>NC_090937.1:888778409-889152590 GCF_040938575.1 Ambystoma mexicanum | reverse complement strand
ATCCACACTGTGCTGACAAAACTGATGTCAAGATACCAGAAACAAACCATCATCAAACCATTGAAGTCACTACAAATGCAAAAACCCTCTTGCAAATTGATGCCGAAAAGTCTTCATCGACAGCAGAGGCTCACATGCTACCGGCCTCAACAACTAATCACCAGAACACGTCATTTACAATGCCTTCCAATATCATAAACAGCTCATTTAACATATTTACTGGGTCATCTAAAACCATTTCCACGACAGAAAAATCTATCAGAACGGCAGGGCAAGGAAACAATCCACTATTTCAAGAAAATAAAAAAAGACAAACAAAGCCAAAACATCCCAATGTGAAAAAATGTATAAGGAATCTCACAACGCCAACAAAACCACGATTGTTCGACCGCACAACGGGAACATCCAAGCAGAAGTCAAATGATGTGCCTGACTAAGATCTAGATAAAGGTCAGGACTATGTGCCTAACAAACAATCCACAAAGTAGAGTAGAGAGGGTTCTGTGAACGCCTCGACACTTGATCTATGTGATCTTTCCACATAGATCTATGTGATCTTTCCACATACTCAGCAGAAGGTGATGACCTAGATGAGCCAATAAATATATCCCATCCCAAAGAAAGTTTGAGATCTCGCACGTGGAAACAACATAAAACATTGGCTGGGAAAAAACCAAGCAGGTCTGGCCCACAAAAAGAAGTGACTAGATCGGCCGAGAGACCAATGTTACCACACGCATCCAAGCTAAATCCAAAATTAACATCTAATCAAAGAAACTCCAAAACCCGTTACACAAGGTAATCATCATTAACAATGATTGAAGAAGAACAACGCGGACCAAATTGTGCTATCCTGGAACACTCGAGGATTCATTCACCTATTTAACAACTTTGAGGTGCCTATGGATAACATCCTCGCCGTATGTCTACAGGAAACTTGGCTACGCGAGTTGCCAAATCGAGACGGCTTTATCACATTCCTAAATCCTGCCGGGAAAACGCAACTGGTCGTCCGTTTTCTGGGCTAGTCACTTTATTGAAGATCCAAAACTGGCTGAGGCCGCTCGAATCCCGAAACCCGAATCCTTTTGTTCAAGGCACCTTGGTACAAATAACTGCTACAACAACGCAGGTGAAACAATTCCTACTCCTAATAAATGGATACTGAAATCCCGCCAAGATCTCATCAAATAGTTTCATCGGATCAGTGACAACCTTAATTGATGATGCATCACTGAAATACAACAACTTAACCATCATGGTATGTGGTGATCTAAATTGTAGTTGGTACAAATTCGATAAAACTACAAAAACAAATACGCTGAAGAAACCCGATGAGGTCGAACAGAGAGGAAAGCTTTGGTTTGATGCCCTAGCAATAAGAAACTGTACCATGGTCAATGGGAAAACCAAAGGAGACCAACCATGTAACCCAACATGGCACGGCCCATATAGCCAAAACACACTGGACTATATTTGGGTCTCTATCAATCTTTTTGACCAAGTGAATTCCCTAAACGTCATACCAATGCCTCAAAGCGACCATGATCTACTCCGCCTAGTTCTGGAGACGGACTGGGGAGACGTTTCTGAAAAATATGACTTACAAGTCACATCGAATGCAGCGGGAAATCGCTTGAGGCTCAACCATTCACAAATTGGGAAACTCACAACCGACATAACCAAAGAGAACACCGTGAATTACGTTCCCTTGTTGACAGATTGCCTGGCCGGAAGTCATAAACTCTAGAGTAATTGGGTACTCAAATAAACACCTGTACAGCGATGTCATCGCAAAAGCAAAAAGGATTATGAGGAAAGACTTGCCGCGGATTAAGAAATTGAAGTTACCACCAGACAATATTGCAATTAAAGTAAAAACAAGACGTCGAGAATACTGACACTGGCTAAAAGCGCACTCAGCAATGATAGAACAAAACCGTGCGGAGCTGATGCTTCAATTGCTGATCACAAAAAACATGTGTGATATTTGGGCCATCCTAAACAAAGGAAACACAAAAGCAACACTGACAATCTCAAACCCGATTGATGGCAACAAATGGGTTGAGCACTTCAAGAAAATATATAAACACCCGAATGAAGACATACAAGTTCAAGAAAATGTCTCAGAACTACCGTGGGATATAACTCCTCAAAGCGACGAAATAGAAATAACAATACAGAAGTTAAAAAACTCAAGAGCAGCAGGCCCCGATCAGATTTCAAATATCACGTTGAAGAAAAACAAACTACATTGGGCCAAGTTCATGGAATCTCTGTTCAGAATAGTGTCGGAAAACAAGAAAATTCCTGAGTCATGGTTAAAGGCGATTGTGGTACCGATCTATAAGAAGGGCGATAGGAACGATCCGATGAACTATCATCCAATCGCCCTTCTTGACACAATCAGGAAAGTCTATGGCTCCTTCCTTCGAAAGAAACTTACTTTATGGGCCCTCAAGACAGGAATACACGATGTTCGACAAACAGGTTTCACCGAGGAGGCCGGAGTCGATGTAAACCTACTCTTGTTGAACATCTTAAAACTTGAGGCTCTGCGCACAAAGAGAAAAATCTTCTTTGCATTTATAGACCTCAGGCAAGCTTTCGATACGATAAACCACGAGAAACTTTGGTCTAAGCTTAAAAAGTGGGAATGTCCATCAACAATCCTGGAACCACTGAAAGCTCTCCATTCTAACACCTCAATACAGATCAGGTTAAACCAACAAGGTAAGTTGAGCCAACCGGTAATAACTCATAAAGGTGTCAAGCAAGGTTGCCCGTTGGCAGCTGAACTATTCAAGATCTTCATAGCTGACCTAAGGGAATGGTTAAACTCAGTACCATGTTTTTCACCGAGGATCAAGGACACCCAAATCAAATGCATCATCTATGCAGACGATATAGTACTAATCGATTACACACAGATCGGCCTACAGCGCCTTCTGACACGACTGAACGAGTATATGAAATCAAATGAGCTACTGATAAATACAGACAAAACAAAAATAATGAGTATCAGTCACACTCACAAGAACGCAGAAAAAAAATTAATATGGCGAATCGCCAGTGATAAACTCAATATTGTAACATCCATAAGATTCTTGGGCGTCATGTTCAACAACTCCATCTGCGAAACAGCGTGGGTCAATGACATGACCAGTAGAACTCTCAAACTTGGCTTACAAGGAGCAAAAATCAACCATGACTACGGGAAATTCACTATTGCACCAATATTGACTTTCTACCTACAGAAGGTCATTCCAACCATTGTATTTGGAGCGGAAGCCGGTTGGAACTTGGACTTTCGCTTATGGCAAAGACTAGAAGGTACCTTCTGGAAACGTGCCTTGAGGCTTCCCCACTACATCTCGACATTGGCATTGAGATACGAACTTGCACTCAACTCGCTGTACATGACAGTAATTTGGAAATCCCTCTCCACCATTAGGAAAATGTATTGTAGCAAAAAATACCAGCATATGAAAGATTCAAGATCAGAAACGACGACACCCAATCTATATTAATCCAAATTTGGAAACAAAAACTTGAAGCCATCATGGATGCTGCAAATATAAGTCGACTCGACCTAATCAATCAACCGCAATACGTGAAAATAAAAATAGAAGAATGGGGCTCGATGCAAAACATTGAAAAACGCAGGAAACTAAAAACAGGTCTTCCTTTAGGACTAGGAGAAATCAAATTACACAAGCCACCGAAATACCTACCAGACTGTCCTTCAAGATATCACAGGAACACGTTTCTAAAATTCAGGCTAAATGCCCTAAACAATCGAGAAATGCTTTGGATAAGAAAAAAGAAAGATACCGCAGACAATAAATGTCGATTCTGTGACTCGGGTGAAATAGAGTCCCTTAAGCATTTGGTACTTGAATGCATAGGCACAATTACCCAGCGGACCCTGCATTTGAATAGCTTTAAACCTCGGAACCATGACATGAATGATTGGTGGTCATATGTAAGCGCCGGCCATAACATCAAACTATCATGCAGGCTAATTGACTATCTAGCCATGATTCTCTGCGATACAACTTGTGATGAGAAAAATTAAAAGTTTAACCAATAGTGACCCAAACTTATCACCATCATAAAGAATAGACTGTGATTAAAGACTTGGGAGGACCGACGTGATGTGGAAGAGGTTTAATTGTAACAAAAGTTTGATATTGATTTATTAAACTGTAGTTTTCTTTTACAATAAAAAAAATAATAAAACAAATAAATAAACGACAAGTAAACACTGAAAACAAAGAAAGACATTTTTTTTTAATCCAACATGGATTTTTTTTCCCCACTGACCCAGTGATTTAAGAAACAAACACAGAAACTGGGCAAATTGCACAGTACACTGGTTTATAAACTACTAAATATGAGGGTCAGAATAAAGCAGAGATGTCTATAATGCAATGCAATAAGTCTTTATAAACTACCTACACTAACATGATCTTTTCTTTTATCACAGAAATTGAAAAAGAATATCTGCTCCAGTTACCCAAGTCACGAAAAAAATATCCAATCACAAAAAAATCAAACAGTAAGTATATTATAATACAACTCACACATACTGCTCCATAACACAACCATTGAAGCAAACATCTAACCATACACCACAATACAAAATATTTACTTCCATGGATATGTTATACTGCAGTTATTGTTACCATACTCTACAATCTTAATTACATGACATAGCCAAAACACCCAAAACTCTATTCCCTGGCCACAACCACCACAGCATATCACACCCATAGATCACATCCATAGAATCAAACATTTTAACTGCCTATATGGGCTACTGCATTTTTTATGTCTGCTGAAATCCGACCAGTACCTTTGTTGCAAAGAACTGAAATGTATAACTCAAAAAATTAGTGATATCTGGCTCTGCTCCGCGGACCCATTCGCTCAGCAAGACAGAAGTCTCATTGGCTTGCAGTACACCGTGATTTCGATGAACATTGGATGCGTCCTGTGATTGGCTAGAGGGAAGCGTGCTGTGCATCAAAGTTTTTGGGAAATGCTGCCATGGTGTATCGGAGGACAGTGCAGCACCGAAAGGGACTGACAAATCTAATGTACGGCATATGATGGTGGGAAGAAGGGATGTAAAGGGTTGGGGAGAGGGAAGTGGTTAATGTGAGATGTGAGGTTATTAGGTGGACAAAGACGGTGGTGTGCCTGCAGTATCCGTGCATAGTGCGACAATTCACCGGTCCCTGCACAGGCGACTACCATGTGTGGTGAATGCAGGCAGCCTTCGTTACGGCACGATAGCTCGTGCCGTGACCTCTTACCATGGTGACTGGTGGCAGCTGAATTGCAGAAGGGGAGTGCATTGGAAAACATATATTATGCCACATGGTGGTGGGAAGAAGGGATGGAAAGGGTGGGGGACTGAGAAGTGATTAATCTGAGATATGTCAATAGGTGCACAAAGAAGTTTTCGTGCCTGAAGTATCTGTGCGTACAGCACCAATGCGTGGTCTCTGCACAGGCCAATACCATTTTCTGAATGCAGGCAGGCTTGGGTACGGCAGGACGGCAGGACAGCTGGTGCAGTGACCTCTTTCCATGGTGACTGGTAGGAGCTCAATTGCAGAAGGGGGTTGCATTGAACATGACATGCCCATTGTAAGATAGCGTGTACTTTTGATGCACGGATGGAGGCCTTCAACCGACAACTATGTGGCGTGGTTGCAATTAGGTTTGACATTGTTGCCTTCTGTGTGTGGTTCATCAGCATTGCATACATTGTAGATTCCTTGGGTGTGGTGCTTCTTAGCACATCCTACAGTGTTCACTCCATGGCTCCAGCTAATGGACTGAACAGTTCTGCAGTGTGTGCATTGGGTGCACTGTTGGAATACTGTCAGTATAGAATAGGGTAGGGTTGAAGTGCATCTTCTAGTGTGTTCATAGAAGTGGATAGGGGGAACTGCATATTTCATAGGATTGCATAGTGTCCATTGCACGCAGTGCTGACTACTGTACTGCACTATGAGGTATTGATTTTGTGTACTGAATAGAGTGTGCCATGAGGTGGTGGGGAGATGGATGGAAAGTGTGGGGGTGTTAAAAGTGGTTAGAGCACGGGAAATTCTCAGTCGCACTGCGCCCAAGAGTGCAATATAGGCATGTGTTGCAAGTAATTGAAGAGAGATGTGGGTATAAGTCTGCTGGATTTATTTGCAAAGTAGCCTGACACGTGTTTCAAATCTAAACCGACTCTTCATCCGAGGCTGTAAATGGGAGATGGGACCTATGATTATTGAATGAAGGAGAGTGCCAGAAAACTCTCTCACGGCTTCGCAATTGCGGTAATTTAAGCGCACCAGGAAAAGCCAAAGTGATGTGAAAGGAAGCAGCCTTGACTTTTTCTGCCAAACCGGTGTTAGAAGTGGTTCATCTGAGATATGTCAATAGATGGATGAAGATGTTGATGTGCCTGCAGTATCCGTATGTATAGTGCCAATTCGATGGACTCTACACAGGTGACTACGCTGTGTGCTGAATGCAGACAGGCTTCGTTATGGCATGATAGTTGGTGCCGAGACCTCTTTCCATGGTGACTGGTGTAATCTCAATTGCAGAAGGGGAGTGCATTGCACAAGACTTGCCCATTGTAAGATAGTGTGTACTCCAGTGTCTGACATGTGGTAAGTCTGTAGCCCATTCGATGCACGGATGGATGCCTTGCACCAAAAACTATGTGCCATGGTTGCAATTAGGTTTCACATTGTTGCCTTCTGTGTGTGGTTTGTCAGCATTGCATATATTGTGGCAGCCATGGGTGTGGTGCTTGTTAGAACGTCCAACAGTGTTTACTGTATAGCTGCAGCTAATGGGGTGAACAGTTCTACAGTGTTGGAATACTGTCAGTATAGAAGCGGGTAGGGTTAAAGTGCATCTTCTATGTGCATGGATACTGCAGTATGTGAAGTGGGTGCAATACTCAAATAGTGTGTGCAGAGAAGTGGATGGGGGAGAACTGCATATTTCATAGGATTGTGTATTGTCCATTGCGTGGAGTGCTGACTACTATACTGCACTATGAGGTATTTCTTTTGTATACTGAATAGAGTGCTGGGAGTAGGACCACTGTTGCAGACATTGTTTTGGTTTGGTTGGCAGTAACACAATACTATGTGAATGAAAGTGGGTATGGGTGCCAGAGGCTGTGGTATATTTGTAGAATCTGCTATCTGTTCCATGTTTCCATGCATAGCTGTACTAAGGTGCAGAGGTTGGCTAGCAGTGGCGGTGGCTGTGGTATGTGTGTGGAGTGTGATACTTGGGCACATATTGCCATGCATGGCTGCATTATGTTGCGGTGGGTGTGGGCAAGGCCTAGACTATTAGGTGCATGGCCAAAGCCTGTAGGCCATAGGTCATGCATCCAATAATATAGGCCTTGCCCACACCCACCACAGTAATGCAGTTTAGACTGCATCTGTCAGAGGGTGCTCACCTTTACGGAATGGTTGTGGAGCACCTTTTACTCTTCATAGAGCACCAGAAGTGTGCTGACATTCATATATTGTTGCTTCCATGGGTGCGGTCATTGTTAGAACATCCTACAGTTTTTGGTGTATGGCTGGAGATTGTGCATTGAAAAGTCCTTCAGTGTGCCCACTGTGTGCAGTGTTGCAACACTGTCAGTATAGAAGAGGGTAGGCTTGAAGTGAATGTTCTATGTGTTTGGATATGTGGTGTGAGTAGCTTCCTGGGAGTAGGCCCAATGCTGTGAAGATTATAAGGTCTTGTTTGCAGTGACACAATACTTTGTGAATGGAAGTGGGTAGGGGTGGCGGAGGCAGTGGTCTATTTGTGTAATCTGCTAAATGTTACATGTTTCCATGCTTCGCTGTCTTATGGTGCTGTGGTTGGATAGAAGTGCAGCTGGGTATGTTATGTCTGTGGAATGTGGTATCTGGCCACATGTTTGCATGCATGGCTCCATTATGTTGTGCTGGGTGTGGGCAAGCAGTAGACTCTTGTGTACATGGTCAAAGACGTGCTGGGTGCCGCTCTTGATGATTTTGGATGCTGACATCGTGGATTTATTTCCAGAATTTTTTACTGAATGTGCTTTATGGAGGTCTATCTTTGGGTTATATGTTGTGTGGACATTTGCTCCGTCATCTGAAGAAATTAATGAATGCAGTGATGTGGATTTTTCCCACTGCCAAGGTTGTTTTCTTAACCATTCCACCAAGAGGAGTATGGCACCATGCCAGTGTAATTTGTTCCCAGCTTCAGCTCGGAAGGTGTCTTATAAACAGAAGCATGTCTGCATCTATGTGCACTGATGGGCTGTTCTCCACCCACAATGAGAGCATGAAGCTGCAAAATATACACTGCTTCCATGCAAATGGCATTTCTTTGAACGCTATTGGTAATACATTTTCTTTTACACTGTGCAAGAAGCGTTGACCATAATTCGGTAAAATTTAAGGAGGAGAAACAAGAGAAACTCATACAAAGAGAAAAAACAAAAAAAGGTTGTTTGCAAAAACTTTAAAAAAAACACATAACACATAAAAAAGAAAAAAAAAGGAAAAAACTTTTCAGAGGGACCACTAAAACCCAATCCCCTACCCTGTTTCACACTCCGCTGCCCTTCCTAGCACGAAAACTCCACGGATTCCGCTGTAGTTTCAGGATTACCCGTGCCACATCCAGCCATTTTCAGGATGGGTGCCATGAAATGGTAGTGTGGAGGCTAAGGAATTGCGCAATAAGTTTGTGGTTGTGGTGTGTATGCAAAAACTGTGGCAGAAGGTCTCTTTGTACAAAGAAGTGCAGAAGGCTATGGTGGAAGTGTGCAGGCATCCTGTTTGTATGCATGCACTGTATGTACTTGTTTGAAAAAGGGTTGCTTTTGTAATATAATTTGTCAAAGTTTTGTGGTAAGTGTAGTACTGCGAAAAAGAAACAAACATGTGAAGTGTAGAAGGGAAATGGCAGGCATCTTGTTGTCATGAATGCAATGTGTGTATGATATATGATATGAAATGGTATGATATGCCATTTATAATGTGCCTATACACATGTTTTACAAGGCACGACGAGGCAAGGGAGGGGGAACAGAGGGGAGACAGAGACAACAAACCTACATGGGCAGGTGTCACTCTGATCGCCCAAGTGCATGGGTAGGAGGAGGGGAAAGTGCAGTACATGGGAAGAAGAACAAATGACAATAAGTACAAATACAGCCTGATTGTGCCCAGCACAAGGATAAGTACAGACATCAGGTAGTGGTGGAAATGCTAGGGATACAGAAAACAGTCCCCAAGTGCGGAGTTTGCCAGAAAGGCAGTGCAGGGGTGCTACTTGCGGGGGGAGGTGGCCTGGACCTGACATCAGAGAGTGGCCAGGTAACCAGTGGAGAATCAGTTGCAGCCAGGAAGGTAGCCGGGGAGAGGAAGAGAAAAAGCAGACGCAAGAGAAAGCCTTTGAAGTGCTTCCGGAACCAGCAATGGTTCTTTACAAGTTTCAGAGACGTAGGGAGGCTGTTGCAGAGGGAAGCCCCAGCTGAAGAAAGAGATCACCATCAACTGGTTGCTTGCAGAATGACTGACCCTGAGGGAGTTGGAGGCAGATGAGGGAAGAGCTCGAGGAGGGAGTTATTTAGGAAGTGAGCGTTGAAGGTATTGAAGTCCTAGGGCCCAGATGGCCTTGTATATAATGCAGAGGGTATTCAACTTCTTCCTCGCAGCCACTGGGAACTACTGCAGACATTTCAGTCCAGGAGAGATATGATCACTGGCCTTGAGGCCAAGGACAAGTTGCACAGTCCTCTTCTGGATGAGTTGCAGAGAGTGGAGAGTAGAAGTGGCCAGATTCAAAAAAAGGCTGTTGCAATAGTCCAGCCTAGTGAGAACCACAACTGTACAGACAGTGACCTTTTGGGAACTTGCTTTAGGTTTAGGTTGGTAAGTTACATTCAGTGCTGGTTTTGGTGCCTTATTTTTATGATTTAAGTAGGAGATGGGTTAGTGGGGAAGACATTTTGTAGCATTATCGGAAGGAAAGAAGAGAGTTTCTGTTTTGATATTACAATGTAAGATATGGGTAAAGGAGAATGTTGCTAGACACATACCATTGAAGTGCCACTTGAGTAGGGGATGGGAGAAAATAACAGTCTGCTTTTTAAGAACATAATGGACGCTCAGTGGCAGATACCTTGAGCAGAGGCACTTATAACAGAGTTGTAAACATACTGCATAAAACATATTCATATCTCTATTTTGTGGTGATGGATGTTCATGTGGCTGAATGTGGATGCAAAGATTTTACAATCTTTAACTGAACTTTCTACTGGACATGCTTTCCAATGACAAGACACTTGCAGGCTGAATTTGCAACGGTACATATGACGTGTTGTGCAAAGCTGATATTGTTAAATGCTAACGTCTTGGATGGCATTGGTGGATGCGAGTGTGTCTATTTACCCAAACCCAATAAGGTAGTGGTGGACATAAAATAGTGGACATGGAAGAAGGACTGCTGCTGCTTTTCTGGGGTGCGGCCCTCGCGGTAGATTTGGGAAATGCACATGCCACATTCTGCACTTCTCACCATTCTGGCCAATGGAATTGGGACTGTGGGGATCATCCAATCAGGTACTGAAGGTGTGGTTCACAGGAAGGGGTGGTCATACTGTTTTACATTACTCTGCGTAGTGAGGCTGGCTGACATGGAGAAACGCATTGTGCAGACTTTGGGTGATGCCTTTGTGATAGATCTGTACAAGTATGCCCTGGAGAGACACTTTGATGGCAATTTCGGTTTGGAAGGAGTGGACGCATTGTGGTGCGCTGTCTATGACTGCAGTTCCACTGATATGCATGCACTTTTCAGAGACCTGGCCACTTTTGCTACTGTTGATGTTGTCGTCATGCACTACAGCAGCATGCATATGGGTTACGTGGCTTGTTTAGCTTTGTTCCATCGACTGAAGAGGTTGCTGAATGTAGTGAAGAGGCCTTTTCCCACTGCCAAGGTGCTTTTCTCATCCAAGAGTATGGGACAATGCTCATGGATGTTGTTCCGAGCCAGAGGTTGGAAGGTGTCTCACAAACAAGCATGTATACTTTTTTGTCCACTGGTGGGATGTTCTTCTGCAACAATGACCTCATTAGTTGTGGAAATTCAGAGTTTTTCCAAGCAAATGGCATTATGTTGTCAACCATTGGTAATGCTGTATGGTTTGCCCGTCTACAGGATGTGGTGAAAACTTTACTGTAACAATGTGAGAACAAGAAAACACAAAATCAAATAAAAATCGAAAAAAGGTGTTTCACTATAACCTATTTTCCGAGCATCCACTAAAAACAAATTCCCCTACCCTGGTTGCCCACACAGCACGAAATCCACATCCGGGGATTTTGAGGATTGCCATGGAAATGGGACGTTGGAGCCTGAGGTATTGGGCAATACCATTTCTGGGTGTGGTGTGGTGTGTACGCAGAGGACTGTTGTACAGAACTGATACTGTTACATGGAGAGCTCTTCAGTGTGATTGGTGGATGTGTGTGGAACATTCTAACAGTACCCAATGATGGCGTGCTGGAAAGAAGGAAGTGGAAAGGGAAGGAGGAATGTTTCTGCTTTATTGGAGCACGGGCCTTACGGTACTTGGAAAAACACACGTGCCACATACTACCGTTTTCAGCATGCTATCCATGGGAATGGGACAGTGGGGCCTATCGCAACTGAGGGTGTGGGTCAGAGGAAGGGCCATTAATACATTTCTCCATTACTGTGCGTAGTGAGCCAGGCTGACATGGTTGCCATTACTTGCAAAGCAGTCTAGCAGAGCAGATTAGGTCCAACATCAAATACAGGTCTAGCCAATGTGGCCTGCTACTCTGTTCTGAAAAGCTACAAACAGATTGCAGAGCAGCTCTGGGGTGCAGCCTTTTGTAGGGCTACTGTGGAGAACTTTCACCTGGAAAACAGGCCTACATTGTTCAAAAACATATATACATGTGGTGTGTTTGTAAGCGTGTACTTTCTGAAAAATACTCCGTACATTGCACAACACTGTATTTTTCTGCTGTACAACGGTCTGGATAGTGTCCCCGAAATAAGGGCCCATGCGCAGCGTGGGTGCAGTCGCATGGTGACGTCGCCACTGTTCTCCCTTGGGACGGCTGTCCGCAGGATGCGTTTTAGGTGGAATAGGTTGTGCACATGTGCATAGGTGTCCTATGCACACTGTTGCCACTTCTGTATTGATTAATAGTCCGAGAAAAAATATGGGCAAAGGAACCCTCTTTTTTAGGGGGCCTGACTCTTGAGGGTAGAAAAGATACACAATTATAAGGGGGTAGAGTCAACAGGCTTCCCTAGCCAGTAGCGTGATAGGTGGTCGGTAGGACCTTGCAGGAAAAATACTGTGTCGGTAGTTAACCATAGACAAAAATCACCACAATGTGCATGAAACAATGATCAGCATTTATTTTCAAAGAAAAGAGAAGGAGTTTTGTCTGAAGGAATTCTTATGTGCCGTGGCACAACACAAGTACATATAAAAGTGCATGTATACTCTGCACGGTGGTGGGTTAGTAAAAGGTGGTTACAGAACATTCAGTGTAACGCCATTGTACAGTGAACATTGTTAAGTTGATAACAGTCTCTTATACATATTGTTCAAGGTCACAATATATCAAACAGTGTCTCAAGTTGATGACAGTCTCTTATGTATATTGTTCAAGGTCACAATATACCAAACAGTGTTGACACTTGGATGTGTGTTTCTGGTTCGGTAATTGGTTAGCGGAGCGCAGGGCTGGTAGACATGAGACAGCGCTGCAAGATGGATACCGAACTGTCTTCAGGACGTGTGCATCAGTGGTCAAAAAATGGCGTCATCCAGGCAAAGAATAAACGCTCTGGCTGTAGTCCGTAAGTGGAGGCAGCTGCTTAAGATGCGGCTGGGGCGGAACTGCAAAAATCAGGCGCTCGAGTCTGAGGGAGCTTGCTGCCCAGGAGGGTCAGACTGTTGTAGTAGCGACATGTAGCACCCCGGTAAACCCGGTAACCAATTACCGAACCAGAAACACACATCCAAGTGTCAACACTGTTTGGTATATTGTGACCTTGAACAATATACATAAGAGACTGTCATCAACTTGAGACACTGTTTGATATATTGTGACCTTGAACAATATGTATAAGAGACTATTATCAACTTAACAATGTTCACTGTACAATGGCGTTACACTGAATGTTCTGTAACCACCTTTTACTAACCCACCACCGTGCAGTGTATACATGCACTTTTATATGTACTTGTGTTGTGCCACGGCACATAAGAATTCCTTCAGACAAAACTCCTTCTCTTTTCTTTGAAAATAAATGCTGATCATTGTTTCATGCACATTGTGGTGATTTTTGTCTATGGTTAACTACCGACACAGTATTTTTCCTGCAAGGTCCTACCGACCACCTATCACGCTACTGGCTAGGGAAGCCTGTTGACTCTACCCCCTTATAATTGTTGATTAATAGTCCGAAACATGTGCGCTGACCATTTTGGGACATGCTGGGTGTTTATAGGTATAGCTGCCCGTAGGACATGGGTGGGCGGCTCAAACTAATTAAAGTTTGTTCACATATGGTGCACAGTGGTGGTGTTACCAGGACACAGAGGAACAGATACAAATGAGTGTACATGTACAAAGACCAAACGTCCGCTCCCACATGTAATTATAGGTGGTGCACAAGATGCCAACTTGTACTGGCTTCATACAGATGCCGCCATTGTCTTTGTGGATAGGCCGGGCGGGTGCGGTGTCCGTAGGACACTTCCCTTTTGCTTATTTGCAGTCATTCCTACAAGGACTGTGCACCGCTGAGTCATAACGGCATTTAAAAAAACACTCAGCAACAATTTAAATATCAATGTTTACGTGCACACATTCATACACACCATTAGGAAAGGGAAGGCGTAGTAGAAGTGGATACTTATTGTGGGGAATCGGGGATTTCCACATGCTGGTCGTGAGAGGAGGAAGGGATTGAGGTATCACTGTAACGTGTCCAATCACACAGATTTTGAGGAGATGGTGGGATGTGACATGGGGAAGGGGTACACGTGCAGGTCTGGAAGTGCTATTTTATTTTGTCCATAATATACCCTTGTATGCAATATTTTAAGGCAGCACAATTGTTCACCAATTCTTCCATTTTGGCTTCCAGGCTGTCGATTTGGTATTTACAGAGTTTCTTTCCTTTCCTATGCCCGTATGCTGTTGTGGAAGGGATGCCGCTTGTGCTGCCTTGCTTTCCTTTCCAATGGGGTAGTATCGTAAGTCATTGCGTCATGAGGGAATTTTCCCCCAGCCACTGTAAGGTGCTTGCCATTGCTAAGTACAAAAACGAGACTGCTGTGCACATTAACATGGTGCCAGCAAGATCAGTATGTGGTACAGTACATTTTCAAAAACGAAGGGTATCCTTCTAAAAACCTGTGAAATTCACTGAAAAAACATTGTTGAAGGGACATTATGCTCAAGTTGCACTGGTAAAAACCTATGAAATTCACTTACAAAAAACATTGTTAAGGGACGTTATGGTTAAGTTGCGCTACTAAAAACCTATCACCTTTACTGAAAACACTATGCAATTCACTAACAACAAACATTGCTAAAGGGTTGTTATGGGTAAGTTGTACTAAAAAGCTATGAAATTCACTGACAAAAAAGTTGTTAAAGGGACGACATGCTTCAGTTGCCCTAAGAAAAATCTATCAAATTAAGTGCAACAAGTACTTGAAAGGAACATTAGACTTACTTTGCACTAATAACAACCTATCCAAATGGTGGTTACAAGTAAAACCAAAAAAAAATGAAATTTGCCAGTTATGGTAACTTAAGTAACCATAACTCATGCCACCACTGTGCACTGCTAAGACTAACACCCATGACATTAAACATGACATCACATGTCATCGATGTCATTGATGGTAAGAGGTTATTCCGTCTAGTCACATTTACAATCTTTGACAGGGAAGGTGGTGCCCCCTTCTCACACAATTATGATGTAATCTTTGATGTCATCATTGTGATCATACACTGCACAACAGTGGGTGAGTAGCTAGGGTGACTTTGCCTGAATTGTCTGCCGAATTTCAAGGGCTTTGCTATGTTAAATGTTCACCTTAAAATCTCTTTAAGTAAAATTGTTACAGTTAATCTATATACATTTGAAAAAAAATGCAAAGGTGTTGATGTTAAACCAACAAAACCTTAAAGTCTACAAACCTCAGTAATAATGTCAGGGTAACATAATGAATTTCATAAATACTGTTTCAAAATCATTGATTCTGAGTGTTTGATGTAATACTATTGTGTGTTGTAAAGACATGTAGTATAAGTATGTGTGTGGCATAAGAGCATGTTTCATAATAAGGCAGGCATAACCATATGTGTTGCAAGGGCGCATAATGTACATTTCTGTGTTGATGAGTGTGTGTGATAAGATTGTGTGTTGTGTGTGTTCTAGGAGCGTGTATCATAACAGTGTGTTGTAAGTGTGTTTACTGTCAGATGGAGTGTTATGTGAGCATGTTCCATAGGAGCGCATGTCAAACTTCCACTTTTTGTAGGTGCATGTGTTGTAGGTGCAGATGTGATGTGTGCATGTGTTATATGTGCACGTGTTATTTGAACATGTGTCAGGAGCATGTTTGATAACAGTGTGTGCCGTAAGTGTGTGATTAGTAGCCACTCATGTCATAGCTGCGTGTGTCATAAAAGTATGTTTTGTATATATGCAAAACAAATATCCTCAACGTGTGCATTGGGCAGCAGGCTCCAAGCAGCAAAGGGATGAAGAACAGTGTTCAGATAATTGTTGAGAGGGAGAAAGTTCTCAGGGGCCTGAAATAAGATTCAAGACAGCATGTGCCTTCCTAGACGATAGACAAATGAATACATAATGGTTATGAAGGACACAGTGTGATACATGAGTAGGCCCAGACAGCAGAATTACCAAAATGAACAACTAGGATGTGAGCACAGAGCCCCATCTGAAGGTTAAGGCACTCGGTCCAGTGGTAAAAGTGCCTTAGTAAAACAAATAAATAGAAGACATTAATTTCCAGAAACAGGACCTCAAACACATTTTCTCATGCAGTTATTCCTCGTGAGAAGATAACTAGAAGGTTGCATCCATAGTTTGCTAAATGTATCAAGATGGGAGCAGCAAAGTGAGCAGGTGAAGGAGGCGGGATTCCATGAAGGCCAATTATGGTAAGGGATTTTGACATTCAATCTGATGCAATAACCACAAAAGTAATGGGCGGGAAGTTTTGAATGAATCTGAACCACTGGCATTGCTCTGGGCAACCTTCCACATCACAATTTTTTATCCCATGTCCACCATTGCAAAAGGGATCCCGCCATATGCAAATCAGTCAGTTACTGCCACCAATTGTAGCAGCCCAGCCGAAACTGCTATGTCAGGTCCCTTTTGCACAGAAACACAGGAAACCCCAAACATGAACATATTGGGAAAAGAGATTATGATCAAACTAAACATGACAATTTAATGTACTGAAAAGGGCATCGTAAATTCCACCTCAGGCGTGTACTATACACAGGCTGTGGCAGTTATACAAGAATTCTGCGGTCACAGTACTCTGCGAGGTTCATCACTTTACCCTATCCTTAATTGGGTGCAAGTGTTGTTAGACTGGGTGTCCAGAATTGAAGGACATTTATTTTGTTTACCCATAGAATAGTTATTCAGACCAGCAGTTCACAAGGTGATAGCACCAGGCACCACTGTTATAATACACTTAGAGGCAGCAATCACAAGGAAAGACAAGGTCATTTTCCATGGTGCAGATGAAGATGATCCAGCACAATGCTTGACAGACCTTAGATGGTGTGTGCCAGAAGTAGTGCAAAATCAAATGAACTCCTCAATAACCCTCCTGAGAAAAGAGGTGAGTTTGATCTTTCATTTGAACACACTGGGAAGCGGTCTAAATGAGGAGATGCCAGCTCTCTAGATTCACCCACTTCGGTAATGCTGGAGGTTACTTAGTCCCGTAAGCATTAAAACCCTTTCCAGAGGCATGGCTTTTGTTCATTTTCTAGACTTCCCTCCCAGTCATATGAGTGCTGCAGCAGATAGAGGATCACGCAATGGACTCATATTGCAGTTACTTTTAGATATAGGCACCCTCCGGCTTATAGAGTTAGTTGTCTTTCATGACATCTCTTAGAGCACCCAGTTATGTACAGCAAGCAATGATTCAATATGAAGGTTGCTCTATATTGTTTCAAATCTGGGGACGCAATGTGGTCTAAAAAAATACTTGATGATTAGGTGCAGGACTCAACTCCAGCAATCATAGTAAGATACTCCTTTATGCGCTTCTACATCCAGAATGCAGGCAATCTAAATAATCTCTCCCATTTCAAGATGGTTGTCTGTCTTAGCTGCCTCCGATGCTTTAAACAGGGGATGGTTGATCTATCTGCCTACTTGATCTCAGCCGGAACTAGAGGATGAGAATGTTTCCGGACACACAGACGCGGAGCAATCAGAGGATGTGATTCTGTCCCTCGAATCCGGTAAAGCATTGTTGCAAATACCCAAATACACATTGGGGGTCATTACAAGTTGGGCGATAAGGGATACCGGGCACCAGTAAAGAGACGGTGCCAGTAATCCCTTACTGCCCAATTCCGAGGTCCCTTAGCGGGACCCGTAAAGGACGTGTGGTCTGACCACACGTTCTTTACGGGTCCCGCTAAATGACCAGGGCACTAATAACAGGCCTGCAATTCGTGAGCCCGTTATTAGCACCCTCCCCATTCCCATTTAGCCCTGTGGGGGCTCAAATGGGAATGGGGAATGGTTTGTTCAATGGGGACTTACCGGTCCCTCCAGGGTCAGAATGCACCGGTAAGTCCCCATTGAACCAGACCGGTGCCGGACCCGGTATTGGAGGCAGCCATGGCGCAAATAGCACCATGGCTACCTCCAATCTCGGAATGAGGCCCATTGCGATATATCTGTATATGAGGTTGTGCATATACTTTTTTTTAACTCTGCCCCATGTTCCACTCTTTGCTGTTCAGCAGGTAAAGTGAGACAAGGTCGCACCAAAGTCAGTGACAGAGAGATAATGTCTTAAAGCTTTAATTAGGGAAAAATATACAACGGTATTGCTGCAGAAGCGGGTCTGGTGAGCTTTTGAAATGTAAGGCTTGATCCGTTTCTATGCATGCATGCACATTTGGTAATTTTGGGATTATCAAGAGATTCCTCTTACACCCAAGATGTGCTATGATACAGCCAGTGAGACTCCCATCTGCTTGTTTAAAATTCATAGCTAACAAGGAATATTTAGCCCAGTGGGAAGTGCGTTACAACTTGAATCGAATACTTGGTAATATGGTGGTTGACATTACACACTGCTAGGTTGGGCCCACCAAATAAAGAGCTCAGACATAATTACAATATTAAAAAAATGACAGAAAACATTAATTAGACCTGTCTATATGTCATCTAGGTGTGATATCCCTGAAAGACTGCTGACAGCATAAGAGAAATGCCAGCGATGATCCCAGCTATTTGAACTGCAATTAAAATCAGTCTCACACAGTGTGGGGGTAAGCATAGCTGGGTTTGTTTGCCACAGCAGCAATATGGTGAGGGGTACATTTTAACTTCCATTCAGGCTTTGGGACTATGGTAATTGCACAGTGATGGCTTTCTTGATGAGTGCTTCTAGGCTTTAATGTTTAAACGGTAATGCGTGTTCTCCATACCCTTGGATATCTTTATATATAGTTTCTCTAATGGCAGACTTCAATTGCCATTATCGCTAATGGGAGCTATTTGTGTTCTTTTATTTTTCCACTATTCCTCAGAGGTTGTTTAAAGAATTCTGGTTCTTTGTTGGTCCTGAGGAAGGCGAAGCTACATCTACATATCGCTGAAACTCATAGCCCTCGGTGTTGGAATTATAAACACTGGAGAGGAGGCAGCACAGCCCCAATGATGGAAATTGTGCTTTATTTGATATGTAGACCCCTGAACCAATATATCTTTGTTTTAGGTTGAGTTTGGTAATGAAAATTGCAAGATATAGATAGATAGAGAGGCTTGTTCTACAAGTAGGCAACTTTAAATAAAACAATTGATACAGGGCCACTCTCTGTAGGCTATCCAGGCCTTACCTTTCTTTCTCTACTTTTTTCGTTTGAATTCAAATGTTGATATATTCCTCTTATTGTATGTATATATGTGACTTTATTTTTTTGTATATTTGTGAACATGTTTTAAATGTACTGTGTCACATTGATATACAATGTATACCTTTTCGGATACAAGGTTGAACATATTATTGACACATGCATGTGTTTGGTTCTTCCCATTTAGAAGACGAAATCGAAGAGTATAAACTAGAATGCCCCGATGAGCTCATAAAATAGTTTGAGGAGTTCATACTAGTTAAACTGTGCAAAATGATAGGAATTAGGTTCCATTTTAAACTTGGTTTCCTGTCAGAACACTTTGCTATGTTCTCTGGAAATGGACCTAGGCAACTTGCAAAAACAGAGTATAGTGATACAATATGTAGATGAGGCCCTGTTTTGTAGAACCATGCAAAAGCAATGCAGAAACTATTCAATGACACTCATGACATTATTGGTAGTAAAGGGGTACAAGGTTGACATAGAGAAGTTGCAGTATTAATATACACAAGGTAGTGTATCTAGGGCAGATAATATCATCAGGAGGGATAAGGGTTCTCCCAGAAAGAGTAGCAGCAGTGCAAGGCACACCACAGTCAAAAACTGTGAAGGAGATACAAAGGTTCTTGGACCTGTGTAATTCCTGCTGGTCCTGAATGTTTAATTATTCTACTGACATCAAACCCCTCCTACATTAGTTGAATGAAATACAGAAGGTGAAGGGCCCCTGATTTTGAAATTTGCAATGATTGAATCATTCAAGGAAATAAAGAATAGACTCGGTAACACACCTGGTTTAGATACCCCAGATTATAATAACAGTTTTTCTTCTTTTTTCACATTACAATGGTGGTATGATGACGGTTGCCCTCACCCAGAAACCTTCGCAGGGACACAACCTTGGCTTAATAAAGTGGTAATTTAGACCCTGTCATGCAGGGACATTCTCCATGTGTGCAAACACTTGTAGCAGCGGCATTTGCTGTACAAAACTCATCCACCATTGCCATGGATGTCAATTGACACTCTATGTGGATTATGCAGTGTTTCCGATTCAATCAGACCAGTAGTTTACAGCTTGTTTTCTGCTCATTCGGGATTGCTGAATTTTCTGGCCAACTTTACCAGCTGTAATATTACTTTCTAAACATAGTGCTCACAGTTTGGTGTGGGCTCAACAGGCTGACTATTAACACATTTTTTTTATAGATATTGGGCCTCATTACGAGTCCGGCGGTAACCGCGGCGGTAAAACTGCCTGGTTACCGCCTGACTCGTATTACCATTCCGCCTCCGTGATTCCCGGAATTACCGGGGCATTACAACCCCGGTTTTCCGGGAATCACGGAGGCGGAATGGTGTTAATCCCTATTTTCATTGAGTCCTATTGGACTCGATGGGAATGGGGATCATGGAAACACCGGCAGCATCTCGTAATGCTGCCGGTGTTTCCTCGTCCGCCTGCAGGCGGGCGGTGTTAAACCCGCCAGGTCAGACCTGGCGGGAACATCACCTCCCGCCTGCAGGGGTCGGACTCAGGCGGTCCGGAAACAACGGTGGCGGCGGGTTTACCGCCACCGTTATTTACGGACCGCCTGGGTCGTAATGAGGCCCATTGACTACTTGATGTACATATAGAGTAAGGTTCTGTATGGATTTTCACACAAACAATGTATAATCTCTGCCTTTTTTTGTTGCAAGTTTTGGAAAGCAGCAAGCAACTTGATGCATGAAAAGTATCAATAATAGCTCCTGACGATGGGAAGGACTTTCCAGAAATGCATAGAGCATGTGATCTTTGTATTGATAAGTTATGAATTGTTGATTTATGCATTTTTAGTTCAGTTTGAAAGATAACTAAAAATATAATTGTATATAAAAAAAATGATAATCAGGTGTTGCCACATTTTTTAAAACAATCATAACTGTTGATTTATACATTTTAAAAGAAAGTGACTACAGAATGTTGCATTATCAAAAATCAATTCAGGTGTTCTAATATATTCTAATATATTGATTGGATTACATTACAATTTGGTGTGCAGGGGACGGGAGTGTTCCACAAGTCTATGACCACCTGTTTGTTTGACTAATTTTTAACACAACCTAGCACCATGACTATCTTTTTCCCCTGCACTCTATTACCAGTTTTAGAAAAAGTGTACTTTAGATTCAGCAAAAGGTGCGCTCCTGGTCTGTAGGGATTGGTGCTGAATTGTGAAACACACAAATAACAAAGTATTTATTTTATTCTTTTCACCATGTCTATATTATCAGATGAGGTTATGTTCCTTGGATTTATTTTGAATATCTAGATGAAGCTTTGTTAAGTATAGTTTTTAGTTGTAATGAGCAAAAGGTCTATAGTATATACAATGGGACTTCCCACCTTTTTATTGATATTGAGAGACCTGTATCATATGGGGAAAGACAATATACTCAAAAACCAAAAAGGATACAAGCAACCACTCCCTTTTCAAAATAGTCAAATACTTTTGAGCTATGTTTAGTGCCATAGTTGTAAGATCCACTGCACACAACTTGTTTGTTTGTTTGTTTGTTTGTTTGTTTATTTCTATAGCGCACCGAACCCAGAGGTATCTGGGCGCTTTTAAAATGAGTTACAGTAGTACAGAAATACAGTTACACAATTGTAGCGCATCAGATACAGCAATAAATGTCAACAGGTCACAGATTACAGTTTAAGGCGATATTTAAAGATGAGTAGGATATTTACGAATAGGATAGCACTGCACATTTGTTAAAAAAGTTTCATATTTCATCAAATCCATTTTTATCAAAAATAATTCATAATACACAACAAAATACCAGAGGAGAAGTCCCTTTATCAACTATCTTGGATGCCCCAATACATTTTTTAAAACTGTGTCACACTCTGAGGTTAGTATATAAACAAGACAATGGGCCTCATTACAAGCATGGCGGTCCGGGAACTATGGTACCGGTAAGTATGCCGGTACCATAGTTCCCGGACTGCCATACAACGGACTGTGCTCGCGGGTGCCTGTCAACCCGCCAGGTTTTTCCTGGCGGACTGACCGGCACCTGCGAGCACAGCATAGCACGTTGGATGCACCGGCACAACTCTGCATGTGCCGGTGCATCCGATGTCCCCATTCCCATTCAGCTCTATGGGGCCGAATGGGGGTGGGGAGTCCCATGTTTCTGGCACCTGCAAATGGGCAAATACCGGGTCCGCCGAGCTCGGCATGACCAGGTTCTTGCCCACTCGCGGGTGCCGTAAAAAATGCAACTCCGGTTTTAACGGCATGGCTACCGCCAGATTTGTAATGAGGCCCAATATCTTATACCACAACAATACTAAAAAGGAGAGAGACTTGTTCGTGTACACATTCAACCTAGAACAATCGAAACACACATGCCACCCTTAATGTATTTTCAGAGAGTTATTCAAATCCTTATATTAATGTAATCACACTTAATACAGGTGTTATTTGATGATATATCTAATACAGAAGAGTGGCTTATTGTGAGAATGACCAAATCAAACAAAACAGATGTCTGAATCATGTGTCTATTTGGTCAGGCTCTAGGTTGATACATTGTGTTGTGGCCCCTAATATGAGATATGTGTGTCGCAGGCGTTCTCAAAACTCTTTTTTCTGTGTTGGGAACCATTTATTATTTCCACATGTTTAGGGCACATTTATTTAAATATTTTCTCTTTCAATAGATAAAATCTCCACCAACATCAAAGGTTTCACCTTCTTTTCTATTCACCACATTCATATGGATATATATGGTGGGTTTAAGTAGGCTTTACGTCTCTTAATCTACTTGCCTCCTTCCTTACAGAAAGCTGGGCACTCTAATGGTATCAAAGGAATACCTCACATGGAATTTTCAGCAAAATTTAAAGCAAGTGGATGCCAATAAGTATATGCACCAAAAAGCCTTTGATGGTGGTGGAGATGTAATCTATTGAAAGAGAAAATATATAAATATATAAAGAAATGTATTAAGTGGTGTGTGCTATTCTGTAAGGCCAGCACATATTTGTGCCAGTGGTGATTCCACGCTGAAATACATTATTCAGATTTCAATGCAAAGTTGGATAGAAGATTGACACATAACTTTGCATACCTAAAGAAACGTAACTAGTATTATCTCACCAAGATATACACCGGAGAAACAGCTCTTTATTGATAGTGGGCTGTACACAGCAAGTACTTTGACAAGTTCTGGAACGTTTTCTGGCAACAGGATGTTTAATAAGGAAGCTCGGAAATGACCCTCTACCTACCATCCTGAAGAAGGTGGCTTAAACCAGGTAAGTGCTACCAAAACCGGTCGACTGATAAGTGAGGATGTGTTGAATGCGAATAGCACATCCCCGCAGAGACTGAATATTTACATTTAGTGAAAGTGATGACCACTCTTCACAAAACTCTATGTGTGTGCCAGTAGGGCACATTCACGCATCCAAGTGTAAGAAGTCCTCAACTTTAATTAGCAATAGAATGTTGTCATTGATTGTAAACAGTTTTGTATGCGAGTATGACAGACAGTAACAAATACACTTGAAACTGCTAGTCCAGTCATACTATTTGTTCTACTTTTTTATTCTTTTACTTTTTTATTTTGATTATATTGGCTGTTTATGCAAGGCATTGACGAAAGTATCTAGATAGGGTCAGACGTTTCCCTCTATCCCTCACCTGGATAGGCAGCCCACCACTGTCGGGTGGGGCGAGACACCCACACTAAAGACAGCTAGAGCTTTTTTTATAGGGACAGGTACCTAGGCGACAGGTGACAAACATCACACAATATCTTCTCTTCTTTTGTGTTTCATATAATTGTTTGGGCGTCAGAGAGGAAAGTATATGGTTTGCCCATAAGGCCTTTAGTGGCAAGATATTTGTGGTTGGAACATGTGTCATTAGAGCATATTTAGTATGTCCACATGTCATGTGTAGTCGGTGCACATGTCATAGGAACATGTATTATATGAGTGTGTGTTGTAAGCATGCATGGTATAGCAGTGCATGTCATAGGAACATGGGTTGTAGGAATATGTGTGGTAAGAGTGTGCAGTAAGTGAGTGTGGTAGGATCGTGTGTGGTTGGAACATGTATCATAGGTGCACGTGTTGTAGGTGCATATGAGAGTATGTGTTCTAGACACATATATCTTAGGATTGCATGTGCAGTAGAAGAGCATGCCGTAGGAGTGTGTGTCATTTGATTGTGTGACATAAGAGTGTGCAAAAGAGTGTGCAGTAAGTGTTTTGTAAGAGTGTTTTGGTAGTAGCAATGTGTGTCGTAGAAACATGTATCATTGGAGCATGTGCCAGAGATGCTTGCGTCATGAGTGCATGTGTCAAAGGTGCATGTGAGAGAACATGTTGTACATCCACATGTCATGTGTAGTAGGCACATGTGTAAAATCAGCCCTGATTTCGCTGTATTTTCAGATGTAAAATGCATAATGTACAAACTGTTAAACTAATACTGCTCTTGCTATGGTTGGTGTAAATTCCATCACCTTAATACTGATATCAAAGTTAAATAAGACTTGAATTTGATGCAAGCATTTAGGAGATGTTAATTTTGTAATGTACAGACTGTAAAACATGTACTCTCCATTTACAGTTCGTATTAAAGATGCACATTAATTTTGTGCATGCATCATATATAGATACATTTAAAACATTGATATCTCAAAATGGACTGAGTTGATTTTAAACATTTATTTTTCACTGCACCAATCCCAGATAATATCTAGGCACCTGCAAAAATTGGTGAGAATGAAAGTGTCCTATTTTGAGATATTTCGGGCGAAAATAATATTTGTTTTTTTCTATTGCAAAACTCCATGTGAAAAGCTGTTCAACACCTTTAAAGCTATGAAGCTGTTAAAGTACAATTCTGAAAATTGACATGCACAAGCAGATGCCTCCACATACACGCATTTGAAAGATATTGAGAAAAGACATTTTCAGAATAACCATCGATTCTTTGTCTTAAACATAATAATGTCTTGCACTAGCGCAAGGCAGCATATAGACAAATGGGATTGTGTAATAATTCCAGTGTGGCTGGTCATAAATATGATCTAACTATCCTTGTATGTGCTTTAGCATGCTTACATGAATAAGGCCTATGGGACACATTTACATTTCCCATTCCTCTTTCCCCTACCCAAACACTGTAGCTTTCACTTCATTATTCAGGTGGTTAAGACAAGTGTGTGGGGAGGGATTGTGTGTGCTCCCTACACACATATTGTATGTTGGATGATGGAGTGCTAATGAATTTTTAGCACAAATCCTGACTCCAGCACACATGGATGAGGTAAGTGAATGCATGGTTAAGCCCAAAATGTCCTGTTCATTTAATGTCTACCTTCTCAGCACATATTACATTAAGAAACAATTTAGGATATGTGTTTTGAGTGACAATATGTTTGTTAATGGATTTTAAATCATAATCTGGCACTTTACTATCAGCATGTGGTAGTATTGCATGTGTGAGAAAATTCGTGTGACAGACGATGGTGTTGCAGTTTATATGTGGTTGGGTTAGGGTTTACCTGAGTCATTCTTTTGATTTGTGGCACTGCCAATATCTTTTTTTCTGCCTCACAGTTTGATGGATGCATGGCTTATGTTGCACTACATGCACTTGGTGTACTCACTTACAACCTATAGCTCTTCTCAGTCCCTTCAGGCCACTCAGGTCCATTACACTCATGGCCTGTGCCTCTCGATACCTCAGCTCCACATTGGGTGGTGCTTCACCTCATGATGTGGCAGGCATTTCTTCAAATACTCTGAGAGCAGATTGTACACATGCATCTGTATATATTGCTAGGTCTTTTGAACATGGGCAAGGGTCGATCTGGAGGATGCAACAGCATTTTCCCTGATGAGGATGGGTTCTGAGATCAAACTGTGTTGGTGGGCAGACATATTCCATTCGCCAGGACCTGTCAGGCAACCAGCATCCATCAAGACACCCTCCCCCAAAACTCGAAGTTCTTCCTTGTGCCAAGACTGCACTATGTTGCTGATGGGTGCCTGGCATTCTAGGGATCTGAAGGGGAAAATCTGGTAAGATGTTGAGTAGGCCACAGGTTGTGGTTGGCGGATTAGGGAATGACAGTTGTACTGAAGTTGTGGGAAGAAGATGGGTAGGAGGCATTTTAGGGGTAAGCTTGTGAGGTTGAAGGTAGCAGAGGCCAGATGCTAGTGTCAGCTGCTGGGTTGGACAAAGAAGCAAGCAGGCCTTTGTAGTCAAACGGATGTCACACGTGAAACGGGTGGCTGATGCAGTCATCAGAATGTTCCTTGGCTACATCCTCATTTGTCAGAGGTCCCTGTGCATCATATGGGGTCCTGTCCACAATACGAAGTTTCCTGGGCCTACAACAGCCAGCGAGTGTGCAAGTCACCGGGAACACTGGTGACTGGCTCCCAGAGGGACACATGTCACACTGATTCCCTCATTCAGTCTCCCCAGGGCACCCAGCCTGGCCTTCCACAACCAGGGGCACAAAGGCAGAAAAGGGCTGCTCCTGTTTGGACTGCTTGGGCTGGCAAGGTAATAAGGCCGGGACACCTGCTCAAGCCAGGTCTATACCAAGCCCACTCTTTTTTTGACTTCTTCTTCCATGTACAGGGATCTTTCAACCCATTGACTATTCATTAATCACAGAGCTTCTGTTACCTCACAGGACCAAGGGCCATTGTGGTTTTGGATCTGTTAACTGTCTTATTTTTACCTAAATTCCCATTCTAGTCAAACTCAAAACTTACAACAGCTTCTTGTCAGCCAGACATCCACTCTTTCCGAGTCTGCTCACCTACCTACCTTTTCTCTCCCATAGGCTGCACTCTTTATTCACTTTCTTCACTTGCCTATTTCAGGCATCTTCATTTCACCCTCGTTCTCCTTCTAATCACTCTTCTCATTCCCTTCTCTCATAGCCCTGAGCCTCAACTTGGTGTCTGTTCTGCATTCATTTCTGGCCTTCCTATCTTCCTCCTACCCCCCTTCATCCACACATCTCAGAGAAGAATCTCCCATGCTCCCCTCCACCCCCTGCCACTCTTTCACTTGGCATCTGGAATGGGCAATTCATCTGCAACCAGTCTTGCTACATCACTGACCACCTCAACTTGTGTTACCCTCAATATGAATTTCTTGCTACCACAGAAATCTGCATCTCCCCTCATGACTCCAATATACTAGCAGCATACCTTCTATCAGTATCCCAGACATGTTGGGAAGGGTGGCAGTGTGTTCTTCCGTATCAATAATTCCCACAACACTGCCCCTCTAGCCCCCTCTGAATTCGACTCTTCCTCTTTTTAATATGCCACAATTTACTCCCCAAAAAGATTTGAAAAAATCTTCCTTTGCCTCGGCCATTAATAGAATTCCCTTGACCGTAGTGCCACAGTACATCTATTTGGGCATGTCTTTTGAAGGCCACAGTAATGCTAGGACTCAGTTGGAGCGAATAGAATCGAAGCTAGACACAGACACTAAAATCATAATGTTCAAATATGGCAAATTCTCAATTAAACCAGCATGGTTCTTTTGGAACATGAAAATAGTTCCAAGTCTTCTATATTGTCTGAAACCTTACCTACTAATACAAATTTCAAATTTCCAATTTGAAAAATGGGAGGCCCCTTATTGGAAGCAAATATTACATCTTGTGTTCATTATTTAGAAAATGCCCAATTTAAACAGATCAAAATGTAATTCTAAAAACTTTGGCTAATTATGTTTTCTCTGTAAAGCATGTATTTGTCACAGAATAGACATAGAAAGTGTATCATATTTTATGTGTTTCCATACTTGATTTTGCTTCAATAATTTATTTTCTTCCTTTTATTGCATTGGCTTATACAACAATTATACAAGAAAAGCAAAACATAATATCAGCATACAGATCAATATCTTTAAAATGTAACACACATCAATACAAATATCCACAAAATACTAATAAAACTGTGAATCAAGAATTCATAATTATAGCTAAAATTCTTCAGTCAACTTCAAGGAAATAAAAAAGAAACAACCGTGATTAAAGGTACAGTTGATTGAGCACTAAAAATTCTGTACCAAAAAGAAAGTACATTCAAATGAGCAGCATCATGGACAATCTTTGAGAAATACTGTTTTTTTTTTTTTAGCTGAAGTATGGGGCATTGGATACCAATGTGTTTCAAATATGCTACTGTCAAATTGCAGAACCTGCTCTTACTCTCTAAACTAAGGCTCCTTATATAAACACTCTCTTGTGTATGTGTGAGGTTAAATTGTATTCTGAGAAAAGTTCTCATTAAACACCCATTAGGGCAGTGGCTAATATACAAAGGCATAGTACCCAGGCATTTATTCTGTAAACTGATATCTTCATACAACTTATAGGAGCCTTTTTTAACACGTGTTAAAATCCAATCATAGTAATATTTTTTTATATTATGTATAAAAATATACATATATATATATATATATATATATATTTTATGTATCTTACTCGCAGCAAATTAGAATGAAACAATATAAACAATCTGTCAACATATCTACTAGGAAAATGTAAAACGTAAGGTTGAAGTGATCAATATTCTAGAAAAAGTTCAATATATTCCACAATAAATGTTTTCTGGTCAAATTGTTATGATTTCCAGAACATTCCCACTGTAAAGCCTTTCTTTTAAACTTTTTTATAGTCAAATGTTTACACTTAGGAAACGTAACATCCAATCTTCTGCAGAAATGGTTCCTGCTTCTTAGCAAGGAGGATTTGGATTTAAGTTTAGTACATTTATCTAGTTAAGGAGGAAGAAAATACTGTACATTTCTGTGAATTTTGTTTTCAATGGAAATTCAATAGTCTTAATATTTCTCATGTGTAGGAAGAGGCTAATCCAAATGATCCTAAGGACTGATATAGGGAAACATTTTGGAATCATTTGCAAATATGGTCTTCCCAACAGGTAAACCACTAATCTGATATAAAAGGTAATATCTCACACCCATGAAGTAAAACTGGAATATTTTTTAATTATATGTACTAATTTCAGTAGTTGCATCAAAAACCCTCTGTATGCATTTCATCTTTTTTTTTAAATTCTCATAACCAACAAGGGATTATTGTTTAGATTTAACTTTATAATACCTTACTTTCAATTAGGATACAGTAAACTCCATACATGTGAGCTGGGATATTTCTTCTAGGGTTAAGCTATTAATATACCATCTGACTTTATTCTTTTTAATATTGGAGCATCCGAATCTTATCATATATGATTTAGTAGTAGCGATTATACTTTTATTTTCAGGAGAATAGATCCAAATCTCATTTAGGTTATGTTTTAAACAAGTTGGTAAAGCATAGCCAGTTCATTAGTGTAAGCAAGGAAACTGAGTTTGGCATTACCCAGTTTACATGGACATTATTGACAGTGTATTTGGTAGCTCTGATAGATATAGGTTAAAAGGGCAGGTGGTGAGACTGCACCTCTGCTTCAAACCCCTCATGGTGTTGACACATTGCACATATTGGCCATCAGCATTTAATCTAACTTTAATAGCAGTATTGGTAAGTAACAACATCAACCATTGAAAAAGACATTTTGGTAGACCCCATTAGGGCAGTTTAAATCATGAACTGTTCCGATCAATCCAATCAAAAGCATTGGTGAGATCTATAAAAGCTGTGTAAGATCTATAAAAGCTGTGTGTGTTCATGTATACGTTTTTAAAAGGGAATCACATTTGAATATATTTAAAAGAAAGCTGCTGACCAAAGTGCCAGTTCATATTCTGAAGCTTGTTTAAAATAGAAGAACATTTGCATTTTGTTAATAAATCAAAAATATCAGGATGTTACATGCCAACACCCATAAGTAAATTTACTTACATCCTAATCGCTGGGCAGTAAATACTAAACAGCAACCAGCTTTCCTGGGCAACAGTAAAGTGCCAATTAATACTAAGACCCAAAGGATCATTATTTGCAATCTGGAACTCATTAAAGTTAATGGTAATGTATTTTTTCACAATTATCAAGCCTCCTTTCAGTATGAGCTCTATTACCCTAAAGAGCTTTTTTCAAAAAGCAATTCTATTTATCTATATAGAGAATATGTAATAGACAAAGCAGTTGTGATGCTATAATGTGAAATAAATTAAAGGCATCTAAAACTTCTTGGTTGGCTAATAAACTGTTAAAATCATGAGAGTTCCAGCAAAGCATATAGTAACATCAATATCATGATTCTCAGGATCTTTTCGAAAACAAAGAGAGCCACCATGACCAGTCTGGCATAAGGCTTCATAACAGTGAGGTTAAGAGCTGAAACCTAATAACGCATTGGTTACCGATATTAAAATTGCATTTAATTTTAAATGTTTCTACATTCATTGTCGGCAAGGGTGATTTAGATGTAGGACAAAAAAAATGACTGTTACCTGAACAATCATCAGTACACACTGACATTTGATCTCTTGTAAATGGTTACCAGAGATGATATCCTAAAGCAGGTATAGATCATTGTCCAACATAGTCAAAGAAATGATGGCAGAATACTTTAAAAATTGAGTCACTAAAGAAACAACAATTTGTTTTAGAAGTTCTACCAAGTCAATGTTTTTGTGGTTATAACAATTCGTGTAGGAATTGCATGCAGACATGTGTAAAACAGGTTGTTGATTCAGCAGAAAAAGAATAATTAATTAATCTGTTATAATGTGCTTTTATACCAGAGATCTATCTCTAAGAGTAGGGCTGGGTCTCGAACATGTGTTGTTCTGCATTGTCTTGCTTCCAAGACTAACATGTTGCCTGTGATCTATCCTCTCAGCCCCTTTTAGTCATCAAAGATGTAGGGTCTCCTGTCATCCAGAATCACAGTACTAGTTTAGCAGTGACTTTAATGTTAATTTCCAAACATGGTGTCTTGGTATCCATAGGTATTTTTGTACAGAGATTGAAGCTGAAGGTGTTGAATTAAAAGGTGATTTCAAGGCAACACTAAAATCCATTTCCTCCTTTAAACCCATGCTGGGAGAGGACAATATATCTAAATTCATGTTTGTAGGGACCATGTTAACATCATAAGACTTTTGAGGTCTACAGCACTGAGGAAAGGCATTTCCCTTTGGCTTGGATGAAACCTGGCCTGTCTTGGCTTTCTGAAGATACAAGGTCCGGCAGACCGTAAGTTGTCTGTTATCTTTAGTACCTGCTATTTCATTATTTATTAATTGTTTTTTCTGTTTTTTTTGTTCTTTTGTGATATTATTGAGGGATTTATTGGGAGATCTTGAAGATCTTAATAGGAGCTGCTTTTTGTGGCAACTGTGATATTTTGATCGTCACTGATGATAATTTAATTTGCAAACTGATTACACTGGACATGCTTTCGAACAAGTATTTTATGTTGTTTGAACACTTTTCTTTCCTTAATGAGTTTCGAGGTTTCCTAATACAGGTCTCTATGTCTATTAAAAGGAATCTCAAAATCCAGTGCTAATGAGACTTTTTAAAATCAAATTCAAATAAAGGTTGAAGGGTATAGAAATACCTTGCGCTGGCAGCATATTATGCACATCTGAGTGATAAGATCTTTAATGAAGTGAATGATCCAGCTCACCAAGATGGCTGACTGCAGTGTTCTACTTACTGAAGGACTTCTCTCAATTTGCAAATGAGTTTCTAAACTCAAGCCCATAACATGTTTTTTGAGCTCCAAAGACATTGCAATATGCCTACCTAATGTATTTCTGGGAGTACTTAATTTCTCTATTAAAAGAACATAGGCCAGATTACAGAAACATTGCACAGGGGAAACTGTCACTTACACGGTAATGCATTGGGGCATTATTAGAAAACCATGTCAATTGCATGGCATTAGAACTAGGGCAAATATTACCCTCCTACAAAACACATAGGCCCTCATTACGACCCTGGCGGAGATCGCGGTGCAAAATGCACCATGGAGCACGGCGGAAAGCTGCCAATACCGCCATGGGGGTTGGCGGATTTACCGCCCCATTCCGACCTTGGCGGGGCGGTAAATCCCCAATCCCCATTTTACCCTTCCCCATTCCCATTTTTGCCCCATAGGGTATAATGGGAGTGGGGAAGGCGTTAATTACGCCACCGTAAAATACGGTGGCGTAATTAACAACAAGGTCCCGTAGCGCCATGGATTTCTCCGCCCGGAAAAACCAGGCAGAAAACGGCTCCATGGCGCTACGGGAACTCGTAGTAGGGCGGAAGGGTCCGCCGCGAATACCGCTGGCGTAAACCCACTCCGCCAGGGTCGTAATGAGGCCCATATACTTTTAATGCATGTTTGCCCTAGTGCTAATACCTTTCCCTATTAGTACTAGGCACACTTTGCCCTTGTGCAAAAATACGTTGAAAGGCTTGTTTTTTTGACTAAGGGCAAACTTTGAAGTGGTGCTAATACCATGCATAATTGCACTTGTCATGCTTGAAAGGTGTTCTACAGTGGTCCCATTGTTTTGTGCACTACCACAAACTTTGCCCCTTATGCTAATACAGTGCAAAATTGCATTTGCACTGGTGCCAGGTGTCCGTAATCTGGCCTCATACAGGTTTCTCATTGATTGTAACACTATATAGATGGCACCAAGAGAGGGGGATACTGTATAGAACATATCAATGATGAATTCCCCAGTACAAGTCACATTCATGATCCTCCAATGATGCTAATGTAAAATACCAGGAGTTGAACTTTTAACTCGAGTTGAAGTAGAATGTGGAAAGATTGAGTTTTCTTTACCAAAACATACTCCCAGTAACTTCCTCAGCAGGGAATACAAGTGTTGTTTAAAAATAAGAAGTTATTTGGAGAGTTGTCATCTTTTGACAAGGAACATATAAAGGTTAATAAGAACAAAACATCTGTTTGCAAGACAGATCGACTTTAGCCCCGATGATTTTAATCACATCATAAATTATAATTATTACTAAGAAGGCATTCTGTTAGTATGTCCTCTAAAAGCCTTTTTTGAGATTTTATCAGGGACAGCTATTTCGCTTGGGAACTCTTTCAGTCTGTGTCAGCATAGTATTTACAGAATAGTTTATAGTTTTCAAGCTTCTGTAATCAATTATATAATTGAATGTAAAATGTAATGCTCTTCATTAAATAATCCAATTTAGAGTAGCTTTAAACTTAAATATCCTGTAATTAATATTAAACATAATAATACCAAATGATTTCCACCAAAACAATAGCTAATCCAAAGCAGCGACTGTATTTATGCTGACATGAGAGAAAAAAACATGAACACTTAAACAACTTGTATTTTAGCCTTGTGGAAGGAAATGCTAGAATATTAATTGCAAAACACACAATAGGTTTAGTACAGTTATGAAAAGAAACATGTATTATGTGAGTGTTATCATATATGTTTATTTACTTCATTTCGGTTAAAACCACAAACGTTGAGTAGAATATCAAGCCTGAAATACAACAATTTCACACCTTGTTCCTAAAGAAATCCAATACTGCAACATTATTACCATAACATGATCAATGCATACAATAATATAACATTTAAAACCAAGTGTCCTAGGGGACAATAACCAACTTCTTTACATAAGTTACATATGTTTTCTCTTCTCCACCATGCCCTTCCCAAATATCTCCAAACAGAGAATATAATATCAGTGGTATTTGCAATCTACATATTATGTCCAAGTTAAATTGAGCAGAAACCCACCTCTTTTTGAAACCGGGCTTCAACGTTTTCTTACGAATATCTGTATACATGGGACACTGGAAGAGGACATGCTGCAACGTCATGGTGACCCCAGGGCAAAAAGGAAAGCAGTCGGAAACAGTTTTGTTCCACCTCACCATGACTGTCGCAATCGGTAATATACCCAGGTGAAACTTAATAAACGATGCCCTCTGAGGAAGATTTTTGACAAGGTGTAAATACTCTTCCAACAAGCTACTTTGCTCGATTAGCAAATACCTGTGAGCAGTTGCTAATTTCAGGCTACTCCATACATAAGGTTGGCATCACTATATCAGATGGTTACCCAGAAAAGTAGAGGCTTTAGAGTAACCTGTTCCCTATAGACCTGAGACCCAGTTCTAGCTGCAATGGGACAGCAAACTTGAAAAAATATTACTCTCCAACGATGACATAAGAGGCATTTTACAGTGGCCCAGAATTCAGCACCTTATGTAATAGCCACTTTTGTCCGAACTCTGTACATTCCCACTGCAGAAATTAAGATCTGATCAACATATATTTTAGAGAATCCTAAGATACCCTTAAACTTTTTCCCAAATGAAACACTGACATTATCAATATGTCCTGCCCATTTACAGTCACCCGAGATTCTTATGCCTAAACAAAGTATTGCACCTCCTCAATATAGGTTCCACCTATTCTGAGGTTGAAACGTGTGTAAGGTTCCTGCTGTTTGCCACATCTCATTTCTTTCGTTTTTTCTCTATACATTTTGGTGCATCAGAGGTTTATCAGTGGTCACCCCATCAAAAACAAATAAAAAAGGGTGGTGGCTAAAGTGCAGCCCTGCCTTACCTGTTTCTCAACGTGGAAGGGTTTGGTAAGTTGCCCACCCGGGCACCACCTGATCTGAACTGTAGAATTATGATAGACATTCATAATTGCATTAAGCAAAGGGAGAGGGACCTTCTTTTTGATCAGAACATGCCACATTTCACTCCTCGGAATGCTATAAAAAAGCAGCCTTCATATCTAGAAAGTTCCTATAAATGTGGCCACTTTTAAGGGTGTAACATTTGTGCAAGATTAACACCAATCTAAACACTTGATCTATGGTGCTCACCCATTACAGAAGCTACCTTAAAGTTGTCTCAGCACATCGACTGTTCCAGTCTGGTTTGCAAAATCTTGCCAAATAACTTACTGCTTGCATCAAGTAACACGATTGGTCGGTAATTCCCAGGGCTACCAAGTACCCCTTTTAAAAAATAGGAACAATCTATGCATTTTGCCAGATAAGTGGCTTAATACCAGTTTTAAGTATCACATTAAATAACAGCAAAAAGTAGGGCACCCAAATCACAGGTTCGATCAAATCAAGGTCCACAGAGATGTATTCAGGGTATGTGGCCTTTACCCCCAGTTTACCTGTTCAAAGCTGATAGAATCCTTGCAAGTGTGAATTGTAATTGAATTATATTGATCCCATGGCTGACCAAACCAAAACATAATTCAGGGGGTATAATGAAGCCCAATCTACTCTCCTTATACAGAGCTTGAAAATAAGCTAACCATGTATTTTCAGAAATGTGCACAGATGGAGAATTCCAGTCAACTTGAATGCAACTTGTGACACTTTTTCAAAAACCCTTGACATTTGTGTCATTAATAGACTGCTAGGGCTGCCCGAGCTGTAAATTAACTTTGTCTTTTGTTATTAGCCACCAATACCTTATAGTCTGCTCTGATTCACTTCAAAGTATTTGCCCCTTTATGATGTTTAAACTCACATACCTTCACATGATTTACTTTCCCTTTTTCTGCACTCGCTATCAAATCAGGCTTTTTTGTTTCCGTTTTGCTAGTAGATACTTTCACCAACTTTGTGAAAAAGGGCACCATAGTGTCACCGATGACTGAGTGTATATCGATTTTCGCATTTGGGTTGTAAAGAGTAATCCCCATCTTCATAAACTTCACAGGGTCAGGCAATATTTCCTGGTATACCAACAGAAAATTTTGATCTAGAACACTATCTTACCATTTGTGCCTTTTCCTGCTATATTTAGTGGGTTCCTTATCTTTAGTCTGATTTTTATCATTCCCTATAATGCACGTTTCTAAGGTTAAGTACACTGCATATTTCCAATTCGGATGGTGCATTAGGATATAAAGGAAGCGGCTAATTTTCTCACCACACATGAAAGTTGGGAAAGGTGGAATATCTTGTTTCAACTGACCATTGTAAGCTCTTAGGGCGATTCGCTAAAGTAGCTGTGCTGTGGTGGCTGCATACTTGTAATAGGTTGCATATTTTGGGCTGTTACTTGAGGAAAATCCCAAATGTGGTTCTCCTCCATCAATTTTTCCATATCCTCCTGAGGTTCAAATTGCAGATTCACATCCCCCGTAATTATCACAATTGGGTGCTTAATCACCCAGGAATACATTAGCCTATCACAGTTTCCATTTGGTACATATTATCCATTCCATTTGGGCCACATGGTCGATTGTAAACATTACAAACAGAACAATTGGTCCCATCTTGGAGTGAGGTAAACAAAGCCTGCAGATCAGGGGAATTAGTGCCCAGTGGTTTCTTTAGCAGATTTAAAGAAGCTTTTACTCACATACAAAATCCTTCACTTGTGTACCCTATGTTATGTTTAGGCCGACTTGCCGGATATGTATGAGTGATATATCCCTCCTGTATTATGTCATTGTAAGCACAGGTTTCCTGAAAGCAAATAATATTGCCAGTGGAAACATAGTTTACCCACCAATATTCAGAGATAGCACCTTAAAGTTATATAATTAGATTGAGGCAGTTGGTTGTCTAACGGCGGAACCAGGCAAAGCTAGCTAATATGACCGTGGGGCACATGCATCATGCAGTCATATACCCTCTCTGAAGCATGAGTTGTAAGACTGTTTACCGTATATTTGTAAGTGGCTGCTCAAGTTCTGATCTTGGCAGGTCCATAATAGATCTTTTGCTGCCGGCCACCAAGGTACCATTAGTCTTCCTTAGCTGTGCACTAACAACTGAGTCATACACATGGGCCCCGTCCACCTGCTCATACAAGGTTTCATGCAAATGGCATATGTTGAACCTCGCATCCTGGTAAACATTGATGCCTTTTGTCACAGAACTTTCCTGCAGTTTAGGATGCTTGAACGAAGGTGCTGGTTAACTAATGTAAACCGTGCATTGCATCCTTTACAAAACATGGATACTGAGAGGATTCGCACAACCGGGAACAATCTAATTATTTTATAAAAATGTGTATTTCCATGAGCTAGCCTTTTAAAGCAGAAAATTAGCTGTTAATCCCCCATATCTCCAAAAGATCTAGGCTTTGTTTCCTACACACAACGCCTGCTATGTTCATATCGAAGAGCATCAGAAACGCAGAAGGTGTTATATAGTCCTATGACCTCACAGCCATGACTACTGCACTGGACAACCAGTACGTGCCTATTGTGCCCGCCTTCCTGCTGACAATCTGCCAGGTCCCTTACAACAATTTCTTGGATGGGCCCTGGACCCTGATTGCAGCCACTGTGGCCGCCTGGCCCACCTTATGCTAGAGAATCTCAGAACTGGTATGAACAGGTACTTTATATGTCTTTTGCTCTCCAAACTTCCCAACCCTAGAGCCACTGATACCTCTGGTCACCATCTGTGTAGTCGCCTCGCACACAAATTTGCTGTGGGACACTTGATTGAAGCGGTACTGCCTATAATCTTAGATAAGTGAGATATAATGTTCATGTATATTACGACTATGTCACGCTCCTTATTCCTCCCCTGAACTTATCACATCTTGTGAGTTAATTCAGCCATTGAAGCACCCAATTGATGCATGTGCTTTACTAAAAGGGGCATATTGGGACACCCACCACCAATTTTCCTGTTCCTCTGGGATTAAATGAAGGATTGAGTGTGTTCAGTTGGTCTTGTCTATGAAGATTAGCACTTCTCTACATTGCAGCCCTAAACATTACAGTTTATCTCATCTGGTTCATCAGATTGATCGATCACTGCTAATGGGCTTGGATTATGTCATCAATGATATTTGTGATGTCACCTTTGATATCCTGGGTGTTAGTCTTAGCAGTACACGGTGGTGGCACGAGTTATGGTTGCTTAGCTTACCATAATTAGCGAATTTCTGAGGTTTTTTCGATTTTACCTATATCCATAACGTCCCTGTAACAATGCTTTCCATTGAATTTCATAGATTTTTATTAGTGCAACTTAACCATAACGTCCCTTAACTACGTTTTTCATTGATTTCATAGGTTTTTACTAGTGCAACTTACCCTTAACGTTCCTTTAACAATGTTTTTTCATTGAATTTCATAGGTTTTTATTAGTGCAACTAAACCATAAAGTCCCTTTAACAAAGTTTTTTCATTGAATTGTATAGGTGTTTATTGGAGCAACCTAACCATAACGTCCCTTTAACAGAGTGTTTTCATTGAATGTTATAGGTTTTTATTAGTGCAACTTAATCATGAAATCCCCTTAACAAATTTTTTTCATTGACTTGTATAGGTTTTTAATGGTGCAACTTAACCATAATGTCTCTTTGACACAGTTTTTTTCAGAGAATTCAATGGGTTTTTACCAGTGCTTGCTATTTCCTACAACTTACTACTATCATACTTACCCCAATACAGAAACATTTTTGTCCAATTTACAATGTTTCACCTTAAAACTCTGCCATTTCCCACCTTCTAGCATCATTTTTAACACTTCCATATTTTTTCCACTGTTTTTGCTACCGTTGACATCCGTGACTGTGGACCTTCTCGACAGTGCCACATGACCATACATAGACTCAATATGTTTTTCCGAAATTTCATTTGCATTTTGTGTTATGCTAATGTGGTGTTTAACACCTTTACCGGGGACTGGAACAGGGGATAACGGCCAGGCAGCCCAAATTATCGGCCCAAGCAAAGTGTGTCTGTGTGCCCCCTGATGCCTGTTAAATAACGAGGGCTATGGACCATTATCCTCAATTGCAGCCCCTACAATGGGGGATAAAGGCCATTAGCAGCCCTGGTTCCCAAAACGGGAACCTGGGGTGCTAAAAAATAGATTTTTCTTCCCACAGCGGGAAGGTGGGGCTCAGTACATAGCCCCTCTTCCATTTCCATAGCAGCCTGCAGGAGGCGAATTCAGAACCCTATGACCATATTACCCCGAGCACATTTCATTTCCTTTTCAAGCCTATCCTACTTTCGCATAACTTTATCACATAGCTGGTCCCAGCTGGACATGGCCACTTTAACACCATTTTTCATCCCTTGTGGTCAAGGCAGGTAGCCAGATTGTTTGTGTCATGATCTTATACCATGACCTGGACAATCTTGCCACTGCCCCTGCCCATAGGCTATACCTCAGTCACCAAAGGTATATCACTATTTTTTGTACATGCATTATGACACTTGTCAAAAAATCAAACACAGGCACATTAGCTAAACCATGCTTTCATGTCCTTGCCAATGCTCCTTACACTAGTTTGCTTGAAATCCGCTCATGTTTTTTTCTTTCAAAAGTGTCAAAATGTATGTACATACAATAGTCATATATTTTAGCCTCCAACTTGACAAAATCCATTCAGACGTTACACAAAGATTCAAGGTTGGGCCTATAATCTTTCTGAAAACTTTTGTCCATATTCGTCAAATAGTAACAAAGTTATGAGCCATCTAAAAATGTTGAGACCCTTCTAATTTAGCCCCCTCTTGAGAAAATCCCACCAAACGTTACAAAAGCATTTATATCTAGATTTAAAATCATTTTGCAAACTTTTGTGCAGATCGATATCACAAATTATTTTTGACCTATATTTTGCCTGTTTTGAAAAAAACTACTGGACAGATTTCCACTAAATTTACAAAAGCACGCACTCGGGACCAAGCCGTCGCTCCAGCTATAAATTTACTGAAAATCCATCCAGCTGTTTGGGCTGTAGGTGTGAGCAAAGTTTTTCTCCATGCAGTCTATGGAGAAAAAAAATGTGGGACCCCCTAGAACTTTGCCCCTCCTTGACCAAGCCTCACGAAATTTAGCAAACAGATTCAGACTGTGCCATATTGTCACGCTCACCTGATTCCCACGGAGGCGCAGGTCTGGCTTCGAGTGCTGATGCTTCTTCAATTGTGAAGCGCAGGACTCTGAAGATGGACAGGTAGGGCCCCTCTACTCTGGCTTCTCTGGCTCGTAGGATATTCCCCTGTGCGTGAAAAGGGAGTATTACCTACTGACGGAATAATGCTCAAGCCTCCCACTTCCTTCCAACCCTCCACGATACCCTTCCACGATTCCCCGTGAAGTCTCACCTTAGGGTCTGGAAGGATGAGTTCTCCATCCTGCTTCTGATGCAGGGGTGCGTTGAAACCCAGTTACTTCACTGGATTGAGGTTTGATGGAAGTTCAAATAAGCTTGACTATTCAGGTAAGGCGCTGTAAGAGTTCTGTTGCAAGTTCAAATGTTCAAGCTTAATAATAATGTTCATTGTCTTATTGCAGCAAGCGCTAGCGCTTATGTCTTTTTCCCCTTAGGGGCCGGGGTTCGGAATGCCGGAGATATGTCGCCGACCCGAAGTGAAACGTGCAGTTCCAATAAATGACAGGTAAATTCTGGATGAGCGTTCGGGTAATGTCTTTGCATTCGCTCATTCAATGTCTTTGTCTTTTTTCCCCATAGGGGCCGGGGTCCGGAATGCCAGGAAGCGGCAGGACCCGAAATGAAATGGGAATGACCCAACTGGTAAGTCTTAGAAGGAAACTGAGCTTTTCCTATTCCCTTCCTTCTCTCACCTTGTGTTCTTGTCTTTTTCTCTCTAGACACTGAGAAGTGGCTGCGGATCCGGATGATCGCTGCTGAAGATGGAGGTGCCCAGGAAAGGTGAGTGAAATGCAGCGCTGCAGCGATCGAAACAAAATGCTTTTAAAAATGATGTCTTCCCTTTCAGGATCGTCGGTGTGATGTCTCTGTGATACAGCTTTAGCAGGTAAGGTCTTCTTTCTCTCCAATTCTCTCTTATCTCCCTTTGCAGGTGACCCAGGATGCTGACAGGCGTGGCTGAAGTCCAGATGCAGGAGCTGACACGGTGAGCGTCCAGCTGCGAGGAGCAGAACAACGCGAAGCAAGAGTTGCTGATCGGGCGTGGTTTAAATAGCTTTGGAAGAAGTTCCAGGTATGTATCCTTCCACCGATCAGGTATGTATCCTTCCCCGACTACACCCAGGTGGAAAGTAGTCCCACAGGTAAAGTAGTTCCATTCAGGCCTCAAGAGGGCCTGGATGTAGCAGCATGGTCTGCAGCAGGTAAGTGCACATTGAAACACTTGAACACATGTCTAGCTTTATGAGCCTGGCGCCTAAGGTGCCAGGACAGGGGTCCAACATGAGCCTGGCACCTAAGGCGCCAGGACTGTGTCCAAAGGGCCCCAGCTTGGGCCCGCTGGCACTTCCCTGGGGGGAATGATGCCTGCCTCTGGGGTTGCTGGGTCGGACTCGGCTCCTTGGAGGTAGGCATCATGACACATATATCTTTTTGCAAAGTTTGGTGAGGATTTGTCCAGGGGAACAAAGTTATAAGCTGCCCAAAAAGTGCTCTTCCTATGAGATGGGCAACATAACCATAACTACACGGTCACTACCGCAGGCCGTGTAATAAAGACCAGGCAAGTAGCACATATCTGTTACATGGAATGGGGTATACATCACATATAGCTTTTATGTACTGTGTACCTGGGGCTTTTCCAAAGAAGGTAATCATTTAAAGTTTAGAAAACTCCTGAAGACTCACCTGTTTAGGTAATCCTGAAGTTTCCCAGCTATAGTCTTAGTCTACTTAGTCATATACAGGAGGTTTTTTAGCTTTGTGTTTGTCTTGTCAAAGCGCCCTGATGCCTGCTGCCGGCCGGCGCTATATAATATGATATGCATACATACATACATAGAATCAGATTATCTGATTTTTTTTTTTTTTTGAGGAGGCGGTTAGACTGAAAGAAAGAGCAAATCTGGTGGTGATTTCGGAAGATGGTTGATGTTATTACCTGCCCTGGGTCTTTCAATGAAACATTTGAGGTGAATATTTAAATCCAAGAGCATTTAGATAAATGCAACAGAGAAGGGGGTTGGGTTCTAGATAACGAACACTCCTGTGCTGAGCTCTGTGGATGGTTTTCTTAAATTCAGTTTGGTTTTGCAGGGTCACAGGTTGGAAGAAGTAACCCAATACCTCTTATGAAAAGGGTTTGTAGAGAGTCCTGGCTACCTTACACTTGGAGTATACCAATTTGACCCTTCTTTTTATAAAATGATCTCACACGTTTTGCTGTGGTTTTTTCAAGTGTGTTTTTATAGAACATAGTCTAGACATATTGTCCGGAGGTGTTAAGGTAAGGTTCATGGGTCATTAGGCTGTTGCCTGCACATACCAACGGTTCCATGATACGTGCAGGCAACAGCCTAATGACCTTATTGTATCTTGGGAGGCACATCTGCCACTGGCCATTGAGATCCAATGGGAATTCGGTCACATGAATCTTACCTTTCCTGCCTTGAGAAAGACCCTCTGGGGTTGAAACACGTGTCTACTGACCACCTTCTCCAAACAATGTTTCTAGACTATGTTCCAATAAAAACACACTTTAGAAAATCACAGCAAAATGCGTGAGATCCTTTTATAAAAAAGAAGGGTCAAATCGGTATACTCCAATTGCATTTAGATAAATGGCCCACGACTTAATTAAATCCCAGAAGGGAATGAGAAGTGTTTTTGGAAACTTTTTCTAAATGCTAAGTCACTGAATGGGGACTGGGCCTGTAAATCTACCATGTAGAAGTATATTTAAAATAGAATGTCCTATAATCTCTAATTGTAAAGAGCATATTTGTCTCTAACAGCAAAACAGTCTGACCTAATTCCCTGGGTATTCACAGGAGCAAATGTTGTCAGGGCTTGTGAGTACTGTGAACAGCATGTTTTAGAGATTTGCATGGATTGACACAATTGACCTTTGAAAAACATAGTTGACATAACAAAAATCCTGAAAAGAAGATTCAACTCATCAAAGTGAATATGAAAGGAGGTCACTTTCTCACCTTCAGTTCATAGACAATGATGTCAATTTATATAAACATCTTTTTTTCACGTAACATTGCAGACATATTGAAGAATGTTGACTCATTTCTATTACAATTAATGTTTTTTGTTTGACTAAAATCCTAATAAAACGTTAAATGAAAAAAAAATAATGTTTTGATTTCTCTTGCACTTCAGTTCTATACACTCATGCTTGAGTGGCAATTTAATGGATGAAAGCTTGTTGCTATGGAAAATACATGTTTCTACCTCGTAGTAATTTTCCACTATTTCAAAGGGAAAACTTGAGTCCTTTTCAAAAGCTTTGTCCATGATGCTGATATAAAAAAACAAAGTTTGCTAAGATAGCCATATACCTGGAACACAACTTTAATGAACATATTTAGAAATGACCGTGTAAAATGTTAGTAGCTTATTTCTTTGCAGTCAGACACGATAGATTGCTGGTACAATTGTAAAAGCACACAATATAATGTTTTTCCCCATATTGTTTCTTCTGAATTATGTGTCCTTTAAAACAGAGAATGCAGTATTTTTCTTTGAGAATTCCAGATATTAGAAGATCTGATTTGTTTCTAGAACATTCAGTTACATCTGATTACATATATGTGTATGGATGATGGCATGATTATGCTAAGTAAGTTGGAAATTGTATTGTGAATGGAAACATAACTGAGTCATAACTAAGACAACAGCAGGCAGCTTTTCATTTCTCTAGACAAGCTGCCTGCATTTATCTTTTAGTTTGATTATTCTAAATACAACAGAATATTCGTATAGAAAACAGTCTGTTTCATTTCACAGATTGTGGGGTGCTATTGTTGCTGTGTGGGGTTCTAGACCAGTGATACTTCTCTATAAGTGTAGATGGAGTGGATGGAACAGATGGTGTGGATGGAACAGATGGAGTGGAATTAACATATGGAGTGGATGGAACAGAGGGATTGGATGGAACAGATGGAGTGGATGGAACAGAGGGAGTGGATGGAACGGATGGAGTGGATGGAACGGATAGAGCGTATGGAACGAATAGAGCGGATGGAGTGGATGGAATGGACTAAGTGAATGGAACGGACTAAGTGAATGGAACAGATGGAGTGGGCGGAACACATGGAGCGGATCGAATAATTAGGAATTGATGGGACAGATTGAACACATTTAACGGATGGGAAGGAAGAAATGGGTCTATGGAATGGATGGATTAAATCACATGGATGAAGGCTGGAATGGATGGAATAGATGGAAGGAGGATTAGATTAAATGGATGCAACAGACAAAACAGATGAACAGACAAAGTGGAACAGACAGACAGAGTTAATAAAACAGATAGAATAGATGGTACAGATAGAGTGATCAATCTCAAGTGCTTTACTGATAACCACCATATCACACTACCACGCTTACTCTCTCCTATACACCACCACTCAACTAGAACACAGCAATACTATGACACATTTGGTATAGTTGTTCTCATACTAACACCAGCCACAGACTCCCCATCATCCTAATTATACACAGCTAGCTGAGCACACACCGCTAGCTCAAGCGCCTCCCCAGGCCTAACGCAGCCAGAAATCAGTCTTGGTGTCCACCCTACAGAATTAACACATATAACTGACCGCCACACCACCACACCTACCGCTAAGAAGCAGCTATCATGCAACTGCCACACCAGTTGCACACATATCCGGTGCACCCACGTACCTTATGACTCCCTCTCTCTCTCTACTGACTTGAACTACGGTTCCCGAGGGCGTTCAACGTACCAGCACTTTGAGATCATACCAATGATACATAAGGCGCTATATAAATGCCACGTAACATAACATAACAGAACATAACATAAAACAAAGCATTTTAAAAAGTGAATATTTTTCATAGATATAATTAATAACACTTTCTGTATCATGTAATCCACCATGGCATACCTCAGCTTCCCCAGCCTGCTTGTCAAGTGACTGGCAGCCATGATGCCCTATCTGACTCCAGCTAGCATGTATATTTACTGCACTGCTTTGCTCCCTACGCTAGCATCTCGGTACAAAGAACTACACACTATTTGTCAAGCTAAATCTCAAAATATGATAAAAATATGATATACTTTATGCCATTAGAAAACACTCCTAACAGTGAGTCACTTTGACTGTAACTGTAACTAAGAGGAGTTAAGAATATTTTACTATTACATACCCACCTGATTTTGCTGTGCTATTTACCGAGAGATGTCTACACCACACATTTCCTCTGTGTTGCTGCACTTGGTTCTATGTGGAAGCATCACACCTGACCACCATTTATACATGTGGGTACATAGTTGAGATAATTAGGGGCTATACCCAGGTGAATAATGAAATCACAGAACAGCAAAGTGTGTTGCTGCTTGCATGAAAGAAATAAGAGACTGGCTGAAAGTTGTTCTATCTGAGCAAGGTAAGCGGACAGGAGATTTAGTAAAGTGTGGCATTCAGTCCTATTTCACAGCTAGCAGAAGAAAAAGAACAGTTGTACTGGTCAATAAGAGCAATCTCTCTCCTCTTCTACCTTGGCGAGGAATGTGTGAGGTGGTTTAGTTGGGAGCAAGAAGGGAAAATATGACGGGGCTTGACTTCACTGTTAGCTGGTGGTCAGTCAAAATCTCGAAAAAATAATCTTGAATAACAATTAGGTCGAAAATAAAGACCGAAAAAAAAATCGATTTTTTTTAATTATATATTTATTTTGGGGTCCGGGATTTAAAAAAAATGGTTCAAAAAATTAAAAAAATAAAAAGGGGGGTTGGGGGGGGGCACCCCCCCATTTCGAATAAAAAACGTCGTAAAAAAAAATTCAACCTTTTTTTTTCGGCCTTTTTGTTTCGAGATTTATTTTTTCGAGATTTTTAAATTCGGTATTATGACCATAAACCGTTAGCCATACTTAATAAGCTATATGATGTGAGTTGGTTGCTCATAACGGCGTTAATAAACATATGTACAGCGGAGTGACAGTCCAGCAGAGCACATAGCAAAAAGCTATTTTAGAGGTGGATACTGTCTAACACCAAAGTTCCAAATGGGAGAAAGTGTAGCTTGCAACTACATTCCTTAACCCTCTTTTCCCCGGTGTCTCAGGCCCAACAGTACAGCGTAGCGATCCCATAATTGAAAGAACAATGCATTGGCACTGGCAGACACCACCCACAATCTATATCCTTCCCTCATGCACTTTGAGTGTTCCTGGAATGAGCCTTTAAAGTATGACATTGGGATACTGGTCGCCTCATTTGGAAGTGTCCCTGTGTCCAGAATCATGGGACAATCTAGGAAAATGTAGCTTTTTATACACCCCCCTTCTTAATGTTGGCCAACCATTTCTCAGGCCCACTGGAGTGGGCGTAAGGTGGCTTTTAGCATGGAGGGTGCACGCAGGAGTGAAGATTGGGAATGGGAGCAAGAAGAAGCCTCATTAAGTGAGAAAGCATTGATTGGTGGTGAAGGAGTCAAGAGGCATATCAGCGGGTCAGGAACCCTTCCACAGTATTTGGCCTCTGAGAAATACGTTGAGTAGACTGTTCAGCTAATTGCCTGCAATCTCTGGCTTTACTAACCCAGGGCTGCCTAGAGAATTGTAGGGTGAATGGCCCAAATCTTGGCCGATAAAAATAATCACAAATAGTCCAAATAATCGATGCACCGCTTGCAAGGAAAACAACATTTTATTTAATGCATAAGAAGATGACAGCATGATCCTGCACTCGCCATTAGCATAACACCTATACACAATTCTAAATGTACATATAGTCCATTACCCTACTGGTCACATATTATTTAAACACATTCCCCATTACAGATAACCTACTACATTATCACTATGAAACTTAGAAGTTGATTAACTACCAAGTGCATTGTTACCATAATACATTTCTTTAACAAGTCAATATTCTTGACCATCATGTGATGTGCACCCCTCCATCAGATCCTGATAAAAGTATGTATAGCTAGGTCAACACTTCTTTGATTATTCAATGGTCCTCCTCTTCATACCAGACACGTGGCACGCACAAAGAGCTCCTTACCATTGGCGATGCATGTATTGGCATCACCTATGTTCCTCCCAAGCCAAATCATGGTAAAGTCCTAGCACGTCTCCCCCTTATCGCTCTGGGAACCCACGTGCCCTTGAATGGCGTGATCGGGCACCAATCAAATGTCTGAATTCCGTTTATTTATTTGTCCCTAGAGTGCAGTCCCCGCAGTTCAAATAGGATGACCGCTCTTTGGGTGAGGCCAGTAGTGCTCTAAATCTTCATCAGGCCTCCTGGCATCACAGAACCCCATACCCTGCTCACATGAATTTGCCCTTCAAAGGGCGCAATGCTACCTTCCTCCCTGAATCCAACATTCATTTCCCGGCTCCTCTGAGCTCTGCAGTTTGGCCCAATTAACTGTTCTCAACACCGCAGAGCTCCCTGTGACCATGACATTGTAATTTCTCTCTGGGGGAAGGAAGGGGGACTTATCTCAGAACTAACTGGGCAGGGCCACAGTTCCACAGTGAGCCTGTTTCTCAAACGGATCCTTTGACATGCCCTGAAATCCAACATGGCAGAAATCTTGCTATCTTATGCCCTTGCCTTTACCGCAACACTTGCCTGACTCCATCTCATACGATTACCTAGGTCAGCTATCTACTCCCACATCCCTTAAAACATAACACTGTACACAATTGCTAAATCCAAGCTACATCACCCTATCTTTAACCTCTGTATGGTTATATGGTGTTTCTAATATCTGTCTACACTAACTACAAAAGGGTGTGTGAACATTCTACTGCACCCAACAAGAACTGCTAGCACTAGGATGCCTGCTAATATATTTTTCGTAGTCTCGCCTGACTAGGCCTGTGCACTTGCATCCCAACATCATTTATTATGTAAGGACCCCCATTCTGCAGTGCACCTGACCTTTCCTCTAGTCCCCTCTGAATGGGTAAAGAGGCTGGTAGCACGGAAAGTGCAGGTCAAGTGGAAGGAGTCTTCAAAGTGCAGGCTGATGAGTGAAAATATATCTATTGGGGAATGTATCTGTTGGCCGTGCACCAGGTAAGGGACCTTGCTGGGAGAGTAAGATCTGATGATGGGAAAAAATATTGTGAAATTCTAGAAACAGGTAGGCTTCTAATCGAAACCTAAGTTTGTCCAGGAAATTCCAAGTTAAGCACTATACTTAGAAAAGTACCTTTTAAACATATTGCTTACAACAACAGGCAACAAGAATTGTGTTGTATTTGCTGAAATCAACATCTATAAACGTCCTTCCATACTTCATATGTTAAAGGTTTTGAGGTCGTCTATCAAAGTTTTGCTGCAACAATGGTACTCAAATCATAACATGTTTTCATAAAAACGTTTCTACATTTAGAATATTGAAAGGGTAGGGGTGGCATAACAGGGACTATGCATTGCCCGCACACACTACTATTGATCATGAATTTGCAGGTGTGCATATGTAACGTAATACTATCTAGAAGAGATGGTTGATGGGGAAAGCTATACACTTGAATTTGTTATTCATTATGAGTGTGTATTATCAGCATAAGCATGTTCTCATTAGACACAAATCTGTTTTTTTCTTCAAGTAACAGCATGCACAATTATGCTGTATAATTAGAATTGGCTACTTACTTTCTTGAGAATTGACTAATGCAGTAATTTTTCAAATATGTGTCCCAGAAGAGTATGAACGTGTGTTTTCGAAATCTTTAGAAAGAAAATTGAAAATATAGAGTCTATAATTGGAATCTATAAAATGTATTTAAGGTAATAAAATGTGCTATTAACCTAAGTAGCAGAATACATTAGCCACCAGCTGGGTGCATGGCGTTTTGTTCCCCAGAAGATTGATGGTACAAACCGGGCCATTTCGAGAAGCTATGTCTTTGGGCAAAACACCTCTCAAACTGAGAAACATGGTATGCCTCATTGCACAGGACGTTTAGAACACTATAATGTACGCATTCAGCAGACATGCATTTATGACATGTCTTCTGGGCAACATGTGCATAACAGTCTAGATTTAAGAATGACACTTTTTTTTTAATAGCTGTTTTTGTATTTGTCATCTAACATATCTCAGGCAACAAACTATTTCTGATGTGTTAGGCATCAATTATGATTAAAACTGACTGAGCACCAGGCACACACATTTCTGCTGGTTTCCTAGCAATAATTGTCCTCCTCACTTGCACTTTGAATGAATGCATAGGGCCCAATTTGAAAAAAAACCTTGTTTTGTACAAGTGTAAGACAAGCCAAACAATGTGCATAAGCACCTGTCACTTGTGCAGGAAAAATATTCACTCGCTTCATGTACATTTGTAAAATGAGCACACAGAAATCATGCAAAGACTGGGAAAATGGGAAAATATTCGCTAAGTCTGTGGAACGCCTACAAAGCAGCCACAACAAACATGCGTGTGAGGCCTGAAAATGAACAGTGTGCAAAGTAGCGCAAAACAGCATATTCACAAAACGTAAGCAACGGATTTCTTCCATTAGCTTTTCTCCAAATACATACCAGAGCAAGTGGTCCAGAACAGTGTGCACGTGAATCAGAATTCAGAGCGCTTAGCACAAGGCCAACAGATCCTGAAAGTACGCATCTCCTAAATGGGTGGATGATCTAGGGAGCATCGAGCTGCTTGTCAACGCATGAGGAAGAGGAGTAGGAGTGAAAGGATATGCAGGAAAAGGCCGTCCATATTCATTTTGGCTGATGAGGCACTCTTGTTGAGGATGAGCTTTTCCACCTCAGGCAGTACTCCACATAATAATACAGTGGGAATGGTGGCCTGAGAGCATCTTTCTGGCAACAATATGCTATACTACTGTTAGTGGACATGATATCAGCCTTGCAGTCCGACATAACATGATATAGCTGGGTTCCTTGGAGTGTGTGGGGCTATCGATTTGACCCATGCCCCAGAAATAGAGCACCTGTTGATATACAGGAGATGCTAACATTCTGTGACACCTCAGATGGCGGGTGATGCCAGCAAAATGACCCTCAACATGAACTACATTTAAATAGGCAGGACCCACACACAGTTTCTAAATCTACTACTACTCTGCAATTGCATGCAATATTAAGGGATGACAGTAGGGAGAAACGTGTGCTTGGTAGATGAAGCCAATATACAACGAATCCATATCCCCCTAGCAACGTTTGCTCAGGGGGAAACGATCAACAGGGTTACAATGCAGTACATGCATGCATCCTCAGTCCCATTTAAAGTAAGTGCAGCAGTTTGAAATCCCAGTCAGATGCTGCGACGACCATTCTGGGGAAGCGTGTCTGTATGGCCCTCTTATGATGTGCAATGTCATTGTTACATGTGGTATGCTGCCCTGCTGATCCGATACAACATAAACCTGTACATTGTGAATATTGTATGTTATTATAAGCACAGTGTACTATTGCAATTATTCTATAATTGTCCTTGGATAATCTTACGTTGGCACCTGTTGCCTATGTTGTCAATGTGTCCTCTACTGTAACCCTAGTGGGACTCTATCCAATATGTTCTATGTAATCCAAGCTATACAATCGTCTTGTTGCTCCTGCGCCTTGTTACCCTTGGGATAGGTGCGCATTACAAATAATAAAAACACAAACAAACAATTGCCTATTCTCAAAAGCGTATCCATATCATTGATTCATACGACGAAATTCCCTTGTAACGTGCTCTGTTGATTCACAACTAGGTTAGTGCTATATGTAACTCATCAAATACACCCCATGTTCAATTAATACTAAATGCATTAGTGGAATAACAAACATGACACCGTGTTAGTTCAAAAGCTGCATTGTGAAGAGTTGTTATGGCCTCATCATGTCACACAATGGAAAGTGCACCATATCCCCTCTAAACTTGAAATCCCAAAAATCAATAAACTAGGGGACATTGACACCTCAGTCTATCCCAAATAGAATGAATACCTTTCCAGCCCACTGGAGCCCCACCATCTGTCTTTTGTGGGTGTCTCCTGTGCATCTCAATGTGATGGAAAGACACCATCCACTGGCACCACATTGGGCCTGTGCCATGGCTTGATGTGGAGTATTCGAGATCCTCTAGGTAGTCAGATTAGTTTGGTCCTGCTGCTTCTTCAGAAGGCAGACTTGTCTCTGGCAAATATATTGGTGCACATATCAGATCTCTGACAACTCGGTAAAGCTGCCCCTTCTTGTCTTAGCCCTCCCTGCAACTATGGCCCCTTGACTTTCCGAGGGCTCTCTCTGGGTGCATCTATTTTGGCGTCGGCCATTTCGGCAAAATGCCTTTGCAGCAGGTCCTTTTAAACGTACCCTGTTGGCTGCAGCCAGCAGGTCACAGGGACCTTTCTGCGCCGGAATATTCATGTTTTCTTAAATATGTTGACACCCTAAGCACTAATAAATGCATGTTAAATTTGGTTTGGATCACAATATATTAAGGCAAATGCCACACTTGGTAAGCAAACATTCCACACACAGATAAAGTGCTGTCACCCGCCTACGTGAAATGCGAGATACAGAAACCTATGTGTTCATGGAGAGTTCAGTTACAGTACAGTTCCATGTACCCTGCAAGGAGAGTTCAGTTACAGTACAGATCCATGTACCCTGCATGGAGAGTTTAGTTACAGTACAGGTCCATGTACCCGGCATGGAGAGTTTAGTTACAGTACAGGTCCATGTACCCTGCAAGGAGAGTTCAGTTACAGTACAGTTCCATGTACCCTGCATGGAGAGTTCATTTATAGTACAGCTTCATTACCCAACATGTGGTGTTTGCCTTGCATATTTTTTCATCCAAGCAGTGTGTTTCTAAGTGCTTAATATGACAACATATTTAAGCAAACAGTTATATCCTGGTGTGGATTGGTCTCTGCTGGCAGAGGCCAACAGGGCATGCCTAAAGGGGTCCTGTGCCTAAGACGCTGCATCAAAGGGACCAGTTCTGAAAGGGTTGCGGCGGAATGTGTCATGATCTCTGCTTCCAAAAGGTCAGGGTTTTCCCAACTCCCTTGGAAGCAGATCCATAACCCAGGTTCCGAGTGCCAACCTGTCCCAATTGGGACCTTTTGGACCCAGTCCTGGCGCCAGTGGCACCAGGCTCATAAATATGCCCAGTCCCAGCGCTGGAAGCGCCGGGCTCATAATGCTTGGGTGGACTTACCTTCAGCAGACCATGCTGCTTACTTGCCTGCCAGTTGAGCATCTGATCCTCTTCTGTTTGGAACTACTTTTCCTGTTGGGTGGGGCTGGAGCCACTCCCTAGATTCAGAACACTGGAACTCTTCTGGAAGGCAGGAACTCTTTTCTTACCAGGAACTCTTTTCTTACTTGGGCGTGGCTGTGGAAGGAGACACCTAAGCACTACAGGAGGCTATTTAAACCACACCCGGTGGATGAATCTTGCTTTGCGTTATTCTGCAACCTCTGCAGCAGAACGCTCATCGTGTCTTCTGCATCCGGTCCTGGGCCTAAGGAAAAAGGCTTACCATCCTGAATCCAGTCTTCAGCAACACCTATAAAGACAAGAAAGAACAGGTTAGCATTCCGGCATCTGAAAGGCAAAGGCTTACCATCCTGAATCCAGTCTTCAGCAACACCTATAAAGACAAGAAAGAACAGGTTAGCATTCCGGCATCTGAAAGGCAAAGGCTTACCTACTCTTCGTGCGCTCCGGAGGTCTTCACACTGCATTCCGGCATCTGAAAGACAAAAGTTTACCAACTCTTCGCACGCTCCGGAGGCCTTCGGCGCTGCATCCCGCATCTGAAAGACAAAACAAGGTGCGTTTAAAGACATTGGGGAACTTTAATACTCACGTGCCATTACTCCTTTCCACATCTAATCCAGTGGGTATTCCGGCACCCTGCAGCCGCTCCGAACTCGTACCTGCAAAATAAAAAGACAGTTAGAGCGCATAGTGAAGCAGGCAACAAGCGCTTACTTACGTGCTTCCAGGCGCTTCTATTCATCACACGGGCTCCATCTTCAACTCACTTCAGCCCGTCATCCGCCATCGCCGGAACCCTGCAAAACAAGAGACATCATTACTAAAGACTTTAAAGACATTTGAATGACTCGAAACTTACCGTTCGTGCAGTAAACGACGGACAGCAGTCCTCTGAAGTCAAGAGGCCTGCGCTACCTATCCAGTGAAGAAACTGGTTACAGCACCCTGCCCTGAGGCAGATGGAGAGCTCGGCATTCACTTACCTAAGGTGAGAGCGTTAACCTTTGGGGGTCTACAGGAGAGGAGAAGAGGAAAGAGATAGGGATACCCCAATAACCCCAGTTCATTAACCCCATATTTTCTATCTGCAGACATCTTACTCTACACGTCAGGCATACAGTGTACAGAGGTCCAGCCCAAAGAGCCAACCGGGTGCTACACATCACCTTTGAAGATACGGTAGTCGCCCAGTCAAGACCGGCGCCTCTGCGAGAATCAGGTGAGCGTTACAGAACGCAAAGCCTACCGCAAAACTCTCGCCCAGGCGCTATGGAAACCTCGGATACTGACCCCCTAGCCCGGTTACTTGGGGAACTAAGGGCAGAAGTGCATGCAGCTCGTCAGGAAACGAATGCTCTAAGAAGGGAACTAATTATTTCCAAGGAGAGAACAGACAATCTTGCTAGACAAGTGCTACAGTCACAAGCCGGACAGACCCCGTTACTCGCATCAGGGGCAAATCTTCCTTCAACATCCTCTATGAATCCAGTGCAGATCAACCTACCTGGGAATGTACCTCTGGCTCCGCCCGAACGATTTTCTGGTGACCCAAAGAGGTTTGCAGTATTTATCAATCAGTGCCGGTTGCACTTCTTATGCCAGCCAGCAGCCTTTCCAACTGATCAAGCAAAAGTAGCTTTTGTACTTTCGTACCTTAGTGGCAATGCGGCAGACTGGTCGATCCCTCTAGTTAATCAAGATGATCCGGTTCTCCATGATTTTCAAGCCTTTCAGCTAAGTATGAAAAAACTGTTCGCAAGACATTCACTGGGGCAGGCCTTGGACAATGAGCTTCTTTCGTTGCGACAGGGTAATCAAGACCTTTTGGCTTATATTGCATCTTTCAATAGACTAATAGTGGAAACTCAATGGCCTGAGGACAAAAGGATTACGCTGTTTTATAGAGGTCTACGTGGAGAGCTCAAAGACGTTTTAGCCCAAGTAGTGAATCCCCCACAAGACTGTTCGGATTATATAGACTTGGTCGTTCAAATAGATCACAGGCTGCAGAACAGGAAGGCCGATCGTTCCAAGTTTGATGCTCGAGTATTTTCCAAACCGCCAACTCCTTCCAAAGGAGTAGACTCCGGGGAACCCATGCAAATAGGGGGTCTGAAAGGTCCTCTAACACAAAGGGAGCGGGAAAGGAGGAAACAGCTGCAATTATGCCTATATTGCGGAAACTCAGGGCACTTTCTTCGAGACTGTCCGGTGAAACCTGCCAAGAAGGCAGTAGGAGCTGCAGTTACCAAAGTTACAAACTCTGAGCAGGGAAACGACCTCGCCCGACAAGAATAGAGGTCCTCTTGCCGAGCGTGAAAACCAGTTCCGTGACCTCGCATTTCGTGATACCTATGGTCCTCATTAGCCCTGATAATCCGGATCGATTACATGCAATTGAAGCTTACGTCGACAGCGGTGCCATCGGCAATTATGTGGATCATGAAATGGTTTTGAGGATGAATCTAACTCTTTGTCCCAAGGCTGTAAAGGACGTCATTACTACGGTGGATGGTACGGAGATAGCCTCCGGGCCAGTAACGCATACCACTCAAGAGGTGACGCTAGTAAGTCAAGATGGACACCATGAGAAGATCGTGTTCGATGTGATCAAGGCCCCTCAGTTTCAGATTATTCTAGGAATACCTTGGTTAGAGAAACACAATCCTCTGATCGATTGGCGAGCAAGAACGGTCCAGTTTCCAGAATGTGTCTCTACTTGTCACCCTCCACCTGGTGTTGCACTGGCCGCAATTTCTTCAGAGACTCCCCAGTTACCTCCCGAATACCTAGAATACCAAGATGTTTTCCGGAAGGATCAGGCTAACTCTCTACCTCCTCATAGGTCTTATGACTGCCAGATAGACCTGATACCTGGATCTACTCCTCCTTGTAGTAGAATTTATGCCCTCACCGAGCCTGAGAACCTTCACCTTCGACAATACCTGGATCAATACCTGGCAAATGGGTTTATTCGTCCTTCCAAGTCCCCTGCTTCTTCAGCTTTGTTCTTCGTTCCAAAAAAGGAAGGAGACCTTAGAACTTGTATCGATTATCGCTCCCTGAACCAGATCACCGTTAAGAATAGATATCCGTTACCTTTGATCCCTGAACTCCTGGACCAAGTCAGAAAAGCATGCATATATACAAAGCTGGATCTTAGAGGAGCTTACCACTTGGTACGAGTAAAAGAGGACGATGAATGGAAGACAGCCTTCCGCACCAAGTATGGGCTATTTGAATATCAGGTCATGCCCTTCGGACTTTGCAATGCCCCGGCCGCCTTTCAATATTTTATGAACGATGTCCTCAGAGAGCTCATAGCTGTATGTGTTGTTGTTTACATTGACGACATCCTCGTTTATTCTTCATCGGAATCTGAACATCGGAAACACGTGAAAATGGTCCTCGAAAGATTGCGTCAACACAAACTTTTCGCTAAGTTGGAAAAATGTGTTTTCAACGTGACTGAAGTTGAATTCTTGGGATTCATATTATCACCTGGCGGAGTGCGTATGGATTCAAAGAAGGTCGATGCAGTTCTCCAATGGCCATCACCATCCTCCGTAAAAGGTGTGCAAAGCATGTTAGGCTTCGCTAACTTTTACCGCAGGTTTATCCCCGAATTCTCTCGAATAGTCCAGCCCATCACTGCCTTGTTAAAGAAAAACAAACGTTTTGAATGGTCTACCGAGGCGGAACAAGCTTTCCAGGATTTGAAGACTAAATTTATCTCTGCACCAATCTTAAAACACCCTTGCCCCGAACTCCCCTACATCGTGGAAACTGATGCTTCAAGCCTTGCCATGGGGGCAGTTCTATCACAAAAGGACCCGGTAACCAATCAGTTGCATCCCGTGGCATTTTGGTCCCGCAAATTCTCGCCTCCTGAAATCAATTACACGATTACTGACAAGGAACTTCTGGCTATCAAGTCTGCCTTTAAGGCGTGGCGGCATTATCTGCTGGGGGCCCGACACACCGTTACTGTGATTACGGATCACCGAAACCTGCAATATTTGAAGACCGCAAAAGCCCAATCCTCTAGACAACTCCGTTGGGCATTATTCTTTGCCGAGTTTGACTTCATAATTACCTATCGACCTGGTACAAAGAACGGTAAAGCCGATGCCCTTTCTCGGATGGGAGTGGAAGAACACTTGGTCAACCCTAAACCTGTACCAATCATTCCCGAACAAAGAATTCTGGGTGTAATCGCCACAGAATCCATAGAGGAAGTTAAGGATAAAGCCAGGCAACTTGTAACTCCAGCAGACATACAGAATTGGCATCTGCAGGGAAAGGACTTTGCAGTAAAGGACAACTTATTGTATTTCCAAGAACGATTATACCTACCCAGCACAGATTTACAGAAAAAAGTAATCTCTTGTTATCACGACTCTTTAATGGAAGGTCATCCCGGTATAGCCAAGACCTCAGAAAAGATCAAGCGCTACTTCTGGTGGCCGTCTTGGAAAAAAGATATCAGAGACTTTATAATGTCCTGTGGAGTATGCGCCCAAAACAAGAGTCAAAAGGAAAGACCAGCAGGCCTCTTACGCCCTATTGACATCCCACCTCGCCCTTGGCATACGCTTTCTATGGACTTCATCACCGATCTACCTCCATGCTCCGGATACAATACGATTCTAGTAATCGTGGACTTATTCTCCAAGATGGCGCATTTCATTCCGCTCAAAGGCTTGCCAACAGCAGCAACTCTGGCCCGAGAATTTCTCGAAAACATCGTCCGACTGCACGGTTTTCCTTCGGTTCTAATTTCGGATCGAGGTAGTCAATTTATTTCTCATTTTTGGCGAAGTTGCTGTCGGTCGGCTCAAATTGATGTGAGACTATCGACCAGTCACCACCCTCAGACCGACGGACAAACCGAGAGGACCAATCAAACTCTGGAACAGTATTTACGCTGCATGCTGCAACAAACTGAAAAAACTTGGAAAGATATCCTTTGGATAGCCGAGTATGCCTACAATAACTCTGTCCATTCGGGAACTGGGAAAACCCCGTTTTTTCTTTTGTACGGCAGTCACCCTCGAACCTCGGAGTTGGATCCCCTCCAAGATCTTGAAACACCAGCAGTAGACTACCTGCATTCTACAATCACCCAAGCCTTTAAGGAAGCTGTTTCTCACCTTCAAAGGGCTAAAGAACAATACAAGAAAGGAGCAGATCAACATCGGAAGGAAGCCCCTCACTATCAAGTAGGGGATCAAGTCTGGTTATCCACCAAATATCTATCTCTAAAAGGGCCACGCACATTCAACCCAAGATACCTTGCTCCCTATTCCATCACTACCATAGTAAACCCAGTAGCGGTCAAGTTGGACTTGCCCCCGCACATGAAGATACATCCGGTCTTCCACGTCTCTCTATTAAAACCTGTGCAACCTCAAACCCGACTAACCAAATCTCCAAAACCTATCCTAGTGGATGGAGAACTCGAGTTTGAAGTCAAAAGCATTCTGGACTCCAAGATCTCCAAATCTAAACTATTCTACCTAATTGACTGGAAAGGCTACGGCCCCCAAGAGAGATCCTGGGAACCTGCTGAATATGTCCACGCTCCTCGCCTAATCAAAAGATTTCACCGAACATTTCCTGACAAGCCAAAACCCCCGGAGAAGCCCGGTTTGGGAGGGGCCTTGAGGGGGGGTACTGTCATGATCTCTGCTTCCAAAAGGTCAGGGTTTTCCCAACTCCCTTGGAAGCAGATCCATAACCCAGGTTCCGAGTGCCAACCTGTCCCAATTGGGACCTTTTGGACCCAGTCCTGGCGCCAGTGGCACCAGGCTCATAAATATGCCCAGTCCCAGCGCTGGAAGCGCCGGGCTCATAATGCTTGGGTGGACTTACCTTCAGCAGACCATGCTGCTTACTTGCCTGCCAGTTGAGCCTCTGATCCTCTTCTGTTTGGAACTACTTTTCCTGTTGGGTGGGGCTGGAGCCACTCCCTAGATTCAGAACACTGGGACTCTTCTGGAAGGCAGGAACTCTTTTCTTACCAGGAACTCTTTTCTTACTTGGGCGTGGCTGTGGAAGGAGACACCTAAGCACTACAGGAGGCTATTTAAACCACACCCGGTGGATGAATCTTGCTTTGCGTTATTCTGCAACCTCTGCAGCAGAACGCTCATCGTGTCTTCTGCATCCGGTCCTGGGCCTAAGGAAAAAGGCTTACCATCCTGAATCCAGTCTTCAGCAACACCTATAAAGACAAGAAAGAACAGGTTAGCATTCCGGCATCTGAAAGGCAAAGGCTTACCATCCTGAATCCAGTCTTCAGCAACACCTATAAAGACAAGAAAGAACAGGTTAGCATTCCGGCATCTGAAAGGCAAAGGCTTACCTACTCTTCGTGCGCTCCGGAGGTCTTCACACTGCATTCCGGCATCTGAAAGACAAAAGTTTACCAACTCTTCGCACGCTCCGGAGGCCTTCGGCGCTGCATCCCGCATCTGAAAGACAAAACAAGGTGCGTTTAAAGACATTGGGGAACTTTAATACTCACGTGCCATTACTCCTTTCCACATCTAATCCAGTGGGTATTCCGGCACCCTGCAGCCGCTCCGAACTCGTACCTGCAAAATAAAAAGACAGTTAGAGCGCATAGTGAAGCAGGCAACAAGCGCTTACTTACGTGCTTCCAGGCGCTTCTATTCATCACACGGGCTCCATCTTCAACTCACTTCAGCCCGTCATCCGCCATCGCCGGAACCCTGCAAAACAAGAGACATCATTACTAAAGACTTTAAAGACATTTGAATGACTCGAAACTTACCGTTCGTGCAGTAAACGACGGACAGCAGTCCTCTGAAGTCAAGAGGCCTGCGCTACCTATCCAGTGAAGAAACTGGTTACAGCACCCTGCCCTGAGGCAGATGGAGAGCTTGGCATTCACTTACCTAAGGTGAGAGCGTTAACCTTTGGGGGTCTACAGGAGAGGAGAAGAGGAAAGAGATAGGGACACCCCAATAACCCCAGTTCATTAACCCCATATTTTCTATCTGCAGACATCTTACTCTACACGTCAGGCATACAGTGCACAGAGGTCCAGCCCAAAGAGCCAACCGGGTGCTACACATCACCTTTGAAGATACGGTAGTCGCCCAGTCAAGACCGGCGCCTCTGCGAGAATCAGGTGAGCGTTACAAATGTCCAGTTTCCGAGTCTGCCATGATTCCCCATCTCCTGATTCACCTCATTAGTCACATGCAGGAGGATAACGGTCTCAACATTGCCGCATGATGTGAGCGCATATCCTCCTTTGAGGTCAGTATCAGGGATGGGGAAGGAAAATTGTACATGCATATATGGGCTGCTATGATCCACAACCAGCTGAAGGGAAACCACTATGCGTGTGTTTTCATGTGGTGAACTTACAGCACTGAGTCTGTCACCTGTTTAAATGTGCTGAAGGAGGGGCTTTACACAGAAAATCTCTGAAATTTGCGGAGTGCAGCGGTGTGCTGAAGTGTGCTTTCGTGTGGTGAACTGACAGCATTGAGTCTGTCTCATGTTTCAACTCTGCTGAAGATGGTGCTTTACACAGAAAAGCTCCTTAATTCGCAGAGGGCAGCAGCGTGCTGCAGTGTGTTTTCATGTTTCTGTGGTCCTTGCGCCAGGGCTTGTTGATTTTTGTAAATTAGTGCAGACAAGTGGGTGGACATGTGGTGTCATGGAGCACAGAGTCTATCTACAGTGGCCGTTTTGAGAGAGGAGGAACTAGCATGCTACTGTTTTGGCAAAACATCTTAAAACATCATTTGGAGCACAGAGCGCGCGCAGACAAGTGGGTGGACAAGTTGTCTGTCGTTGTCAGTCGGGGCAGGAGACAAGGAGGCAGCCCTTTTACTGTCGTGACAGTACAACTGAGAACCAAGGACTAAGAGTTCCCTTTGCAGACTCATGCGGGCAGTTGGCTCGCATGCAGCTGTCTCCGGTAAGTGAGAGTGGGAGCCATCGGGGAATGAGACTGCTGGGGTAAAAATCCCCTTTGATCCTTCCCTTATTACTATGCATCTGTAACATCATTCAAGGATCCCTCAGAACACTAACAATAACTCTAAGGCAGTCAAGCTGTACGGGGTGCATAGTCTTAATTTAACTTTGCCGTTGCTCGGGAGTGAATCACGTGACTAAAGTTTTACTATCGGCTCCTGGCTTGTGCCTCATAGAGAAGCGGCCGGTTCTGCATTAAAGGACAGAGTTCAATCACAATGTCAATTTGGTATAACTTGAGGAGTGGACCGATAGCAGATGATCTCAGAGCCACACAATGGTACGGCTCATATATGGAAAAATCTGCACACTCAGAAGTAGTCCATTCAGAATGTCCACATCTTAACATTCCTCCTGGTGGGTCGGTTCAAGTTATGGCCCAAATTCATCAGGAAACTGATGTTCATTTGGCTCCAACAGAGGAGAGTCGGATCCAAGAAACAATAAATCCTCTATCCACAATGGCACATGAATTTACCTCTTCTTCTACGAACATTAAAGGTACAATTGATTGCTTTTTTTAAAGACATAGGCACAATAGCATGATTATGGTCACTTCAAGTGCTCTCAGGTGTCAACATCAAGACCCAAATATGACTGCCGAAAATAGGCAATCTGAACTATTGAGGTTGGGTTTGGACCTTCCGCGGACATCTATCTACTTGTCCAACTCAATAAAAAACCTCCTGTATCAAGGAATTGTGCACAATTTAACAGAGAAGCCCAGATGGGAGTCTGTGGCCTTTGTTGAATCAAACCAGAGTCACTTAGCCAACAGGACTAACACTGCCCCAAGGAGTCGGATCAACATTTGAGGCGGGTGATCCTACTTTTCCTGCTCTAAACTTTGTTCTCAACTCACTGGTTAAAGTATTTGAACTGCTGAAAAGAGATGTTCAGACCCAGACAGGGATTCTTATGGAAATGACGAAGGACATTGAGCAGTTTGAATTCACTGTGATGGGTCACAGTAACCTAATAAATTGTTCAGTGTTACCCATCTTGATTAACTTGCAATATAGTTTTTTTAAACAAAGTGGTGAGCTGACGGAGATAAAAGATGTATTGACCCTATTGTTGAAGGAAGATAAGGAGAACAAGAAGTCCCTAGCATATCTCAGACAACGACAAATGACAGGGATAATTAAAGCTCCGGATATGGAATCGAAAATCGAAGCGGTCTTACCATGCTCAGGCCAAATAGCTGATGACACCCATCTTTCTGAGTCAGTCATGGAAGAATCTTTCCGTTTAGAACAGATTGTGGAACAGACAATGGAATCGCCACCTAGAACTCCAGAGGACATAATTGAGATATCAGCACAGGAAGAAACTGTCAATACAATACCATGGAGGGAAAGTTCACAGCAGTCCTATATAAGGCGGAGAGGTGAAAAGCGTAGAAAACAAAAGCCTTAACAAACGACATCTAAGTCAAGGAGTAGACAAGAAAACAAGACAAAGAACATGAAGGGGAAAAAAGTTAAAAGAGCCAATGTTAATATATTTGTCAAGGGGATCAGTGGCCAGGGAAAACAAATTGATGGAAACACTGAGGGGGAAACAGATGGAAAACAACCTGAACACCTGAGCCCTAAATGTCTGATCAAAGAAAAACAGAAAGGAAAAGAGCATGAACAATGCCAGCCGAAGGTAGGGTGAGCAAAGCAACTACAGGAATCCAGACAGAGGATGGGTGGCGCCAGGAAAAAGTGCATATGCCCTCGCAACAACAGAATGGTGCGAGAGCTAAAACAACGGGTAAATTGCTTAAATGTTCATCAATCTTTTTACCACCTCAAAAATCTGGCCCAAAAGTACAGCCAAAGAGAGACATTGGTTTAAGAATAGCCCCAATATTCAATATGATGCAAAAAAGATGGCAGAAACTACAGGAACCTTTGAAATCCAAATTGAATCCCTCAAAGGCAAAGATGAGAAGTTGCCGTCCAAATAGGGGGGCAATACTTACAATATCAAAAGGATACCAGATCTTTATTTATTCGCAACTAGAGATATTGAGTATGTTCAATTACTAGAGCCTGGTTTAACAAGCTTGGCAGAAGTAGGGTTTAGGGTGTTAAAGCCATTCTAAATGTGGCAGACAAACTGCGTCTCCAGGGCTTGGAAGTGCAAAAAAGAGACCACTGTATGGGGTGAGAGCTGGAGGTAATGAGGAGAAGACAGGAGTACAGCAAAAAGATCTACCTGGACAAAATAAGTGGCAAATGAGCAAAGATGTGCAGCCTAAGTGGCGGGTTCAATCATTATCCTGGCCAATTTTACCGGAGATAAGAATGCAAGTTTTCCAGAAATTGGGAGTAGTACAGGCTCCTCTTTAGTACAGAGTACCATAAGAATCACCACCTGGAATACACAGGGTTCCAGTACATTTGGGAATAGTTCCAGTACATTTGGGAATAATGAGATGAAATCATTGTTCTTTGGGGGGAGTGACTTGATTTTACTGCAGGAAACCTGGCTAGACAATGCACCCAGAATTGAGGACTTTCAATTGATAATACAGCCAGCAACGAGTAAAGCAAAGGGAAGACCAATGGGGGGTCTCTTAATAGCCTGTAGAAGGGAGCTCCTTAGTGAAATAACAATTATTCCTTGTCACCAGGAAGGAATTCTTGTAGTGAAGTCAGTCACACCCTCAAACGGCATTCAAAAAAAGATGATAGTCATAAACCTATACTGGAACCCGGTTCGGGAAAAACTGCTGGAATGTTTTTGATTCAGTGTCAATTATCCTTATTGAAATCAAGTTGTCCCATCCTGAAGCATTTGTTGTTGTAGCAGGAGACCTTAATTCTCAATGTATCCAAATTAACTATAGTGGCTCAGAGGGAATAAGGAAGGACATAACATTGAATGGTAGAAGGTGGTTGAACTTAATTGATGAATAGGACTTAAAGCTCTTGAATGGTTCATTAGACAGTGATATCCCAACCGCCACTACATGGGGGCGGGGGACGACTGAATCAACTTTGGATTATGTCTTTTTTTGTGAACTTGTTTGAGAAATGTACAAACTTTTCTGTTAAAGAAGGTGGTACAAGTGACCACAAACGACTTGAAGCCCAAATAAGTAAGCACACGAGCAAAAAAACAGAGGTATGGCACAACCCTGTGGCTGTTAACACCCAGAAAATCCGTCTAGTGAAGTACCATAGAGACGGACCTCGCCCTAGTGATGGTCTGGATCAACTCTACAATGTAACATCATCAAAAGTCCTAAACAAAATTATAATCCGCTCACATTCCATGACTTTAATGGTCCATTGATCGACCATAGAACATACAGAATGGTTGTCAGAGTGTATATACACACATGTTTAACAAAGTTATATGGGCCAAAAAGCGTGAAACACGCACGTTGTTAAGAACGGTTAAGAAGGAGGAACGAAATAAACAAAGTCTTGTTGAAAGGACAAAAATAATTAAAAACAACTATAGAAGTTGGGCCAGACATCATAAGGCGATGCTACTTCAGAATGACAGTGAACCAATGCTGCGTGATTTAAGTAACAACTCTGCACACAATTTCTGGGCACTTACCAACAATCTCAAAGCTTCCAGAAGGTTGCTCAAACAAATAATGTTTTAGAGCTTGACTGGATAAATTACTTTGGAGAAAAATATTTAAAAGCACAGGGAGTGCCGACCTTCAAAGGTGTGGAAGGGAAATGGGGACTGAGAATTGATAAAGAAGATATTCAAGATCTGATTAATAAATCCTCATCATCTAGATCAGCGGGACTTAACAGCCTTACTTATCAAGTGTTAAAGGGGAATGTGCACCTTTGGACACAAATCCTTTATATGCTCTTTAGGAGTGCCATAGACAAAAGATCGATTCCTCCATCCTGGAAATCTGCCGTTACAGTGCCGATATTTAAGAATGGTGACCGAAAAAATCCAGCCAGCTATCGGTCAATTTCGTTCTTAGACAATGAGAGCAAATTGTTCTCTAGTCTTGTACTGAGAGAACTTGAAACCTGGACAAAGAGGGTAATACACTCCGAAAGCAACAGACAGGTTTCAGAAGAGGCCATTCAACATCATTAAATGGCATAATATTGGCCTCATTAATAAATAACAAAGATAGAAATAATGTAAGTAGACTTTATGGGGCTTTTATAGATCTGTTGAGCGCTTTTGACTTTGTTAACCGAGACTGGCTCTGGTCTAAATTGGTGAAGAAAGGTGCCCCGAAAACACTTGTAAATATTCTTGCAAGTCTCCATGAAGGAAACACAGCTAGAGTCAGACTTAATCTGGAAGGTCATCTGTCGGATTACATAAATGTTAACAGAGGGGTTAGTGGGGTTAGACAAGGCTTCACGGTTGCACCCTTTCTCTTTAAATTGTATCTTGGAGACTTTGGCCAGGAGTTTGATTCTTCAGCATTAGTAAGGGTTAAGTTGGGCTTTAAGCATATCAAGTGGCTCATGTACGCATATGACATTGTCTTGTTAGACAAGACACTGGTTGGTCTGCAAAGACTTCTGAGAGCTTTAGACCTCTATATGAAAGGAAATGACCTAGTTGTAAACCCTGACAAAACAAGGGTTGTTATTTTTGGAAAAATGGCAGCTTGAGGAATCAGATTCCCTTGGAAAATAAGTGGCCAGTTAGTTCCTGTAGCCAAAGAAATAGTATATCCTGGATATACTTTACATGCGGTCCCACCAATTGGGCTACGTCAAGCAGAAATACTGACCAAATGTACACAGTTAACATCTCAGATGAAAAAGATATTTGACCTATACTGCAGATTTTCTATCTTGCCGATATTAAAATTCTATACTGCAAAAATAATACCAGTGGTACTTTACGGAATAGAGGCCAAACCCCTTCTTTGGTCCATGGATTGGCAAAAAATAGAAGCAGTTATCTGGAAGCAGGTGTTGGGTTTGCCCAAAAGCCTTCAGATTGCAACACTAAGGTATTTGCTGGCCTAAGATCCCTTAAGAGCCAAGCTGATTGGAAACTGCTTTCTTTGTTTGGATCAATTATGGACCCTATGACAAATACGTTATTTGAGATCTTTTGGTTCACTTGAATTCAGACTGCTCCCTAACTCTAAGAGATCTCAAAATAACAGCTAAGGAGATCCTCGCTCATTGTGAGTGTGATATACATACACTGATCACCAATCCTACAAAGGTTAAAAAAGCACTCACAATGAGAGATTGGATCACAACACTTGATACTATGAGGGCCTCATCAATTCCCGCATCTTTTTCTAAATATGGCAAAAAGCTGGGTTGCTTATTGAGATACTTAACTAAGTTCCCTGATACTAAAGGAAGGCAGAATTTTCTCAGAGTACGTCTTAATTTGATTAGGACGGGCTCTGCTTTGAGTAAGTGGGGCCAAACAGAGGTGGCATGTTTATTGTGCCCTGAATGTATTGACCCCAAAGACCAGACGGGTGAATATATACTGAAGTTCTGCGGTGGTACTTGGGAAAGTAGAGTTAAACATTTGGGTAGTTTTGTTAGGTGTGCTGACCGCCTCTCATCAAATGTGTTCTGGGAAAGAATGATTGCTGGGTATGAGTCCAAATTGACATTGAACGTTATAAAAGTCCTACAGCAGACAGGATTTATTGCCCAAGAGTTTTGCTAATGTCCCTGATGAGTAAAATTTGACTTTATTTACTCCTTCACACCTCACCTTCAATCCTGTTGTTTTGGGAAAGTTATTTTGGTATGAAATGAATAGGTAAAAGGAAAGGAAATGTTATTTATTCTGTTATTTATGCAATATGTGCTCTTCCTTTTACTGGGTTTTTCTTTCTTTCTGTGTTCCCCTTCTTTCTCCTTTTGCATGAAGTGTTAAAATCGTTTTAACTTGATGGAGTTGTATCGTGATGATTGAATTGAATGTTTTATCATTGTATGTAAAATAATATGTGTAAAAAACCTTAATTGGTTATATCACAATAAAAAAAGGAAAAAAAAGAAAATGAGTGCAGATAGCACCACTGGAGGCAGTGCTTAGGTGGTGACTGATATCAGCAGGGAGATCGGAAGTGCTGGTCGCTGAAGTCGAGAAACCTGTCATTGATGTGCACGCTCACAGCAGGCTACAGTAAGGGAGTGCGGGTGAGTGTGCAGTCGTACTGGAGTCTGGCAGCGGGAGGAGGGGCAAATGACCCAGTCTTACCCTTGAGAATGAAGGTGGATGTCACACTTGCTTGGAGATGGAGCGAGCACCAAAAAACACAGCTTTGTTAGCGGCACCCAGCGGTGATAAATAGAAGTGAAGATATGTCCTGGGCCATGCTCAATGTGGGTAAGCCAAAGAGTCTGCTTGTTGAGACTTGTAAAGAAACAGTGCCTGAAAACATAGCCATCAATGTGGTTGCTGTGGCGGCTAGTGTGCACATTCAGGTAGACACACCATACTTTACTGATAGGAATGACATAATATTCTTGTCACTAATCAACTAGCCTCCTATGGTTTGATTAGTAAGTTGCAGTCTGTGTCATTGGCGACTGCAGTGAATACATGGGGTAGCCGCAGGGGGCTAAATGTGTTGGAGACACACCTGCTGTTCTGGCTGCCCAGAAGGAGTCTGAAATAGGTGATTCAACCACATAGTCCGGTGCCTTGAAGATTAATAACTTAGGCAGTACCCTGCCCTCGGTTGCAACAAACAGTTTGAAAAGCTTATTGTCTACCTTGGGAGCGGACAAGGAAGTCGACAAGGGGATGATGATTCCCACACCTTTCAGCAACCAGTGCCTGACTCCAGTGTACCACCCAAGCCACTTTTCTGTTTTTAACAAAATGGACTCTAAACAAAAAAAAAAGGTTTAATACCCATGACCCGAAGGCTCAATTCTTTAGACAACAATTGTTTTTCAAAGGGTTGAGTTTAAAGGACATAAATCCAAGCACCAACAAAGAAAATAAGGGTGACACAAGATCAACGGAACCTGAATCTCCACTTGGTCAGGATGTTTATCATTCAAATAACAAGTGCTATTACAGCTAACCTAACTAGGACTTCTTTTTAATTTGAAGGGTCGTCATGTTTGGTTCCAGAGGATCTGATTCACACAATCTATTAAAGGCAAAAGCATACAAAGTAAATTGTTTCCCTGTAAAATAGGTGTGCACGGTGGAGAAACAACTTTCATCGGATTGGTGAGTCTATGTCACCCTATTTTGATTTCTACTTCAGAAACCCATTACTGGGATCTACTTTCCATCAAAATTATGTAATTTCCAAGGAGAGTTTAAAGAGTAATACAGTGGTTTCCCTCTTCCTATCTTCAGAGTTTCAAGTACTTCTCAAGATATCAATGTTGTCTGAGACCCTTTATCTATGAGAGATAAAATGTCACACTGTCTGTGAATTTTAACAGGTTCAAATAGTATTTATTTCAGAAGGAGGAACATATTTGAACTTATTCTGGTCACGTTTCTGTGAGCAGTAGAATAAGAATGTCCCTGTTGGGTTCTCATGGTATTGGTCATTGTGCTCGGTCAAATGTTTAAACTGTTGCTCAAGTTTTTTTTTATTTTATTCTTTATTTATTCATTTAATAGAATATTAGAAAAACAGTAATCAATCAGCAAACAGAACATAACACAAAAATAAAGGCCAATAAAAATACATGTAGAGAAAAAGTTAACAAAGTTACAAATCAATGACTTAGTACATATTCAAAAAATCATCCCAGATTTTTGCATGGAAGTGTAGTTTCCCCTGTCTCTTGTAAATCACCTTTTCCATTTTTGCAAGGCAATGCATTTCCTCAATGCAATCAGCAGATTTTCGAGCAATTTGAGACTTCGAGCCTCTTAAAATCATTTTTTTGCAAGTCCAAGCCCCTCTAAACAGAAACTTTTTTTGAGATAAGGAATTAACCTGGAGTAAATCATCACTCTCTAAGACCATTGTTTTGAAATCCAAATCAATATTCAAATGTAGAACTCGCAAAAGTATTGTACAAACATCATGCCAAAATCCACAAACTCGTAAACTATCCCAAAGCATATGTTCTATACTGCCCATCTCATTCCCACAGATCCAGCAATTGTCAGAGTCTAGCATACCTCTCTTCATCAGCCATTCCGGGCTCCAATACACTCTATTGAGAATCTTTATTTGTCTTGACGTTCACTCATGCTGATAGAAATATTTTTATATTTGCACACATCTCATGCCACATCTCAGACGAGATCTCACACCCCAACTTTCTACTCCAATCATTTATCAGATCTGAATTCTCTTTATACTTTGTCACATTTTGATTATACACTCTACTTGCGACTGATCTTTTGCCCAGTTCCCTTTCCCTACTAAAGAGAACCACATTTGCATCTCCGCACAAATGTATTTCTCCAATACATCTTTTTAGCTTTCTGAAGTCTGCATTTGAATAACTCTCTATGTTATATTTTGCACACAGCTCTTCACCACTAATCCATTTCCCATCCTTGCAGATGCCACTGATCCAATATATTCCACTAATAAACCACCCCGGCCAGAATAAAATCTTCCCTTTATCAGTGACTGCCAGATTTAATCAGATAGAAGCATCCAGCGATTTTAAGGCCACTGACCCCAACATCTCGTACACATTATTCTAAGTTTCTCTCAAGTACTCGGTCATGGGGATTTTCTTATTATGTCAGTTAATAGTAGTAAGAACTGCCCTAGGAGTAAGTGGGCCCATTTTTCTGGAGGGTCTCACAAAAAAGGAACTATAAAATGACTTGAAAATGCCAGATGGTACATTCTGAAATTTGGCACTCCAAGACGTCCTTCTCTGTTGGGAGATGAAGCTTCCATTATTTAAGTCTTTGGGGTTTATCATCCCAAATAAATGATTGTATTACGCTATCAATCATCTTCCAATAATATTGATTAATTTTCAGGGGAAGCATAATCAATATGTAATTGATTTTTGGAGCATTGTTCATCTTTAGAGCGCCAAAGTGACAAGTGTAACAAATACCACCTTTGCAAGCTCATTTTTAAATCTCTGCAGACATCCCCATATTCTCTTCCACCATGTCACCTGTCGCTGGTGTCAACCATGCGCCCAGGTATTTTATTCTTTTCACACACCATTGGAAACACCAGTTAGTCACCAAATATTTATCACATTATTGAGTAATAGGTAACACTTCCGATTTTGACCAATTGATTTTGTATCCAGCCACTCCGTGAAATCTTTCTAGTGTGTTCATTAACGCGGGTAGCGACATAACCAGATCTCGCAACACTAGCAACAGATCAGCCGCATATAAACATATTTTTTGTTCAACTTCTTGAAAGCTTATACCTCTCAAACTAGAATCGCACCTGAGGACAATAGCTAGTGGCTCAATGGCTAACACAAATAACAGTGGAGACAGTGGGCAGCCCTGCCTTGTGCCTCTCTGTAAAGCAAAAGAATCCACTGGAAAACTTAATCCTGGCTTCTGAGTATTTATCTCAGAAGGAGGAACATATTTGAAGAGCAGCAGAGGAATACGGTTCTGGAACCCCACCTATTAGTTCTGGAGAGGTGGAGCCAGGTACCCCCAGTCAAAGCACAGCCCCCATGTTGCCTATATGTTGGGAGCCAAAATGTGAAGACAAGAGCATTGCCACATTAAGAAAGTAATATATGCATTCACGACAATATGATGGCCAATTAAATAAAATCCTGGAAGAAGTGTGAAAACTGAGCAAAAGAGAAGATTGGTCACGTCATGTGGAACAGGGCTGATGTACCCAGAAGAGATGCAGAGTCAAGAGAACATGAACATTCTGTAACGATCTAAGGAGGAGGTGTTAAAGATCAGCAACATTTCGGGCTTGAGATGAAGATGCTCATGCTACAGAAACGATGAAGAAAATGTCAAGTCAATTTACAATTGTAGAGATGAAGTAACGCAAGTTAGCAAAGTGTTCTTAAAGACTAGCTAAATAGATTGTGGCGATCGCCAATGTATATGCATAGGAATGTATGGACTACGAATGATTCCACAACAGACTTTAGCAGAGCTGGATCCAGTAAAAAGAAAGGCTTTTTCAGTGTTTCGCGGTTAGAAACCAAAACTTACTAAAAGGAGGTGAATTTGAGAAAGGCTTGGCTGGCCCAGCACCAGGAAGTCAAGGCCACCATGAGCCTGAATGTTTTGAAGGCCAATGATCAAAGGGCTAACTGACAGGCAGACTGCAAGAGTGATGATGGATGCCAGGCTAATTGATGGGAGGCTGTGTTTATGACCAGCCCGCCAGCACCTGGAACCCAGCCTGCATGCTGCTAGTGTGTGTGGAGTAGTACAGAAGGGTACAAGGGTGCCAACCAATTGTAGAGGGACCCATAATAGAGAGCCCTATAGTAAGTGTAACCAATAGGACATCAATGATGATGAGTTTTTAATACATAACCTGCTTTTTTATGAAACACGCTGAGTGAGAAGATTGAGCGGATGTTCATTGATGTTTGTTGTACTCCCTGTTTTACATAATTGATATTAAAACAGACTTTGCCAACTTCATGAGTCACTCTGATTATTGATGTTTGAGTATGAGTATATTCTGCATCTCCATCTTTCTCAAAGTATTGCTGCCTCGTCTTAAAGGGCCTAGTGTTTTGGGTACACAGGTTGACGTGGTGCAGAGGTGATGGTTCAGATCCATCGACAAAGTAGGATTTGAGGGCCTTGGAAATATTGAATCTCCTCTGCCATTTAGCTGGAGGAACATGAAGCTCCCTATAGTTAGCCGGCCATTAGTAAACACGTGCAAGTCACTAAAGAGATAGGTGGGATGGGCCCCTCTTTCACACAATCCCTTCCAGGTTTCTACAGAATGCTTAGTGGACCGAAGGCTAAAGCAGCTGGTTGAGGAGGAGGCAGACGATCTGAGGGTCACAAGTCGAAAACGTGAATGGTGAGTAGAATGAGAGGGAGGGCAAATAATGAATGGGCACTGAATGGGGAAAGTGACAACGGGATAGTTTAACGACAAAGAGCGTCATAATTTAAGGTATATGGACGAGGAGCGATCTATATGATAAGTCTGAATCCTAAATCGAGGACGTCTAGAAGGAATTGTCTTAGAGTCCAAGTGGATGTATCTAGGCTACGAACGATCACGGATCATTAAAGAGGACAATTCATACTCTTATCAGTGTCATTATAAGGGACAAGAGTAAGTCACAAGGAGCATGCATGGAGATGTGTATTGGCTGGCCTGTCTGGCAGTTTGTCTGTATGTCTGTATATTGAATAAATATGTATGTGGTAAAGAAGTGAAATATTAAAAAAATGAGGAAGAAATAGATTTTGCTGGAAACATTGAGATTTGAAGTTTTCCTCATACATTTTTTTAGTTGACTGATGATGTTCATTGAATAGGTAGATTGAAGTAGAGTGAAACGTAGAGGCTTGGAGCTGCGATGATTGGTGCATGCTCATATTGTATTATAGTTCTAAAAAGTATTTATAAAGTGTATTGACAGTCGATTGTGACTATTCATGATGGAGGATATTACTCCACTTATAGAGTTGTGCAGACAGTTGTCAAAACATTCACCCAAACTTAAGCAGTACAGCGCAGAATGGGTTAAGTGCATGGCAGATAAAATGGTCATGCTATGGCCACGAGGGGAATCACTGTCCAAAGCAGTTTTGCAACACATGACAACATAGTTGTACGCAGCGTACACAGGAAATAAGCTAGAAAAGAGGTTAGCTAGCCTACAGCTTTGGAAGATGTACCCGCAGGAACGGGTAGACCCGCTTCCTGAAGACTGGATGCTTAGCCAGTGTAAAGAGGGGGTTTTGAGCCTTCTGCTCCCCCTACCACGCCTGAAGCAAATCGTGACAGTATGAAAGATAATGGAGTGTATCCTTTGAGAGAGCTTAAGTCAGCGATAAGATACAGTAATCTGACATATGAGCAACGAGAGTCCAGAGAACAAACCAGAAAGAGATGTGATCTCTAAAGTCCCACGAGACAAGGAGAAAAGTCACCGACCAAGCAAGTCCCTATATATAGGGCGGGAGATAAAGACATGGAAAGGAAAGAAGGATAAAGCTGAAGAGGTAGTGCTCATACAGAACAAATGGATGGGCGGTCAGATATTGCTCAAACTTGATGGAGAGAGCATAAAGGAAGTAAGGCAAATCAAAGATCCGTACGAGCAAGATACAAAAAGACAGAGAACGAGAGAAACGATTAAAAGAGGACAAGGTTAACAGAAAGAGTAGACAGAGACGGGAACAGCTGTATCAAGATGAACAGTTGAAAAAACAGGAGAGAGCAGAGGAGTAAAGAAAGTATGACAACAGGCAAAAAGAAATCGAAGAACAATACAGGTTAGAAAAGAAGAGAGAAGAAGAGGAAGAACAGAAATTAAATGATAAAAGAATGCAAAGACGCAGAGAAGATGAAGTGCGTAGGGCAAATGAAAGTAGAGAAATTAAAATACAGGAATAAGAAAGGATAAGAGCATAGAGCTTTGTCTTTGGACAAACTAATGTTAAATAGAAATGAGAAAGAGGCAGCCACACTAGTTGGGGACAAGATATGTCCAACAAAGAGAGAGAATCCTTCCGTGGGGACGAGGGAAATAGTGCATATGGTCCTGAGGGGTGTTCTCCAACAGATAGGGAAGTAAGATGGTCGGATCTGGACCTACCTAAATCGAGGACGCCACAGCCCCTGGCGCGGCCAGATTGACCTAAAGGGCGATTCCACAGTGTGAGGGGGGACCCACCACCTTATGTGAGCAGACTAAGCTCTCTACCGGGAAGAAGGCGGTGTAGAACCATTTTCCCTGCTATGGACAGGAAGACCATGGGGGATGTATGTGAATTTGGATTTTCACAGTTTCCCTTGTTAGAGAAAGGAGGCCCCAGACCACAGTATATACCTTCGCCACAGATGGATAAGGATAATTTGAGATGCAAACTCCCCAGTTTAACTTCTGGTGTTGGGAAATGAATATATGAACTAGAGAAAATTACAGGAGGAAACATGTTAGCCATAGGAGACTTTAAAGGTCTTCTAGCCACTATACTTGGGGAAAGGGCTGATGACATTTGCCTGAGAGCAGGGTACGCAAGTATCACTGCACAGAACACAGCGCACAATGGAGCACCATTTAATAATTGTAGAGCGGCAGTCTGCAAAGCGCTATGAGTACAGTACCCGGATACGTCAGATATGGGATCTATAAAAGCATGAAAGATGCAGCAAGGGGCGGATCCTCTTGCTTATATTCAGAATTTTCAAGGGGAATGGTCTTTGGAAATGAGGGAGCCATGGTGGAAAAATATACCTGTATTCTATCATATATTATGTCAGGACCTGCTAGATCAATTGCAGAGACAGCTCAAGAATCTGGTGGGTATAGAAGCAAAACCATGGCCAGAAATACAGCTGACCATTGCACATCATTGCCAACTGATGCAGGAAAAAATTTGAAAGAAAGATAATGCTAGGAAGTTTGAGGATGCGAAGTTGGTACAGAATAAATTGCAAAATATGACATGGAAGGGGCGATGTTGACCAGTGGAGAAGGGCCAGAATCACAGAAAGCAGCAGGCATGCCACATGTGAATAACCAACTGCAGTTTGATCAGGGAAATAATGGATTCATACCAAGAGGTAGGGGAGGGTTCTGTGGAAGGGGCTTCCAGAAAAATTAAGGAAACTTTCAGAATAATCAAAGTGGTTTTCAGCCAAAGCAGAATGATAATCAGGGCATGCAAGGAGGAGAAATTAGAAGACTCCCTCGTGTGTGTTGGATGTGTGGAATGACAGGGCACATAGAGTGAACATGTGGGAGCCAAGGGTATATACAGAATGGGCAGTTCTCAAGAGGGGGCACCACTTTTCCGCCTTCATATAGCTCACAAAATAGGGATGGGTTGGCCCAAGATCAGACAGTGCATCAAGCACAAGTGCTGAGAATGCAACAGGCTTTGCAACCACAGCAAGCACCATTGAATCCACCACAACGGCAGACACAGCATGCACCCATGCAGATACAGCAGACCGCAAACACAGAAAAGTTACTGACTCCTAGGATAGGGTGTGTCACTATCGAGGGTGGAGATCCTTTTACGGGTATGGGAATAAGTATGTACCCACAATAGGACAGCTCACTGGATGACTTGATGTGTTCAGTATTATCTCTGACTCCCAATCCTCAAGAGGAACCAAGGAGTGACGTCACTATAGGAGGAAAATCTTTTTCTTTTTTGGTAGACACAAGTGCAACACGTTCATGTATAAGGGAAGGACAGTTTTATTATCAGGCCATGTCATGTATGCTCAAGGTTTCTAGGGAGCTACAAGTAGTATTCTTTTTACTGAGAATTGATATGTCTGTGATATTCTCTATAGGAGAATGTGATATGTCTGTCCCATTGTTGTATTCAAGACAGACACCAGTTAATATACTGGGCCGAGATTTAATGGCAAAACTGAACATGACAATTTCTTTTACTGATGAAGGCATAGTGTGTTCAATGCCAAGAATACATTATTTAAATGTGAACAAATTTATCATGGCATTTGCAGGACAAATAGTCATACGAGTAGTACCATTAGAACCAGAAGTCTTTCATCTGGGGTACGCATTCTGTTAACATGGCTACCTGTTTAAGTGGGCAAAATTGTGAGAATACTTGATGTATTTTTGTTCAGGCCACAGATACCTATAGATGAAGAGGAGGGACTAGTCGTTCCCTTGGAATTACAAGCAGCTATAATGCAAGGAGAGTTAGCTATGCTTACAGGAGTTGATGATAAAGGCAGATCATGGAGTACAGCGATTGCTGTTGGGGAGGGTTACAGATTGACTGACATCATTGACGAGGATCTGTTTAGAGACCAACCGTCAGATGACAAAGTAATATTTGAAATGAGTATCACATATTGGGTTAGGGTAGAAAGGCGTGAGGTTCCACAGAAAATGATGATAATACAACAGCGTCCTGCATTTTTTGATGAAGATATGGCGAAAGTGCCAGTTTCTTTATGGACTCCAGACCAGGCCCCTATGACGTAGGCCTATTGAAGGGGGTTGGAGAAAGTCAAGATTAAAGCTAGTAGCAATTTTACCTTGAGCAAGGCAGTATCCCATGTCACGAGAGACAGATGAAGGTATTTTTAAGACGATAACCGCCATGATGGATCAGGGCATTTTAGTGACGTCAGAGTCACCTTGCAATACCACAGTGTATCCGGTCAAAAAATCGAAGGGGGGTCTTTAGTGCAAGACATGCGCCTGATTATTCAGATTGTAGAGGCCGAGTTTCCTCTAGTTCCTAACCTGGTATAGATTTTATGTAGTATCCCTGAAGAGGCGCAATATTTTACTGTGATTGATTTGAAAAAAAAAATGTTCTCAATCCTGTTGCATAAAGATTCTCAAGATGTGATGTCATTAACGTTCTGTCAGACTAAGTTAAAAAGTACAAGATTACTTCATGGATAATGTGAGTCTCCATCAATTTTCAATAGAGTACTACAGATGGACTATAGCATAGAAAGGATATACAGTGGACCAAAGAGAAATTGCAGTCTTGCCAGGAAGAAGTGTTAAACATCCAAAAGTTAATCTCACATGAAGGAAAGAAAGTTACACCAGAAAGGGCTGTGGGAATTTCGAAGAGACCAAAACCGCACACGATAAAGCAAATGCAACAGTTTTTGGGATTATGCAATTATGTTATAGCATGGATATTTGATTATAGTTCTTACACAAGACCATTGTTGCTAGCCGTGAAAAAAGCACAACAGAATAATGAAAGATTGCATGGACTGAGGAAATGGAGGAAGGTTTTGATGAGTTAAAAAAAGGCAATTTGCCCAGCTCCAGTTCCTGGGATTCCTAATTATCCTGAGGAATTCTTTTTATTCTCGCACACAAATTGAACAGTCAGGAGAGCAGGGCTCATGCAAAGAACCACGTTGGGGGTACAGGCCTCTGGCATATTACAGTGGGATTTTGGACCCAGTAATGAGGGGTGACTTCGCTTGTGAACAAACATTGGCAGCCACTGCGTTCGCTATTGAGAAGTCTGCCAGCATAGTAATGGGGTGTTCCATGACATTATATGTTGAACATGCGTTATTTGATGTTTTGGGGAAACTGAAAGGTATGCTGACATCTCAAATGGCTTCTTCCTATGAGGTAGTTATATCAAATCCAGCGATTAAAATAGTTAGATGTAAAACCGTGAACCGTGCCACATTTTTAGCTGAACCACTGGCAGAGGACTAGCATGTACATGATTGCTCGAATTATGAGGAATTTTTATGATGAGATGCCAAGGGTGAAGGAAACGCTCCAGCAGCGGGGGAGATTCTCATTATTGATGGTTCTTCAAAGATTGATCAAACTGATGGACAAAGATATTCAGGTGCCGTTGTGGTAAAACACCGATCTAATGGGGAATTCAAAGTAATGATAAGTGTACGACTACCATCCCACTTTTCAGCACAGGCTGCAGAATTAGTGGTGCTTATTGTTGTGCTCCAGAGACACACAGAGCAGGAAGTAAAGGTGTATATTGACTTTGCCTATGTGACGTCAACAGCACATGTAGGACTAGCACGTCGGAAAAGGAGGGGCTACCTCCGAGTGGACGGCACTACAGTACAGCATGCCGCTTTATTGGACAGACTTATTGAAGCACTACAACTCCCAGTAGCCATCGCAGTAGTTAAGTGTGCAGCGCAAAGAGGCAAAAAGAGTTGCATATTCACCTGACATAATGATCTTTGATATGCCTGATGTGAAAAAAATAATGGTGGTGATGATGTTTGTGAATGAAAGCTTTAATCATTTTTCAAAAACACAATTGATGTAAATTCAAGGTGGACCACCACAGGATGTGGACAGAGGCTGGTCCATACACACACACAGATGCCACTTGCGCTGAGAAACATTTTGTGCAGGAAGTATTTCCTAGTTAGGGAATATGTGAAGCATTAAGATCAGATAATGGCCCACATTTTGTGAGTTAAGTTTTCAAGCACATTAGCTTACTGCTCAGCATAAAACATACATTTTCTTCTGCTTATCTCCTGCAAGCAAATGTGCTATGTGAGAGACTCAACGGTCTCCTCAAGGAAAGGATAGCCAAGCTGAAGCTAACATTGAAAAAAAGGATAGCTGCATTGCCTGCCCCTTGTATTATATGCATTGTGGATCCAACCAGGCTCTGACCTTCATCTCACGCCTCATGGACTAGTAATGGGGAGGTGAATGAGTACACCTCACACTCCTCCATTGAGGACTATACGTGATGCCCAGACAACAGCAGACTTGTTAGGAGATGAGCTAGGTGCCTAGATAATATGTATGGCTACACGTATCTCTGTCATTTCAGACCAAGTCAAGCAGACGGGATGCCGGTCTCAGAACACAGATGTAGACCATTCTGCAACCGGATTTAAGGTACTATTTTTGCCATAGTTCTTTCCTGGAGATAAGGTTCTGATTAAGAACTTTACCAGCAAATGGCACAAGCCCAAATTTAAGAGTCCTTTCATCGAAGAGGATGTTAACCCATCAGCAGTAAAGGTCTTAGGAAGACACACTTGGTTACACCAGGGAGACGTAAAAATCTATGCCGGCAAAGCCACCACACCCCCGCACCATTCGGAAGCAAGTCACAGAGAAAAAGTTCAACACATGCAGACTAGATCAATGACGAGTAAGAAGGACGCAGATAATTTTCAGTAGACAGAGGGAAAAGTGGGCACATGGACTGTGGCTCTTTTGAGACATTCTTTGTAGCTGCTAAGCCAGGAGTGAAAAATCTGTTGTTCTTGAGCCACAGGAGTTTGCTAACATTGGACTGAGACATATTGAAATCTTGAAGGAAAAAGAAATGCCGGACCTCGAGTTCATCTTTCATGACTGGAAGAGGGAACAGTTTCCTGATTCCGTTCTTACTGAGTTTCTCTTTGGAGGCACCCATGGTGGTGTCTAATGGCAACATTCAACGGATAATTTTTGCTGTTTTCCTCTTCATTCTTCATGCATATCCTGCACTGGTTTGGAGAACTACTAACATTCTATTGATTCTGCAAGATTCTAAAAATGGTCCAATCATGAGGAGACTGCTCGCAGCTATTATAGAGCAGATCGTCCAGCTGCCTGAGTTCTGTACAGAAAGTACACATGGTCCTGTCTGATGAAGGCGCCCACAAACTGCTTACAATGTTTTTTTATTTTCTGCTTCATGAACCTCCGTATCTTGTTGGATGACATACCAACACTTATAACAGATCCCAAAAATTGACCTGTAATCAATTGACTGATACATGAAATTCGTAACCAGATCAGTTAACTGCCAAACACATCTGCTTGAACACATGGATGGGGCTATCGAGTGATGACATTCACAATTTACTGGCCTTGTTCTTTTACTATTTACTGGAAGCTGATCCTCATTTGGTTTGGCGAAAAATAAAACTCCTTTGTGTTCATCCAAAATCCTATTAATCGTCCTGCAATCTGCCAGCTGCTTGTGGAACTTGTGGAACAGATTCAACAGCTGCCAGAATACTTCATGAGATTGCCTGATTGAAAATTGGTTTTCCCTTCCTTAAAAGCAATCACAGGCAAACATGGGTAACATTGATAGCAATAATAATAATATGGTAAACAATGAGAGATCACAGTGACGTGCAAGGACCCACTGCTGCTGGGGGCGGATGTACTGCTATATAATTTACACATGTATTATATTCATCGTCATTCTTCTGGTTCTCACGATACATACCTTTTACTATGTTGGTCCAAAGAGAGCAGTTGTTCCTGTATATCTCCTATGCAGAAGGAAGGTACAGATATAGCAATTGTGAGAAAGCCTAGGCCCCATGTGATTGTTCCTGCACAAGTAGCTCATGTACAGACACTGATTTTACTGACACGTGTTCCTATGGTTCCTCCAGTAAGAAGGAACTATGCTGATATACTTCATGAGGTTATCATAAAGGCTCATGAGGCAAGAAAGAGACCTAAGAGAAGTGCAAGGGAGGATGATCATGAACTGAGTGATTACCTAGATAGCACAGCACATTTGGGGAATAACATATGGTATCAGCACATGAAAGAAGTGGGAAGGAGTCCCTCGGGGCAGGAATGCTATTCATGTGCACTCCTGCCTTATACTATGTGAAAGTCTAAGATATTCATAGCCATTGAAATAGATGTTCAGACAGCACATTGCCTATCTCATATTGCACTCAAGAGGTCAGTTCATTGGCCAAAAAGTATCTTTGGTATGGGCAGCAGAATGGTCAGATCCAAACAAATATAGTTACGTTCAAGATTTAAAGATAAGGGCAAGGACATTAACTAGAAATCATCTAATAAGATAGGACCGACCTGGAGTGAAAGGAACTGGAATGAGATGGGAATTGAACAGAAGACTTGAAAGTCCAGTAAAATCTGCAGAAGAAATTCAAAGATGGAAGAACAGAGGACAAATGCAGATTTGGGGATCAGTACTTTCCTAAAATGGATGGGAGGATGGTGTGGTCATCTGCAGAGTGTGGGTGGTAATTGCCATTACAAACCAACCATTGACATTGTAGAAAATGGATGCAAACCAGTATGGCCAAGACTTGCCAAACTACTGACATGGGTCAAAGACAAAGGAGGGCCTTTACAGATAGTGCCTCGGGACAGTGCAAACTTGTGTTTCAGAAACAATGGCACAAGAAAAGCTGGAGAGAATCAAAATTGTGGTCGAGTTTTTCATGTGCCAGGTATGAGCATTGGAACAGCAGTAACAATGGATTTCAACTGGACTTGCGGATCTAGAGCTTACATGAAGCTGCCCAAACATTGGGGAGGACGGTGTTCTATAGTGAACGTCCATGTTCCAGCGGTGGTGATTCCTAAGAGTGACTTGAACATTGGTGACTTTCCAAGGCAGATGCTCACCTGAGGAAGAAGAGATCTGCTAAGCTGATAAATTGAATGAAGAAAACTTTTTCTCAGCCAAGCCAATAGAAGCTTTTGATTCCATTCCATATGAACACAGATTATTCAGTCAGACCTCATTGATATTCACGATAATCTTCATGCTAAGGATCCAGACAGCAGCAAATATCAAATGGTTACAGATAACGAGGTGGGAATTGTTACAGACGATCAACACTGCCATAAAAGGATTCAATGCTATCAAGGAGGAACTGAGAGCCATATGACTGATGACTCTTCAGAACAGATACGTACTAGACATGATAACAGCTATGGATGGAGGAGTCTGTGCCAAAATCGGAGAATCGTGTTGCACGTTCATGCCTTCTCATGATGACGAAAAATGGCACCTTGACAAATGTCATAACATTGCTGATGAAATTACACGTCCAGATGATAGACGAAGTGAAAGCTAATGCTGATGACAGTTGGTTTGGATCAGTCTTCTCATGGCTGCCACAATGGATGGAAGACATGTTCAAGTTCCTTGGAGCCCTGATAGTAATGTTTTTGCTTGGATTCTGTGTGATCAGGAGAATAATCTCAAAATTTTGTATTTTTGTATTTGTATTTCATTTTATTAATTAAGCGCCTTGCGCCAAAGCTTTGAACATCAGAACAACATGATACATAAATCAATAACAGTGGAAGCAACATACAATAATGAATCAGCCCAACAAAACAGTGAGAAGAACAATTAAACTGGAGGGAGAAGGGGAAGCATAGCAGTAGAACTGAGAGGGAGAGGGAGGGTGGAGGGGGATAAGGGGAGGGAAGGTAAGGGGAAAAGAATGGGAGTGGGGAGGAGTGAGAGAGGAAGGAGATGATCAAGGGGGGAAAGAGGAAGGAAGGAGGGGGAGCAGGAGGGGGAAGGGGTTTCATGGCGGAGAATGGAGAGGGAGAGATTTAAGGGATGTGCGGAATGAGTAGAAGGAAAGAATAGAGTGGATAGAGAGAGGTAAGGCATTCCAGTACAGGGGGGCAAGGAGCTGGAAGGAACAGAAGTGGAAGGGGGCACAGAGGGATGGAGGGACTGTGAGAAGGAAGTGGTCAGCAGAACGGAGGGAGCAGGAGGGAGTGTAGAAAGAGAGGAGAGAAGAGAGATAGGGGGAGCACAACCATGGAGAGATTTAAAGATTAGGCAGAGGAAGTTACATTTAAGTTGGGAGTGAAAGGGGAGCCAGCCAAGGGAGGAAAGGGAAGCAAAGATGGAGTCATGGGAGGAGAGGAGACAGAAGGTACGGACGGCAGAATGGTAGATAGATTTGAGGAGGGAGAGATGGGAATTAGGTAGTCCAAAGAATACGAAGAAGAGGCGAGAGAAGATACGGGAGGAGATTAGAAGTTTAATAGCATGGAAGGTGAGTGAGGAGCGGACTTTGCAAATGTTAAAGAGATGGAAGCGACAGGATCGAGAGGTGAGAGAGATGTGGTGGGAAAAAGAGAGAGAGGAGTCAAAGTGAATTCCTAAGTTGCGAGCGTGGGCAGAGATAGGGAGATTAGAAGGAGGAAAGTGAATGAAAGGGGGAGGAGAGGGGGGAATAGAGTTGGAGGGGAAGAATAAGACTTCAGTCTTGTCAGTGTTGAGAGAGAGAAAGCGGGAGGACATCCAGTTTTTTATAGTGGAAAGACAGGAGAGAGTTTTAGGTGAGGTCGGGAGAGAAGGAAAGGAAGAGCTGAGTATCATCGGCATAGAAATGGTGGGAAATGCCAAACGAGGAGATAAAATGGGCAAGAAGGGAGGTGTAGAGTGTGAAAAGGAAAGGGCCAAGCACCGAGCCTTGGGGTACACCGTAATCCAGCGGCTGGGTTGGAGAATACCGGCCTCCCCAGGAGACAGTGAAAGAGTGGGAGGAGAGGTAGGAAGATAGACAGTTAAGAACAGAGCCTTTGAATCCAAAGGAAGAAAGAGTGTTGAGAAGAAGGGGGTGATCAACAGTGTCGAAGGCAGCAGAGAGGTCAAGAAGAATAAGGACAGAGGATTGCTTAGAGTGTTGAGCGGAGAGGAGGGAGTTAAGGATGTAGGTAAGGGCAGTTTCAGGAGAGTGTTTAGGACGGAAACCAGATTGAGAGGGGGAAGGAGAGAGAGATTGGAAAAGAAGGTAGAGAGCTGAGAGTAGGCAAGACGCTCAAGAAGCTTAGAGAGAAATGGGAGAAGAGAGATAGGGCGGAAGTTGGCAGTAAGAAGGGGATCAGCAGAAGATTTCTTCAGAATCGGGATGATAGTGGCATGCTTGAAGGCAGAGGGGAAGGTAGCAGAGGAAAGGCAAGTGTTGAAGAAGGATGGTAGGTAAGGAATAAGAAGAGGATAGATCTTAGGGATAAGAAGGGAGGGGAGAGGGTCAGTTGGAGCAGAAGAGGGGTGGGCTTTGGAGAGGAGGATGGAGACTTCGGAGGGAGAAACAGGCAAGAAGTCAGACATGCAGGATGAGGGGGCAGAGGGAGAAGGGGATGGGGCAAGAAGAGGAATTATTGATTTTTTGCCGACGGGCAAGATTCGTGGAAGAGAAAAAGTTAGCAAAGTCAGAAGGAGAAACGGTGGAAGATGTAGAAGGATCAGGGGAAGGAGGGGAGAGAAGACGAGCGAGAGTTAGGAAGATGCAGCGAGGGTGAGATCTTGGGAGTGGAGAAGGTTAGAGTAGTAGGAGCGTTTAGCCGAGGTGAGGCATGAGTCATAAAGAGAGTGGTAGGAGAAGTATGAGGTTTGGTTGGGAAGCGTGGGAGATTTAAGCCAGAGTCTCTCAAGACATCGGAGGAGATGTCGCATAGAGAGAAGTTTAGGAGAGAGCCACGGTTGAGAGGGTTTCCGTGAGGATGGAAGAAGGAGGGGGGATAATGTAGATCAAGAGAGGAGGAGATAGAAGATGAGAGAGTGGAAAGTGCGTCATTGGCCATCAGTGAAGAGAAATCATGGAGAGAGGGAAGAGAGGAAGTGCAAGTTTTGAGAAAGAGGGAGGGATCAAAGTTGCGAAGGTTACGCCAAGGTCACAATGCAAAGAGACTGCAAAAAAGGCATTAGGAGTGAAGATCATGATTGATGTTGAATCAAGATGGAAAACTAAAGAGCTAACAGATAAAGAAATTAGGGACTATGTGAAGGCCAGCATTCATGCACCTGAAGAAATGAAGTTCCTGTACCCAAAGAATCACAAGAAGTATGTGGGGAGATAGATCGACTGCAGTCCAAATGGACAATGCATGCTTATGTCCTGGAATAAAGATGAGCATGTGAAATTAGCTGGATGCCTGAAAGGCGTCATAAAGATATGGGTCCCAAAGAAGCATTTCTTCAGACGAGGATGTCTAGATGTGAAGAATGATGAGAGAGTGGTTGATGAATCACCCAGAGGGGACAAGGTAGAGGAGGAGCCAAGTACCCGCACTCGAAGCTCTGCCCCCATTCTGCCTATTTGTTGGGAGCCAGAATGTAAGGCAAGAGCAGTACCAGTGAAAATACTGATACCGAAAAGAATCCTGAAAGCAAGGTACCCATTGAGAAACCCATATATGCATTCACAACAATATGATGGCCAATTGAATGAAATCCCGGTAGAAGTGTGAAAACTGAGTAAAAGAGAAAATTGGTGACGTCATGTGGAGCAGGGCTGACAAACCCAGAAAAGATGCAGAGCCAAGAGAACATAACATTTCTATAAAGATCTAAGGAGGAGGTGTTAAAGATGAGCAACATTTCAGGCTTGAGGTGGAGATGCTCATGCTATAGAAACAATGAAGAAAACATCAAGTCTTTTTTCAATTGTACAGATGCAGTAACGCAAGTAGACAAAGTATTATTAAAGGCTAGCCATGTAGTGAATAGATTGCAGCGGTGCGCCAACGTATATGCATAAGAATGTATGGACTATGGATGATTCCACAACTCAATTTATCAGAGCTGGATCCAGTAAATAGAAAGGCCTTTTCAGTGTGTCACAGTTAGAAACCATAATGTAATAAAAGGAGGTGAATTCAAGAAAGGCTTGGCTGGCCAATCACCAGCAGGTCAAGGCCACCGTGAGCCTGAATATTCATGCAGTAGTTACAAAACGTGTTTAAAGAACAAACTCCTGCCTAAGGTGAGGAACAAGAACATTAAAGACATCAGAGGTTCATCATATAATAGTATTTCAAATACAGAAAAGCTCTGAAACATGGTCTGAAGTCACATGGTCAGATGAAAATAGATGCTGGGTTGAGCTGTATCGAAATCAAGAGATAAGTGTTCCTATACTCCCTCTTGTTCTCAGGCACGGAGAGCACTTCCAAGGCCAATGATGAAAGGGCTGATAGACAGGCAGACTGCAAGAGTGATGATAGATGCCAGGTTAATTGGTGGGAAGCTGGATATGACCAGCTCACCAACACCTGTAAGCCAGCTATAGTTTGTATAACCAATAGTACGTCGTGCATTTGATGACGTTCATAGTGACTTGCATTAGAGGAGCGCTTATTGCCCCAATTGATGTTACAGACCCAATCACTTTCCCAGACAAGTATGGAATGTACAACTAGATGTTCCCTTTAAGCCAATCATTTTCCAAAAGTGGTTTTTATTAGTTTCTCACATAGATTGATGTCAATTATGATGGGTTTTTGCTATGTAAACTGCTTTTTTTTCTGAAACTCGATGAGTGAGCAGTTCGAGCGGATGTTCGTTGATATTCATTGTACTCCCTGCTTTAGAAAATTGATATTACAAAAGACTTACTTTGCCAACTTCCTGAGTCAGTCTGATTATTGATGTTTGAGTTTATTTTGCATATCCATCTATCTCAAAGTATTACGGCCTTGTCTTAAAGAGCCTAGTGTGTTGGGTACACAGGTTCAGTTCAACTGAGAAATAATCTTCACCTCTGCTATCTTGAGGGTCACTGGAGCAGACATTTGTTTGGGGTTCTTTTCTCTGTTTTTTGAGAGGTGAAAGGTGTTGGTTTCTGTGCTTCATAGATCATCATAGCTTGCATTATGATCCGCTAAAGAGTTCAAAATTACTAACTAACTGAGTGGCTTCATATTTTTTAACCATATGTAAGATTGTAGTTTTTAAATCTAAACATGCAATATAAACACTATGAGAAATGTGGGCAATGCACAATTCATTTCTTCAGCAAACTCCCTACATGATTGATCCAAAGCACCCATTAATTCATAGGATGCCTTGTGGGCTTCTGGTAGGTTTTTCTAACTTGAAACATATTCCATTTCGAATTATTTGCTCTTCCCATCATAGAAAAGAATCTAGAAAATTCACTAACACAATGTTGTTTTGGACATTCTTCAACCCACAGATGCCATCCTCTGTTCATACAATTCCAACCATTCCTAAACAGAATATTTGGAATATTTATGGTAGGGGGTCATACAACTTTGTATGGCCTTAATTTGTTTAATTGGGCCTTTAATGAACTGCCTTTGCTTATTACATATCTCTTTAGTTAGGTCCAACTTCCCTCATCTGTGTGACAGCAACTACTGGAATCCCTTTCCCTGCATGCATATCCTCTCTCGTGATGATGACTACAAGGGGGTTTCTTGTGTGGAAGGTACAAGGTATCCACTCAGTTTTCTCTTTCCCATTGGACTTCTGGTTTATTGGCTTCAAATCATTTCTACGGGGCTTGGTAATATGGCATAGACACATAATCAGTATTCCCCCATCCACTTATGGGTTCTGGGGTATCCCCATAATCCTTGGCATGGATAGGGGTCTTCAAAATCCCCTTTTTAGCTTGCATGTTCAACCTTCCATGTCAGATAAACAGGCTAAATGGTCTCCCTGTTGGATTATGCCCCGATATTCTTGTTCCCTTAATCATTTTCACATCTTGAATATTAATCCCCTGTTTGGGAGTGCTCTCATGTCCTGGCCTGCCCACTCATGACATACTAAGTGTGTCACTCTCCACTCCTCGCACCTAAATAACGTTATATTCCTCTTTATTTGATGAGGAAATCAAGTCTTGCTGTGGGTCAGGAGATTTTTGGAAGAGGAAATGCTGTGCGTGCTGCCTACTATATCCTGACTATGGAAACGTGCGACAAAACCACCAGTACGATTTTGGAAAGGTCTGGACAACGCAGAGGTAGTATCAGGAATTGGAGATCATTTCTCTATCTTCCATGAAACCTATCAGGCAACAGGCTTTGCATTGTAATTCTGTACTCGTATTCCTATTTCTTTGATCACAATGCTTGATTACAATTATCATATGCGGTTTATATTGGACTAACTGTTCCCTAGATTCATTCTGACTAGCCTGGCTACTGTCAAATGCTTTTTCTTTTTTGACAAATATATAGACAAATATATATTTCTTCCAGTGACTCTTGATTTATGGAATGCCAGCTAGCTAGTTCTTCCTTCAGCTGCTCAATCAGTGATATCAAGATATTTCATTAATGTTTCTGATTTATCTCTCAATGTCACATTTTCTTTTATTCTTTGTTTTAACTCTAGTGCACTCACATTACCCTGATCATGCTGTGCTGGTGCCACTAGCAAATGGAAGGCGAGCTGATGTATTTCTTGCATCTCATTGTATTTTTCAAGTGCTAACTGAGTTCTTTGCTTCTTAACTATAGTTCTTTCATTTATTTATCTGTTTATTGTGCATTTGTTAGGCACATATACAGTACGTCAATTCTGTTTCAAAGTATCCGCAGGGCAACAGGGAGGGAACATGGAATTGAGGATGAACCTGCTATGCCTTGTGAGTGTTCAGAATCTGCAAGTGCAGCGAGAAGAGGATATGTGTGAGTAGGGATAGGTGCTGAAATGTCTGTGATCGTGGATGAGCAGCGGATGAAGTGCATGGTATGGTAAGTGATATGCGACCTGGAGTCATATTGGGCCGATAGTGCAAGCCTACAGGAAGGAGGCCAGTGGATGCTGAGGCAAGTGCTGCGAGGTAGGCAAAGGTTGAGGTAATTGGGAGTGGGAGGCCAGGACCCTGAAGGGTACATAAGGGCCCTGGTCACCAATCGCAGCAACTGTGAGAATTGGCAGAAGAGGGAGGAAGGGAAGGAGGAGGTGAAGAGGAAAGTCTTGAGGAGCTTCGGGAATTTGAGGAGGTCCTGCACAATTTAAAGAAGAAGGGGCAGGGTGTTCGATAGGAAGGATCCAGCTGAAGAAAATGACCGGCCTCCGGCACGTCTGTTTAGCAAAATGCTTTACCTACAAAGAGTTGGTGCCAGAGGACTGCAGAGGTCTAGAGGGAGAGCATTTAGTAAGATAAAGTTGCATATAGCGTGGTCCCAGGCCCCAGCCAACCTTGTGGGTGATGCGGAGGGATTCAAATTTAATCTGTGCAGCAGCCTGGAGCCAGTGAAGAGTTTTTATGGCAGGGGAGATAAGGTCCCTCGACTTAAGGCTAAGGATAAGTCTTGCTACCCTATTCATTATGTAGCTGATCACATTCCGTCTGTGAATTTACCTCTTTCACAATAAGTTTTGTATTTGTCTGTTTACCATCTTTTCAATGTATTTGTCTGTTTACAATGTCATCTAACAAGCCAACATAATAAACACCTTGCTTAGTAATTTTGTATTGTAACTAATCGTGTGTCTGTAGACATTGACAATTAATTAATTGGTATTTAAATGTTTTCCCTTTAGGCCTTCTTTGGCTTCTCTGCACACATTCAATTTGTGGTGTGTTGTGTTGCTTCTATTACACTGTGTTATTTCTGTAGTAGGACTTTCTTATAACCCAGAGACTCATTCAACTGTTTAATCTCTCGTTCACACTGATCCTTAGCTTTTGCAAGAGTATAACATATTTTGAGCCTTTTTTGTAAGTTTGTGTAAATTATGTAAGTTTTTAGTCTCTCTGTCTTACAATAACCTGCGGGAAGAAATGTTCATAATCATTTGTTTCTCTTCCCTACCCAGGGAGGATAAGTATAGTTGTTCTAAGGCATCATCTAACTGCCCTTCGCGGCACAAATATCTATTCCCATATTATGCGCAATTCCTTCAATTTTATTTTTCCGTGACTCAATATCTTGCTTCAGTCTTGGCCATGAAAGAAATATCTGGTCAATGCATGGCCAAGAGTCATGCTCAATTCAGCCCTGACGTCCTTTTACAATATGTCTAGATTGTATATCTGATTACAAGCATTATTTAATATAAATATCTGTCACTGATCCCCAATCAAATAAACAATCCACCTGAATTATTATTCACTCTTCAAAATCCACAATTTTTCCATCTATAAATCCTCAAATTAAAATTTACAATCACAACCTTATTAGTATAATGAGACAATACAACAGGGACCATATAATTCCACAGACACTAAAGCTCCTTCACAGGCATCTATGATCTCTTGCTAATTTGTCATTATTCAATGCATGTATGTGTCGACAACTGCAATGCCCCATTTCTGTTGGAGATATTGTTTAATGTTTGGTCTAAGCGAACATCCCCAATTGTACACTTCTTGATAAGCAGTCCCAACCCAACGATCTGGGACAAGGAACAGGATGTTTGTTATGAAAACTGAATGTAATTAAATAAAAATAAAGTCAAAGGTGGTCACCTTACTTTATACAAGGGAAATCACCATAATCAATTGTATGGATACGCAAAATTATAGATGCAGTTAGAGTGACGCTGCCTGTGTCTCGACATGAGTTAGCATACACACACTTGTTACATTTTTCAATTACACATTTCCAAAGACTAATCATCAATGATAACATTGCTGCTTATCGGTCAGTGTTTGAAAGTTATATCTTCCATCCAAACATTACATTTCACCTGGTATTTTGTAACAACATACTCATATACTTTAACTGGTCTTGTTATAACACCTCCCCTTCAGCATGAATGTGGGGTTGTGTGTTTCCATCATATGTTCATGCTATTTATATGCATGCTAAAATAAATTGCATTATAATTCTTCAGCCTTGGGTCTGAAAAACAATGCTATCTTTTTTAAAATGTATTTTTTTATTAATATTATGGTATAGCCAATTATTTAACTGTTCATAAAATCCAGTATGCAATGTAGAAAAACATCTTGCAAAATAAAAAATAAACATTAATTACATTAAATGTAAGCTTTCACCCTACTAATCCCCAAGGCAAATCATCATATAGTTTTAAAATGGTCAGTAATTTATACAGTTCAAAAGATTTCTTTTTAAAGTGTCATGCCCTATGGATAGGCGATGCTAGAAGTCTCTGGAGTCTAACCAGCCTGGCCTGTCCACAAATCTTGAGAAGCTTTTAATTCTTTGCATTTGTGTACTTGCACAATCTATCAACAAGTGATACAAGGATTGACTTCCACATAAATTGCACATGGGCCAGAAATTACCTATTGCTCCAATGGTGCGCCTGCTAGCTGATGTTTCTCCATTGGGGAGTAGATTTAGGTGGAATCTCAGTATGACATCACGCCCTTTACAATCCAGGAACTGCACCAGATATCGGGGTTGTGTGTCAAGACTTTTGTCTAAGATTGATGGGTTACTATGTAACTTTAAGGCTCTCCTTGAGTCTGTAGCAATGATCGAATCCATAACTGTAAGGGATTTTGGTTAAGGCTCAGATCAATGATGGTTTTTTGTATTTGTCTCAATATTGATTCTACCTTTACCTTCAATCTTTTTAGAAATATATTTGATCCCTGCTTATCTTCCTGGGCTAGATCCATGTACAGAGTGTTAGCTTGAAGCCATCTAATCGACCTGTATAGCAGCTGTAAGAGTCTCCATTCAAAACTTGCCCTTCTGAATTTAAGGCCTAATTCATACCGTAGTGCTACTATTGGTAGCGACAACGGAAGTCTGAGAGCTCTTTTCCACACACGTCCTTCCCAGTAATTCCAATCAATGTCCCAACCCTGGGATTCAATGCCAAGCCCATAAAACATAGTAGGAATAATCTTGCCCTTGTCGAACCTTAGCATAGGTTTCAATGAGAACTTACAAAATGTGTTTTTTATATTTTTCAATTGCGACGTTAGTTGATCTATTTTCTCTCCCAATGATATTTTAAGTTGAAGACCATTTGGGTGTGCTGTCAATCTGAAACCTAGATATTTAGTTTCTGGTACAGGCTTAATGCTTACTGTTTCCAATTTCCATTCCAACCACTGGTTCATGTTACCCCTTTTACTCATCCTGAGGATGTTTATTTTGGACGGATTGATAGTTAACTCATTAACCAAGGTACATCTGCTCATGGCATCTAGCAAACATTGGATTCCCTCAGGAGTGAGGTCCTTGAGCAGAATGTCATCAGCGTAAGCCAACCAAGACAACTTTTGTGATCCAATTCTCGAGTTCACAAAAGCAGCATTGTTCAGATGGTTTTTAATATCTGGCAGGTACAGATAAAATTTGAATGGAGCAAAAAATGCACCCTTGCCTCACTCTCGACTAGTAGGTATTTCTTTTGACAAGTTTCCTGCCCCATCCAGTCTCACTGGTATGTAAGTAACTTTTTGTAGATAGACCAGGATTGCTAAGATACCAGGAGGAATGCCCCAATTATTTAAGTTTCCCCATAATAAGGCTCTGTTTACCATGTCAAAAGACTTGGATAAATCTATCAGTACAAAATATAAAGCGGCTGAACCCATAAACCATGCTTTATCTCTGAAGGAATTTACAATGAGTAGTGAACAGTCCTTTCCTTAAGCCAATCTGGGCTCTATCGGGTATGTTCTTCTCGTCCGCCCACTTCACCAGTTCCCTCAACACCACAACTGCAAATATTTTACTGTCAGTGTCCAATAGGGCAATTGGACGATAGCTGTCTGGTATCGTCAAATCGGCTCTTTTAAAAATAGGCACTACAACCAGGTCATACTATGCTGTTGACCAGTCATCTACATTCTTTTTTAGTATATAATAAGAGAGGCTTTTCGGCCCACTGCTCTGGAGCCGGATGCCCAATGATCTAATCTCTATCCTCCTCTCTTGTACCACACCTCAGCCAAGGTACCTTAGGGTGGTCAATACTATCTTCCAACTGTTGATGATTGAACAATTCTCCAAAGTGGGTGCACCATGTTTCCTCCATCATGCTATTGCTCTGTCCTACACATTGAACAATAATTGCAGCTATTTTTATTAATGAGCACTTCTAGCATCTCTTCTCCTTGGCGTCGGTACCTAATTGATCTATTGGATCTATTGCATCTCTGTAAAGCAGCCAGTAGAGCCTTTCTCCCCTTTTTAAATTCATCCTGATCTTTGCTCTGTTTTCTCAACAGCCTCAATATACTCCTTAGGTCAAGTTTACGAAGCAATGAGTTCTCATCAAACTGGTTCTAATGGATAGGTCCCTTCTTCTATACAGCAGGTTGGAGTTGCACAGGTTTTCTCAAGAAATTATCAAAATTAGTAGGAGCACATTCCCACCGTAATGTCACACCCAGTAGTATTTGGATTATCTTTTCCAACTTTTCATTCAAACCCCTACCATTCCTGGTGTATCTCAAGAGACAGTCTTTCCCCTGATTAACTTCCAATTTAATCGGATACACCCCTGGCTCCCTTACAGAATCAACAGTAAGTTTAGCTTATTATGTACGCTATCTGTTGCTTTTTTTACAATTAATTATTTGCAATCTTGAAATAGGTTACCAGAGAAAATCATGTAGTATATTATTGACTTTGAGTTATTTCCTTTCCAGGTGTATTTAGAAGGACAATCACCTTGAATGCTAACGTAACAGATTAATAGGTATCATTCTCTGCAGAATCAAACCCATTTCAGACCCCTCTCCTCCACAGATCTAGCATTATAACTATAAACTCAGGAATCAGACAGCTAGCATTCAAGTCCCCCACAATTAGAACAGAAAGAATCCCGATTCTATTAACACAGCATAAGATGCTATTGGCAATTTAATCCGAAAAAAATGTCCACAGAGATTCATGCGGATTGTGATAGATATTTAACAGCAAGAGAGACTTCATACCATCACTACCATCCATAGTCAGTAATACTGCTAAAATACCATAGAAACAGTTTGAAATGAACTCAACCTTTTCAAACTTTGAGTTTCTGGATGCCACTAATAGACCCCCAGAGGGCAGCTCTGTATGATTGGCCTTAGCAATTTGGTATAGGGTAGTAAATCCATCCATCACAATTTCTGATAGCAACCAGGTCTCTTCTAGCAGGATAATGTTGTATCCACTAAGAATGTCCCTGTGGACTTAATCAAACATGAATTTTCTGTGGCCACGACTATTCCAGCTAATGACTCCCACTACTGTATTTTCTAAAGCAAAGATCCACTTTCATTCAGTTTGTTAAATACGTGTTTCAGAATTCCCTGTAGCGCAGCACACATCTTGCTGCTTGCAATTAAATGCATTTCCTTCTCCTTTGCTAGGGAGTTCCCGCCCTTAGACGTTACAAATGAGAACTCCTTTTGGTTACTCTCTACCCACATATTATATGCATTTTCTCTTTTGGTTGGTTAGTGGATATTTTAAAGCCTTTTTTTGGGGAATGCACCCGCCACTGCCAGTAGAGCGTTAACCCCCAGACGTGATTGCAAACCAACCTCTACCATCTCAGTGGTGCTTTCATACAGAAAATGTATATAGTCAATGTCCAATGATGAGAACAAGTACAATTCCGGAATTTCTTTCATCAATTTTAAGATGGTCTGTCGGTTCAGTACCTTTCCCATTCATTGTCACCTATATATTCGATCCAAAGGTGAGGGCGTTCAAATAAGGTGTCAGACAAATCCTCTGTCGCAGCAGCCAATCGTTCCTCCTTGTCTTGAGCTTCACCTATATTTGTCTGAGCTTTTTCATTCACTACTGGCTGTTTCAGACCAGTCCTCTCACTGGCTCCCTGCTGTATATGAGGAATCACACTAATGCGGGGTTCCTTCGTCAACTCATTTTGGCTTTCCATATTCTGGTCCACAGTTGAAATGGGGTCACTCTGTTATATTTTCCAATGCGAAAGATGGGAGGCAGGGTGCTATTTGTTGTTTTCCTTTTGCATTGTCAAAGGATTTCTGTGGGGTATAGTCATCCACTCTTTGAACTCTCTTGTTCTTAGCATGGTGAGGAGTTGTTTTGGTCTTCCTTCCAGGTATCGGTTGACCCAAAGCTGTCTTACTAATACCCCTTTCCAACTCAAATATGGTCTCTATGTTTATGCAAAAGACACAGCAACTTCCGGGGGCTCTCCTTGAGTTATCCTCCTGTCTTACCATACTTGGCTCACTCTCCTGGATGCTCAGATCTTCTGACAGATTCAGATACCTCAAGTATTTCCTTGAGCTTTTCATTTGGTTTCCTTGTTTTTTCTTCTTTTTCTTCTTGTTTTTCCTCTTCCCTAAGTCTTTGGTTTCAATGGAATAAACTGGAGGAGGGACAGAAATATCAGCTTTGCGTGGGCCCACTGTCACGACCCTTGCCCAAAACCCCCTCTGGCGCACCCATTGGCCAGGTGGAGTCAGGACTCGGGCCTCTAGAGCCTGGCATCCTCTTCAAAAGCACTCATGGGGCCAGTCCTGGCGCCTATGGTGCCAAGCTCATACACCATGAAAAACAATGTGCTTGGGAACTACTTTATTGTATTGTCAGCCAACATGGAGGCATCCACATAGCTTGGTTCCTAAGAACCAAGTTATGCGGTCTAGTGTTTTGGGTGTGGTAGCCTAGGGACTACTTTACATGGATTATTTTGTTGGGGCTATTTAAACCACACTCAAGCAAGACAACACGCTTTGCGTTACTTTGCAGCTTGCACCATGACGCTCACTGTGTCCAGCTATTCCCTCGAACCTCGGAGAAGCAGAACCTGCAAGGAGACAAAAGGAACATCATTAGCAGCAGACCTGCAGTCTTCATCTTTAAACACTTGCAGCTACTGAGAACAGCTTCCTCGAATCTGCACGCCTCTCGGACAAAACGACCTGAAAGAGGAAAGTAGAGGCAACATTAAAGACAGCAGTAGAGACATTTACAAATTACGAACTGCTCAAAAGGCTTACCTGGCTGGTTGCCTCTCGGCTGGCACCAAACCGGATATTCCGCTCGTGCTGAAGAGACCACGACCTATAAGGAAGAAAAACACAGGTTAGCAAAGGCAAGACTTTGCAGCGCTCCGCATAGCGCTTACTTACCGCATCATAGCGCTCTTAATGCGCAATCATTTACCAGCAGGGCTCAACCAAGCCAGTTCGCCGCGCTGAAGCTCTGCATACCTCTGGGAGAAAAAAGAGACATTTTAAACAAAGAAAGGCATGCAGGATAGCAACAAAACTAAAGAACAGCAATAAGACCTACCTGAACAATATGAAACGGGCTGGCATCAGTGAAGTAACTGGACCGCACTCGCCCATGAAAGACAACGTGCCCCTGCAAAGAAGGCAGGACGGAGAGCACGCCTAATTCTACCACAAGGTGAGGAGAGGGCGCCAGAGGGACTGAAATCATATGGGGGTGGAGGGAGGATACTTACCCCATTCGGTCAGTCTTGAACACAGTCCTCCTGTAGTTTCAGGCAGAACCTTCCCCGCAGACCACATCAGGGCAAAGCTGAGAAGCATACCAGCGAGTAAACTGGCTGGGTGGCATCCCTGTGGATACCAGGTGAGCGTAACAGAACGCAAAGCCTACCATAAAAAATCCACCTGGGCGCCATGGAGACATCAGAAATGGACTGATTGGCACAATTACTAGGATAGCTTCGTGCTGAGGTTCATTCTGCGCGACAAGAGACTAATGCCCTCTGGAGAGACCTAATAGTGACCAAAGAACGCACTGAAGAGATTAGCAGGCAATACTTGCAATCACAGGCAGGACAGACGCCTCTACCTGGAAGCAATCCAACGATGCAAAACCCTGCCATACCACGCACTCTAGTACAGATCACGTTACCTGGAACAGTGCCCCTGGCACCACCAGAAAGGTTCTCAGGCGACCGACGGAAGTATGCGGCATTCATCAATCAGTGCCGCCTTTGTTTTCTTTGTAGGCCTGGAGAATTTCCAAACAACATGTTTTATCATACCTGAGTGGTAGTGCAGCAGATTGGTCGGTGCCATTGGTAACCCATGACGATCCTCTATTACATGACTTTGGGGGGTTTCAGAGAGAAATGGAAAAACTTTTTGCTCGCCATACCCAGGAACAAGCAGTAGACAATGAACTCTTGTCCGTCCGACAGGGGAATCAGGACTTGTTAACGTACATTGCTACCTTCAACAGACTGATTGCCGAAACTAGATGGCCAGAAAACAAAAGAACCACGTTATTCCATCGAGGCTTACGAGGCGAATTAAAGGACGTCTTAGCCCAGGTGATTGATCCACCCAGAGAATGTGCAGAATTCATAAATCTGGTTGTGCAGCTAGTCCACTGGTTGCAGGACCGAACGGCAGACTGGTCTAAGAGGGACCCTCGGACCGTGTATGTTCAACCAAGGGAAAACACACCCCGTGTACCTGAACATGCTGTAGAACCCATGCAGATTGGAGAGATACGGCCTCCATTAACAAAACATGAGTGGGACAAAAGAAGACAACAACAGCTTTGTTTATATTGTGGGAAACCAGGACATTTCCTGAAGGACTGTCCAGTAAAACCCCCAAGAAGAACAGTCAGGGCCACAGAGAAGGATGAAGCTAAGGAATCTTAAAACTACCAAGATCGACAAACATAGAGGTCAGTTTGTCGAGTGAGAAGAAAGAGTTGCTGACCTCGCACTTTGCAATACCAGTGATCTTAATTAACCACCAACAGTCGTCAAGAATGCATGCCGTTGAAGCATACATCGATAGCGGAGCAGTTTGAAATTATATTGATCAAGAACTGGCAGCAGAGATGGGGCTTCCTTTCTGTTCTAAGCCAACTATGGACAAGGTAACCACCGTGGATGGGACAGAAATCACTTCCGGACCAGTAACCCAGTGCACAGCCAGGGTAACCTTGCTGTGCCAGGACGGACATCGGGAGTCTATTTCATTTGATCTCATCAAGGCACCTCAGTTCAGGCTAATACTAGGGATGCCATGGTTGGTTGCTCACAACCCTTTGATAGACTGGCGGGCACAAAAATGAACCTTCCTCGGTGACTGCTCCCCTGCCTGCTATTACCAAGAGGAGAAACCCGATGTCTGTATCCCCATGACTACCGGAGCAACAGTATCAACCCTGGGAGCAACTAATACCTTGCCAAGTGAATACCATGATTTCCAGGATGTTTTCCGAAAGGACCAAGTCAATACATTGCCGCCGCACAGGCCCTATTACTGTCAGATCAACCTTGTTCCTGGTGCACAAATCCCTTGTGGCAGGATCTACGCTCTCGCAGAACCAGAAAACCTTCATTTGAAATCCTATTTAGACCACTACCTTGCAAACGGATTTATCCCTCCTTCGAAGTCCCCCGCAGCCAGTCCTTTGTTATTCGTACCGGAAAAGGAAGGAGACTTGAGAACATGTATTGACTAGCGCTCATTGAACCAGATCACCGTGAAGAACCACTACCCCTTGCCACTTATTCCTGAGATGCTAGACCAAGTTAAAGATGCCCAGATTTATACCAAATCGGACTTTCAAGGAGCATACCACCTGGTCCGAGTCAGAAAAGGAGATGAATGGAAAACCGCCTTCCATACTAAGTACGGCTTGTTTGAATATCAAGTCATGCCCTTCGGGTTATGCAACGCTCCTGCGGCATTCCAGTATTTCATGAATGACGTCTTAAGGGAGTTAATTGATGTGTGCGCCTTAGTGTACATAGACGACATCTTAGTATACTCAGCCTCGGAACACGATCATGTCAGACCCGTTCGTTCAGTCCTCACCAAGCTCCGTCAACATCGCTTGTTTGCAAAGCTTGAAAAATGCTTTTTTTCACGTCACCGAAGTACAATTTCTTGGTTTTATCCTTACTCCTGGAGGCATCAGAATGGACGTGCACAAGGTAGATACCATTCTGAAATGGCCTTCACCGACATCTCTGAAAGGAGTACAAAGCATGCTGGGCTTTGCCAACTCCTACCACCGGTTCATCCCAGACTTCTCTCAGGTTGTGCACCCAATCACAGTACTATTACGAAAAAACAATAAAAAGTTTGCTTGGACCGAAGAAGCAGAAGAAGCCTTTCAGTAACTTAAACAAAGGTTTACCTCCGCTCCAATCCTGCAAAATCCTCGTCCAGACCTCCCTTATGTTGTTGAAACTGACGCATCCAGTCTTGCAATGGGGGCTGTCCTTTCACAGAGAGACCCGGAAACCGGCCAGCTTCATCCTGTGGCCTTCTGGTCGAAAAAGTTCTCACCTCCAGAGATTAATTATGCCATCACGGATAAGGAACTCCTGACTATCAAATCTGCCTTTAAAGCCTGGAGGCACTACCTTCTGGTTGCCAGACACACCATTACAGTCATCACAGACCACAGAAACCTGCAATATCTCAAAACAGCCAAGACCCAGTCCTCGCGCCAATTACGGTGGGCCCTTTTCTTCACCGAATATGATTATGTAATCACATTTCGACCAGGGGTCAGAAACGGAAAGGCAGATGCCTTATCTCGCATAGGCATAGATGAAATAGTATATACAACTCCAGACCCAGTACCTATTATACCTGAAGACAAACTCTTAGGTATCATGACAGCCTTAACACAAGCAGAACTATGAAAAGAAATCCAATAGACAATGAATCCTGATGCCTACCTCGCATGGCAAACTCAAGGCAAAAAATATACCATCAAGGACCATCTACCCTTTTTTAGGGATCGCCCATATGTACCCAAGAAGGAATTAAAAAAGCATATTATTTCAAACTATCACAATTCACTGATCGAAGGGCATCCTGGGATCACCAAAACCCTAGCTCAGGTGAAAGAGAACTTTTGGTGGCCTACCTGGCGTAAGGACATCGTTCAGTATATTCAGTCCTGCGGTGTCTGCACACAAAATAAATCACAGAAACAAAAACCATCTGGTCTCCTACAACCATTGGACATTCCTCCAGTTCCATAGCACACTCTTTCCCTTGACTTCATCACTGATCTACCTCCAAGCCAAGGGTTCAACACCATCCTTGTAATTGTGGACTTATTCTTGAAGATGGCCCATTTTATTCCTCTCAAAGGTCTCCCAGACGCAGCCACTTTAGAAAAAGTGTTCCTGGAGGGCATGGTTAAGCTACATGGCTTCCCTTCGGTTCTGGTCTCTGATCGAGGCAGCCAGTTTGTTTCCAAATTCTGGAAAAAATGTGCAATGGCGCAGATCGACGTTCGGCTATCTACCAGTCACCATCCCCAAACGGATGGCCAAACCGAGAGAACCAATCAGACACTCTAGCAATATTTACGGTGCATGCTGCACCACAAACAAAGGAATTGGAAAGACCTACTATGGATAGCCGAATATGCATATAACAATTCTTTGCATTCAAGCACAGAACAAACGCCCTTCTATACCCTTTATGGCAGACATCCACGTACCTCTGAACTCGACCTTCCAGCCAGCTTGGAAATACCAGCAGTAAAGACTCTACACACAACCATTACTCAGGCTTTCAAAAGGGCAAAGGAACAATTATTCATGCCAAAGAAAAACAAAAGAGATTCGCCGACCAAAACCGGAAAAGGCCCCTGATTATCAAGTAGGAGACAAAGTTTGGTTAGCTGCTAAATTTGTACCCATCAAGGGAACCCGGACCTTTCATCCCAGATTCTTAGTACCCTATACCATTAAGGTAATTATAAACCCAGAAGCCGTGAAACTGGATTTACCACCTAATCTACACATCCACCCGGTATTCCATGTGTCCCTCCAGAAACCAATTCAACCCGGCACACGGATTGGGACACCACCTAAGCCCATACTTGTTGATGGAGAACTAGATTTTGAAGTCAAAGATATCTTGGATTCTAAATACTCTAGGACCAAGCTATATTATCTCTTCGATTGGAAAGGATTTGGACCACAAGATAGATCCTGGGAGCCCAGTGAGAATATCCACAAACCACGTCCAATCAGGAAATTCCATCGGAACTTCCCAACCAAACCTGGGCCAGACAGAAGGAACACCATGGGAGGGGCCTTAGGGGGGAGTGCTGTGACAACCCTCACCCAAAATCCCCTCTAGCAAACCCATTGGCCAGGTGGAGTCAGGACTCAGGCCTTTAGAGCCTGGCATCCTCTTCAAAAGCCCTCATGGGGCCAGTCCTGGCGCCTATGGCGCCAGGCTCATACACCATGAAAAACAATGTGCTTGGGAACTACTTTATTGTTTTGTCAGCCAACATAGAGGCATCCATATAGCTTGGTTCCTAAGAACCAAGCTATGCGGTCTAGCGTTTTGGGTGTGGTAGCCTACGGACTACTTTTCCTGGACTATTTTGTTGGGGCTATTTAAACCACACCCGAGCAAGATAACATGCTTCGTGTTACTTTGCAGCTTGCAACGTGATGCTCACTGTGTCCAGCTATTCCCTCGAACCTCGGAGAAGCAGAACCTGCAAGTAGACAAAAGGAACATCATTAGCAGCAGCATCTTACCTGCAGTCTTCATCTTTAAACACTTGCAGCTACTGAGAACAGCTTCCTCGAATCTGCACGCCACCCGGACAGAACGACCTGATAGAGGAAAGTAGAGGCAACATTAAAGAAAGCAGTAGAGACATTTACAAATTTCGAACTGCTCAAAAGGCTTACCTAGCTGGTTGCCTCTCGGCTGGCACCACTCCGGACAGTCCACTCGCGCGGAAGAACACCGCGACCTACAAGAAGGAAAACACAGGTTAGCAAAGTCAAGACTTTGCAGCGCTGTGCATAGCGCTTACTTACCGCATCATAGCGTTCTTAATGTGCCATCATTTACCAGCGGGGCTCAACCAAGCCAGTTTGCTGCGCTGAAGCTCTGCATACCTAAGGGAGAAAAAAGAGACATTTTAAACAAAAAAAGGCATGCAGGATAGCAACAAAACTAAAGAACAGCAATAAGACCTACCTAAACAATATGAAACAGGCCGGTGTCAGTGAAGTAACTGGACCGCACTCGCCCATGAAAGACAACGTGCCCCTGAAAAGAAGGCAGTACGGAGAGCATTCCTAATTCTACCACAAGGTGAGGAGAGGGCGCCAGAGAGACTGAAATCATACGGGAGTGGAGGGAGGATACTTACCCCAGTCGGTCACTCTTGAACACAGTCCTCCTGTATTTTCAGGCAGAACCTTCCCCACAGACCACATCAGGGCAAAGCTGAGAAGCATAGCAGCGACTAACCCGGCTGGGTGGCGTCCCTGTGGATACCAGGTGAGCGTAACACCCTCCTTCTCGTTGGTCTTCTTCCCCACCTCATCCCTATTGTCCTTCTGTTCTTTAGAGTGAAAGTCTGTGGGACAAGAGTTAGTCCCATTAGGAATTTTTATCTCATTATTGCGATTTTCCTGTTCTGCTATTTCCAAACCTTCCAACTGTCCCTCTTCTATGGCCCTATTGGGTGCCTCCATTGCAAACCGCTGTTCTAAACAGTGCTTAATAGCTGTTTGTTGATCAAGGACTGTGGATGAAATCGACTCAACCTCCTGTTTGAGGTCACTCAGTGATGCTATTATTTTAGCTTCAACTAGAGAGTGGCTAGAGCAGCGGTTTCCCAGCATCCTATTCATCATTTCTAGCACAAGATTTATTTCGACAGATTGAAGGACTGAAATAGTCAAAAATTAAAGAAATGATCAGGGTGACTGAACTCATGTACACACACAATTTGTACTTACAAAGTCAAAGACATTATTACGGATTAATGTATTCAAATGTTTTCTTTTTTTACCAAAATGCTTTATTTGCATAAAAGTTGTTTTAAAAATAGTTTTTGATAGGACACAGATTGATGATGCAACAAAATCTGTGAATGATACATTGATGTTTTTCCCGCCAAATTGCCTGGACCTAAATACAGGGTGACATGCATAATCCTTTACAACATCTAGGTACCATGGTGGACAGATTACATGTAGACAAAGTGTATACAAATATAACATTGGCAGTTTTGACAATAAACACTGGGGTGGGGGAGTCGAGACAATAATGTCTTTGACTTTGTAAGTAAAAATTGTGTGTGTACATGAGTTCAGTCACCCTGATCATGTCTTCAATTTTTGAATATCAACCCACCTAGCTAGATCAGGGCTTAGTCAGGAGCCCTTTTGCTCACCAGGACTGAAGAAGTGACAGAGTCCTTCATGTATTCAAAGAGTTTTACAAATGAACCAAGTACTTTGTTCAGAGCCGATATTGACAGTAAAGACAGTTTGACCTTGTCATCCATCTCTTTGAGAGTCTCATGCAAGGGCTCTTGCTCTATCTTGTTGCAATATTCTATAGAGTCAAAGGACAGATGCTCTGTTAGAAAGGAGGAAGGATCAGCATGAAAATCAATACCAGAGCCTTCGGCCTGGTTAGTATCATTCACTTGCCTCCCCTCTTTCTGATCTGTTTCGGAAGCGCTTTGTGTTACATCTTCTCTGAGCAGTATGCCTCCAGCAGACTTCGATCTGAGACTCCCAGCAAGGTGTCACTTCCTCAGGGTTCTTTGCTCCCTGTGGCAGCATTTTCTGCCACAGTTGATCTGGTACCCAATCTAACGGAAAAACCTTCATATTGTTTGGGGATTTTTTGCCAAAAATGAAAAGTTTGTAATCATATCTTTCCATGCTTGATTGGTGTACCGGTGCAACAGTGTTCACTATTGAGGAACCAGTTACTAACTCACGATCTGGAACTGAAAAAGGTTTTATTATATTCGTTTCTGGCTCGATGGCTGATTTGGGAATAGGAGGGGGGCCGTCACGTTCTGTTCCCTTAGTAGCCTATACAGAATTCGGCAGACACACTTTGTTGAGCTCTTTCTTTTCTACTGTTATAGCAGAAGTTATTGGACCCATCTCCATCCTTGAAATAACACCCTCCATATCTCTGGGTTGAAATAAGAAGTCTATCTGCATGCTTACGGTGGATTGTGGCATCACTGGGTGTTGTTCCATTGTTTTGTGTGTGAAATGCATCTCCAACCCCCTACTTGTGTTTGCAATCACTTCATACACCGATATTTGTTTATCCAGCATTGTGTCCAATTTAGTGTTCGAAGAAGTCCACTCGGTACACAAAGGTATTGTAACACTGCGTTGTTCTGCCCTTTCTGCCCGCTCCCAATTCTTTCCCGCTATGCAATTTAGACATGCAGCGTGGGCAGGAATGATCAAACTGACAAAGGTACTCGGCCCAGTCCGAGCATAGTGCCTCCACAAATGTTGCAGTGCTTACTTGTCGTGTCACATGTGAGGTTCAAAGGACTCCTCAGTCCAGCAGTCACATTCACACATGGACTTTGATTGTAAGTTACTGAGGAAAATACTGACAGAATAGTTTGCATGAGCAGTTACTTAAGCAGTGTGCGAGCACGAAAACAGTTTTAACTATGGCCTGCACTGCTTAACACTGGATGGCACCGATATTCATTTCCAAGTGCGGCTGAAAAGAAGGAAAAATCCCTGCCTCTTCCTCTGTCTTGAAGCTGCCGATCTGCCAAACCGCACACTTTGCTCAATTGGCTGTGAGCACATGTGCATGAGCGTGAGGTCTTGCAATTTGTACTGCTTCCTGGTTAGGCAAGATATGTTCAGCAGAGTGCCGGCACAGGCTCCTTACACCTTGGAGAGGTAGAGAAATTCACCACCCAACTTGTCACTTGGCTCACTTGGCTGTGAGAGTGCAAGAAGGAGCACGAGGTCCTGCAATTTGTACTGCTTCCTGGTTAGGCTAGAGGTGTTCAGCAGAGTGCCTGCACGGGCTATTTACACATTGGAGAGGTAGAGAAATGTGCAGCTAAACTGTTCACTTTGCTCACTTGGCTGTGCATGTGTGGGCAGGAGCGCACAGTTCTGCAATTTGTACTGCTTCCTGGTTAGGCTAGAGGTGTTCAGCAGAGTGCCTGCACAGGTTGCTTAAACATGGGTGAGGTAGAGAAATTCACCCCCAAACCGCTCAATCTGCTAACTTGGCTCTGAGCGTGCATGCATGAGCGTGAGGCCCTGAAATTTGTACTGCTGCCTGGTTAGGCAAGAGGCGTTCAGCAGAGAATCCTGCACGGGCTCCTTACTCCTTGGAGAGTTAGAGAAATGTGCTGCCAAACTGCTCACTTTGCTCACTTGGGTGTGAGCATGCACGCATGAGCGCAAGGTCCTGCAATTTGTACTGCTTCCTGGATAGGCAAGAGGTGTTCACAATGCAATCAATTTAGAATGCATAAGATATCAGATAACCCACTCAAGATGAGAACATGGTTTTGTGATTTTGTTATAAAAGGATGAGTAGCTATGCCACTTTGCTTTGTTAATCAGTTCCCATTGATGGGAAGCCATTCCCTTCTGTGCAGCATCATTAGAGAGGAGAGGTTGCTTTTATATGAGCATGATGTTTTCATGAGAATACAATTAGGATGGCTAAACTCTCTTTTACTTCACAAATTCTTTTTAAGGATTAATGGCTTCCACAGATCACACATGATCAATACATTTTTCATTAGAGGATGGTGTGGGGCACCTTCGAAAACACCATCCAACATGAACTACATATGTAAAAACTGCAAAGATTCTTCTTATTTCAACTATAATTTATCCCATGCTGCACTGTCAGCACTTGATATGATCGTTTATTTATAAAGCGCCTATACACAATGTGTTGGAAATATCCCCTATTTTACACAGTGCACAGAACAAAATAAGCATGTTTGTATTCATTTAAATGTGTTCTCACGCAGCTTTAAGTATAATGAAAACAGGATGTAACTCACACTAGCATGCTAGAATATCCTATTCTCTTTCTGGAAATAACAATCGGTCAGCCCCTGTTCTGGGTGCTCAGACTAGGCATTAGATCTATTGTGCAGCACTGTTAAACTGTTACAATTGTTTCACTATAACAGTAAGGTATTATATTTGTAAGCTAGACCTCCCCTAGTGGAAATAACAACCAAAGTTCCATCCTTCTCTGGGGTCTTGTCAGACTCTTCTCATGACATTCAGGTGCTTTTTACACTTACTCTTAATATTTGTTTAAAGGCATGAACCCAACAGAGAGCCATAAGTGTTCCAAGGGAATTCCCAGCCTTCAGGCCCTGCTTGGTCCCTTTCTCCCTTTTTCAGTACAGCTATCTGCCTCTGGTTAGGTTGGTTCAGAATCACTCCTAGATGAATCCCAATCTTCCGGATGGCACCCCAAATCATCACCGTGTAGTCTAGCAGGGACATGTGTTTTTCCTGCCTGATGTGTAACTCTTAATTTCAAAGTCAGAACACTATTCCCTGTCTATTCCTGTTATTTTTAAATTTGAAGTATTCCAATGCCTATGTCACACTTTTCAATTGGTCAAATCTTTCTATGTCTTGCCTCATTGTCAGATACACCTATAGAATACATGACCCCACACATTTTCATTGGCAAATTATAATTTATGTGCATGTCAAAAGAAAACATGTTTTGGGCCAATTTGCACTCAACATATTTAATTGCAAAAACAATGTATTGCTATAGTCTCTTTAGCAACTTTCTACATAGAAGAAATATGAATTTCTGTAATCCCCAGCCTACACTCATGCCTGGCATTAGGTATATATATTCATGTAGTCATGCATACTAATAATTTCATTAATCTTCAATAAAAGTAGACAATTCAAATGCATACCAATTAGATAGATTATCACAGAATAACAACACACTCGTTGTCTTGTCCTTTGTCACAGCATTGTGGAAGCAGAGCAAAAACATTTTTAATTTCATTTTTGTACTGATTTTAAATAAGTGTAATTTTCTTTTTCAATTATAGAATTCTTTTGCTTTCCATGAAGAGACATGAAATAGGTTTTCAGATGCCTTTCTGTGGAGCTATTAGTCAGTGGTTGATAGGGGTAATATGATCTATCTCTTTGTCCTCCTTAAATTAGATGGGTCACTTTGCAGACTTAATGGAAGGCAGGTTAAAAAGGTGACCTGCTAAATCTAATGATTGTCCTTTGAGCTCTGATACTGGAGAAATCATGGTGTTTAATGAGGGAGCAATTTGATTCTAATCAGCTAGCACTCCATATTTGAACTTCTACCGGTATTGTAATTATTAGTGCATTTTTTCTTAGATGTTCCTACAAAGGTTAGGGGTTGCTCATTCACTTAGAAGGCCTGTGTTAGGAAAGATGTCTCTTTACTTCCATCTTTTCTGGAACCCGCAAACATTTTTGCGTTTATTTTTGAATCTGAACTGTACTTTTTACAGTGCAATAAATCCTTAAGCATCACTACACTGGATTTTGTTCATATGTCATGGGGAAACTGATATGTCCTTCAAGCTGTCAGTACTGGGAAACATTGTTTGCCTTAGTCGTGTTACTGTGTTACTAGGTTTGGTTACTTTTTTATCCCTTGTGGTAACTTTTTATCATTGTACAATGCAGCTTACACTGCAGTACAATGGGGTGCATTTTTGTTTTGCCCTCGACTAACACTCAGTGGATTTTTGTTTACTACAGGTGTGCTCAAAGGATAAGCAGGTGGCAGCAGTGACCTTTTCCCACTTTTTAAGAATTTTCGTTTCAACCTTACCATGTTTGGTAACTGTGGCTACTGGTCAAACATGGCCATGTCATGAGACTTTTCACTTGACCTTTTGCCATCATGTTCATTAGTCTTCTTCCTGGCCTTACAGGCCAGGAAAATCCTTATAAGGACTTCCAGTGCCCAGGAAAGCAGAAGCTTTTGGGGGGCTACTGGAGGGCTTTGTGTGTTTGCTGGCAGGATGTGGGCTGGGACTGTCTGGTCCCAATCCACAAACTGGTTTCAGTGTGTATGAGTGGGAGGCATGAATATTCCCGCCAGTGGTTCTTATTGGACCACTGCCGAGTTGTGTTTGTGAGCTAGTCCTGCTGTCAGCTAATGGGAGTTTGAACCCTTGCCTGGCTTTTAGGATTAGAAGAGGACCCCTGCACCCATTCCTCAGAGGTCCTGGAGAAACCAGAAGGAGCCAAGTATCCTGTCCAGATGTGGAACCCACGAAGAAACCTGATACCTGACTGAAGGAGGCCTGGCAACCAACTTGCGCTGCTGTCCTGGAGGAGCACTGTCTTGCTTGTGATCTTTAGCAGTGCTGCAAAGGAGCTGCAAGCCTTGGAGTGGAGGAACCATCCATTCCTGATGTCTGCTCAGTGCCATGCCAAAGGAAGCCTTCCGAAGTGCCCTTGAACCATCCTTTGGCTGACCAGCTTCGATATTGGGCTACTGTGCTGCTGGCATCACCATTCTGAGGCTAATCTCTGTGAAATGTTGGCGTCCTAGCATCGAGGGTACCCGAGATAGGATGGAAAGTCCGACCATGGCTGTGGAGTCCCATTGTGTCGTTGTGCTGTGATGACCACTGCCCAAAATCACTTACCTGCCCCGAGTCCAGTCGTGAGAGGGGTCCTGCATTGAGTTTGGTGCATTCATCATTCGCAAGTACTTGCAACAGTGAAAGACACCAACCGGAGATCAGCTCAAATTTGCAACCCCAGTGGATCGAGGACTGCGACTTTCAGCAGGAAAAGGAAACTCAGACCCTCTTCTTTTGTCCTGCCAAGTCTGGGGACGAATCGGAGTGAGGGGGTAAGAAACAGAGCTTCTAACCTACCCTTATAGTCCCACTATAAATCAATGGCCTTATAATAAACCTTAATTCTAACAATATTGGCTTTGCCATTGCTTGCTTGAGCAAGACCTCTGAAAGTGGAGGCTGATTTTGGTAGTTAGTTCTACTTGTACCCTAACACTAAGAACTCTTCACTGGACCCCAGAGACCCTACCTGCATGTGTTTGCTACTTCATAACTTCTGTGGAACTTTTACCTCAACTATTGGGCAAAATGCCCCAGACAACTTTTAGTTAGGGATCATCTCTGTGGTTCTTGAGTCCATAATACTATTCAAACATTTCCTTTGCAGGAGCTTCTGTTATGTAGTACACCATATAACAATGTGAATGTATATATGTATTTTGTTTAATTTTCTTGTGTGATAACTGTACTTGCTGATAGTCATTTTTCTATAGTGTGTTCTGGCTAATAAATAATAACTGTATTTTTATACATCATGTCTAAGTGTAATTTGTTATTCCCATTGTGTGAGCACATTGTAGACACTTTGCCAGCTCATCACATCTGAAGAACTTAGCCTAGACCGCCTGTCAATGCTACCTGAACTGTTTTGGCTACAGCTTCCGAGTGTTGTCCCTTTCACAATATAGGTTGACCTTTTATACATATGTCCTAACAGCCTGTTCACAGGGCTTGTTTTTCTGGGTAACTAATGGTTTTTATTTTCTAATGTGATAAACAAGCCTTCAGCCACTGGGCAGCGTTGTCAGATGACCGCCATGTTTTGTGTATACCCTTAGTTATGGATATTTCAAACTTGTTGTTCTGTTGCTTCGAATAGACATAACAATATACATCTTGGTCAGAACAAAGTCTACTGGTGAAATCTACTGAAGGGTCAATATGGTTTCTGTAATGGTTTTGATTGTGCCAAAATATTCACAATGTGCCAGTTGCTTCTTTCAAAGGAGGGGGTAACTTCTTGTACCCCGAGGTTCACTCTTGTTGTGGTAGCTAGTGAGAAAAGCAAGTCATGAATGAAGCAATGTATTGTTCTGGCACCTCTGCACTTTTAAATTTGAGCCAATCTCCATTTCTCTTTGGTATTCCCCTGCAACATATATGCTCATCTCCTGAGCCCATTGTAAAATGCAATCAAATCTAGCAACCTGTAATGAGAAAATGTTCTTATCTGGTTTTTGGAAGTATTGATTATGTGTGTGTGTCCTTAGGAGAGGAAACAGTGGCAAGATTCTACATGTTACAATTATTGTTACAAACTGGTAAAATGTTTCATTTGATAAAAATGGACATTTCTTCACAAAATAACTGAACGGGAGCATGACCCCTGACTCGTGGTGTACTAAGATATTTGTATATGTTGAATGGTTGATTGGTCAAATTCTCATCGCATCATTGACTTAGGTGAAAGGTATGAACATCATTGCTTTTGTTGTGAGTGGTGCATAGTATTCCATATAAATGCCCACTATTGGACTGCCGCTTTCAACTGTAGACTTGCAATGCTCTTTTAATAAAGTCAAGCTCGGGTGAATTTTTGGGGCTGTCCCAGTACAATAAAAACACAGCATCCTGCCCAACACAGCAATACACATTGCAGTACACATTGCAACACATGCATGGTGGTAACTATTGAAGCAGACGTATTTATGGTTTTATTTGCCATACTATATTACTTGCAGTATTCCAGGGGCATTCTTCATTAGAAACCCAAATGCATTTCTGAGATATTCAGAAGCTTATGAAATGTTAGGCTTTCAAACACAAACAAAGATATTCCCTAATCTTGAAAGTACTACACTATTTGTAACTGTCGTTTAGCACGTTGATACTTCGTGGATATATTTTAAAGTATGGGGCAGTCTGATTTTCGTACAGGCGCCTGAGCCCTGCTATCTCCAGCATTAGAAATATATATTTCTTACTTCTAACTCTGCTCTGTTGTAAAGGGGTAAACACATATGTACATATTCAATTGTCAGGTAAGAAGATGTCCCTAACCTCAAGATGCATATGCCTGCAAAATAAGATGCATATGCCTGCAATTGTGAAAGGAAAGGCTGTTACTCTTTGACATTGTATAATTCGTGGTTCAATGTATGTTGTGAGAATTCCTTATGGAACAACTCGAATTGAGAAAGAGGGTCTCGTGGAACTAAATATGTAACATGCCACCATGGATTCTCGTACCTCTGGAAATGTCTCTTAGTAAACCTTAGGTTTGCAGGAGGGTGAAGCTCTCTCATTAAATGCTGTTGATACTAAAACTCCCGTGATGCTTTGTAGGACTTCAAGAATGCAGTTATCCTTTGCATTTAGGATGTTATGACTAATATGTGAGGCTCCTTACTACTATAATTTGGCAATATGAGTACAACAGCAGCACGGTCTGCTGATACTATTCACCATTCATCAGAATCACTATTGTTGTTTGGCCAGTAAGAATGCATTCCGATCTCGATTAAATTGAACATTTCAACTAGTCATCTTTGCAGGGATTTTGACTGTTAGAAAGGAGTTTAGTTTTAGCTACTCAGTTTATTTAAGTGGTATTTTTGAAAAAGAACTAAACAGAAATTCTGAAAGTACACCAGTGGATGATAGTTGAACCAGCATTTTCCTCATGGAATACAATTCAATTGGTCAATTGTGGTGAATAACGGTTAATTAATAGCATTCCTGGAGGATTGAATTTAACCTCCTGTTGTCTGGAAACTTGTAATCCAAGACTTCAAAACTTAAGCAGATTGCAAAATAGAAGAAGTACATACTTTCATTTTACACTGTTAAATGGTTTTCCAATGAGCGATTCACTAGAATGATAACATGTCAATGGGCCTCATTACGACCCAGGCGGTAAGTTACCGCCTGGGTCGTACCTTTACCACCATGGCGTAAACTACGTTTACGCCATGGTGGTTGGCGGACTTACCGCCCCATTCCGAGGTTGGCGGGGCGGTAAGCCCCCAATCCCCATTTACCCTTCCCCATTCCCATTTTTGCCCCATAGGGCATAATGGGAGTGGGGAAGGCGTTAATTACACCACCGTAAATTACGGTGGCGTAATTAACATCAAGGCCCCTTAGCGCCATGGATTTTAACACCTGCTAAAAGGCGGTAAGGGTCGGCGCTGTTTACGCCGCCGTAAACCCCTTACCGCCTGAGTCGTAATGAGGCCCAATGTGTTAAGGTTGTTTATTTTATTATATCAGAATTACTCCTTAAATTGAATAGCAATGTTCTCAATTTATTTTTCCCAAAGATTCCTTTCCATTCCTACTGATTGGTCCCAGGATATTTAAGACTAAACAGGGTAAGTGGGTATAAACAAAAAGTTGTGATTTTGTCTATTCACTGCTACACAGAGAGACCTGTGGAATAAGTCCACTCTATAATACTTCTTTCCAAGATGTTCATTGACTCAATAATAATGGTGGAGTTGGGAAAAGTGCTGGATTTCTTTGAGTCCAATTCTTATTTCATGAAATCTGCCATATTTGGCCATGCAACCTGCTTCTTGTACCACTTCTTTGCTGATCAAGCAGATTTTTGGGATTACGTCTGGACCAAGTGTAGGTGTTTCTGTCTTTGTTGTGGTGGGTCCACTGTTGTGTGCTACCTAATTCTGCCAGTGGTAATTGTAATGACATTGCTGATTTGTTATCATCCACCTCCTCACCGAGCACTTAGTATGGTGGTGTGGTTTGTGCTTCTAATGGAATTACCACTGCATTACTGTCATTATTACTGCACCACTGTACTTGTAATGACGCCCTATGTCTTCCCTGGAGTATTAAAATCAAGTGTTCCATAATCCTGCTATTGAGACAATAGCTAAGTAGCGTTTCACTGGTGTCTTTTTAATCATGATTGAGTGGCTTCTTCATTCTTTTTTATGTTACAGGTACAGTATACTGTCCCCCATTGCTGGTATGTCAATAAGAGCGGAGTAGCATGTTATGAGCTCCAACACTTGCATATTGGTTCAAATATAAGTCAGCCATGGGGTGTTTACTTCATAATCTTATGCTAATATGCCCTTTGCAATAAATCACTTAAATGTTGTTTTGAATATTTTATCACAAATCTCCCACAATTCCAAAGGTTCGTTTGCCAGTAAATCACATAGATAAATTAAACTTGCTTCCAAGTGTCTAATATATGTGCATGTAGTAATCATATGCACAATAGCCATCATAATTCGTGTTTTGGATCTGATGCTACTTGTTTGCAATGTAATAGCCCGAACTCCAGCCCTGTACTCTGTCACCATCATCATATGTGCGTGGTAGCCCCTAAAATATATGGGCATTTCAAGGTGTATTGCGTCAGTTGATCCTTTTTTGCTGCAAGTATGCTGCCTTGGAGTACACTTGGTAGGAGAACCCCACAGTAGTTACTTGGAATCCAAGTGTGTTGTGCAGGTCCAATTGCTTGCACTTTAGTCATGATGAGGATCGTCAGCATTGGTGTCCTTCAGTTGCCTGGGGGAGGGGGAGGTTGGCATTAGTTGCAATTGTGGTGTTTCTGTTAGTTATGCGCCATGGCAGGCACTGTACGTTTTTATAGTATCTTCAATGGATTTCTTGTTATCAAGCATACTGGAGTTTTGTTATATGATTTACATTTAACACTGAACATGTTCCTCACTTGCACATAGCTCTCTAAGTGCAACAATTAAAGTGTGCAATAGCAGCACATATTCGATGTATTGAGTATGCAGCACACTTCAATGCTGTGTGAGATGTTGAAGGCCCAATTTGAAATAAGCTATACATAGCATGTGAGGGGTCAGAAATGAAAGACAGGCACAAGACTGTAGCATTCTCAGATAAAAGCATGTCAATTAAATAAAAAATGGGTTGGGAACACGCCTCTCTAGCCCTATTGTAAAGAGGAACTTTGCTACCTAGAAACTAAAACTAAGGATCTATCTGAAGAGGCATAGAGAGGCAGTCGGAGCAGCGTTCTGAGCAAATTCAAAGTGTTTTCTCTTAAGGCTCATTGGAGGCAGCGCTTTCATTCAAAATCTTCTTGACAACGCAGAGCAGTGCGGGGAGGCAAAGAGAGGCAGCCGGGGCACTCAGTGTGAGCCAAGTGGGTAGTGCGCCCCCCCTCACTGAGTGCCTGCCATGTATGCCAATTGATAGTAATGTCACGGTTTTACAAGAGGGCTGCATGGACTACTCGAAGAGAGTATCCCGAGCTTAACTCTCAAAACAGGAAGAAGTTGAAGCGGACATCGAGCTGGAGAGGTGAGCTTAGTTTTCGAGCAGGTTTGTGCTGTATCTTATTACATTATTACCAAGTAATTTTTAGGAGCAAGTCTAAGAAGTTACGAGTCATGGCTCTTTTTTTTGTGGTACTTTTGGCATGTTGAACTGCTCTAAGGGTGGTGACTGTGACCCCCGAGATTGCCTGAGTCAGTGTTGGTAGTTCAGTGTCCTTAAATGTACAATTGTTGAGACTGACACTGTTGGATTCAAATATGTATTTTGGGCGGTGACTGTGGACATTCAGTGCCTTTGAGCCTTTCCTCATCTGTTCATCTACTCTTTGGTAGGTGACTGCGGGCTACTAGTGCCTTGTAGCTGATTTAACACATCTAAGGAGGCTGAGCAAGTGAAACTACATCTCACACACTATTGGACCATGTACGTCGGCTTGCTCACAGTATAGTGTTCAGGCAGTGACTGTGGGATTAAGTGCCTTTAAGACGTCCTTATTATCTTTGTCCTAGAAGTACAGTGGGTCTGTAGTGCCACAAAATCAGGATTGTGTAACATTTCATTGACTGTATAGTGCTTTAAGAATGTCACATATGTATAATCTCAGGAGTGGGTTACTGGATGATCATTTAAGGGCACCTGAATTCTTGGTGGTGACAGAATAATCTGGGGAAAAATTATCCATACTCCTGAGGAAAACTCTACGAGCTCAAACTCAACAATCTATTGACTTTGTGAATTTCTCAGACTCTGGGGGAGCTAATGAGATTGAAACAATGATTGGTCCTGTTCAATTCCCTAATACTCTGAGCTCAGAATTGGTACACAAGTACGGTCTGGAATATACTTTAACAGCAAGCACTATGAAAAGAAGCATCAATTATTGTTTTCCAAGAAGGAAATGTCACAGCATGGGTGATGCAGAATTCTTTGTAATGGATGATATGTTGGGTACACTGAATCTAACTAGCCACCTAGGAGATAGTAACGTCAGCACTCCAAAAACAAGTTTGATTAAGGTGATCATTCCAATTACTCCTGTTACTTCCCTGTTGACAGATCTATCACTAAGTCCAATACAGGGTGAGGTGCAGGTCCCAATAAGTAGGGCAGTTTTAGAAAGTAAGGGAGTAAAGATTTCTAATGAGGACGATGCCTCTCTAGAGCCACATAAAGAACCACATAAGGCTACTTTAACAGCTTAGAATTTCGTTTTAATTTCTTTGGTCAATGTTGTTGACTTGCTAAGGGCATGGGTGCATCTTCATAATGGATCGCCCTATCACTAGCGGGGAGAGCAAAACATCAGGGGACAAAGCCCGTCGGGCGAAGGCCGGAATGCAACAAAAATACTGTTTCAGTCCAAACAACGACTCCTCAAAAAACGCTAAGTGTATCTCCGATATTTTTGCATGGGAATAAACACATGCAGTGCCTGCCTGCCTTCACACTAGCTGGCTTGAATAATGGTATAGCTGCCAGTTTTGTGGAATGTTCAAGCACTAATGCTATGAATCCAATAGTGGAGACAGTGTGCAATGTTGGGTGTCAGGTAAATCGTACACAAAATAATAATTACCTGAGTGTGGTGCATGACTTTGCCCCAAAAAGGGACTCCAGAAAATCTGTTGAGAGAGGAAACATCATGGTCCCCAAACTAGGGCGGTTGAAAGTCCAGGTCTAGTTCAATCTACTGAGAATGTAGAGGTATCTTGCAAGGATGAGGGTGGCAATCGGGAAAGTAATGATATTGAGGAAGCTGCCTCGATATCAAACCCATTTGCTATCTCTAAAGCTGGGCTAAATGAATAGATGGCAGGACTAAAACAAAATTTCTGAATAGGAGTGGAATACTGGCCTTTTTTAGAAAGGTTGGAGCGCTCTTTATCTTCTCTTCGTAATATATTGAATATGTTAAATTCCCAGATTATAGAAATATTAATATAACGGAGATGGGATTGGAATCAAGTCTGGGGGCTAAAGCCATTTTGGCCACAGCTCCGACACCCAGGATCAATGGTATAGAGATTTCAGTTGAACCTTTTTGTGAGCATAGTTGGTTATTTGGCACATGACGGAATTCTCAGGCGGGAGTCGAGTCTAAGGGAGGCTTATCACCCTCAAAGGGGACATCCCGTTATGTGACAGAGAAGAAGGATACACAAAGGACGACTCAACGTGTGGGAAAGTCACAGAATGCTTGGTCCCTGGCACCAGAGATTATTTCTCAGGTTTTCTATAAATTGGGGCTGGCCGAGGATTCACTTGAGTTCCAAGTGAACATAAATTGATAGGTTGGAATATGAGGGGATCCAGTTCATTTAAGAATAGGAAAAGTAGAGAGGAGATTTTTAGTGAGTATGATATAGTATCCCTGCAAAAGACCTGTCTAGTTTAAAGATTTAAGTAGATGGGTTTACAGTAATAGAACAACTATCTTCATGCCAAGGTAAAGGGAGACCGGCCAGAGCTGATTTTTAGCTCTTAGAGATTTGATCTTCTCTTCTGTAGAGATAGTTAGCAATGACATCCCAGGAATACGAGCAATAAAAACGAACTCAAGGGACAAAAAAGCTCTCCAGGTATTATTAGTGATCAATATATACTGGAACCCCTCAAGCTCAGCAGATAGGGTTATTGCATGGGTCAGGAAGTTTAATTCTGATGGGGGATTTGAATTCCTAATGCATTCGTTCACGTGTGAATAAAGATCAATGGAAAGGACCCACTCCTAACTGTCAGGAGTAGCTCTCATTTTTAAAAGCCTGGAATATGCTTATGGCTAACGATTACATTGGGGGGGTGTCCCTCCTGCATTGACCTGGTCTAGGGGGAGTCAGGGTTCCACCATTGATCATCTTTTTCTAACAAAAGACTTATTTGGTAATTGCATGAATTTCAATATTAAAAGGACAGGGTTGAGCGATCACGATATGTTGGTAGGGTCCTTAAAAAATGAAATTGTGAATTCTGAAAGACGGTACTTCCCCACCGTAACTGTTAACAATGGGAAAAACAGACAGGTCAAATTGCGGGATGGGGGTTAAATCGTAATGCTGGTTTGTCAAGACATGCATAGTCAATAACAGATCTTGAGTATAGACTGCTTCACAATTCTTTAACATTTGTGCACTTCTTGTGGGATGTTCAGACACATAAAGTGTTAGGAGAGCGGCTGATGCACAAACATCTGCACTCCTTTAATGAAGAAACATATGTAAAAAGGAGGAAATACAAAGGTTACATTATAAATCCCTAAATATGCAGTCAATGGAAATATATAAAAGAAGATTGCAGCAAATATATAGAAATTGGTCAAAGTTGCACAAGTTAATTCACTTATATAATGATAGAGAACAGATGTTAAAGGCTGGGGAAAAGCTAACTCAAGGAATTTCGGGTCTATAGTTAATAAGAGAGAGCAGAGGCAAACGAGCACCCAGAGTAATGTAATTCAAGAGTCAGTATGGGTGGATCATTTCTCTTCTCTCTACTGCCTATCAGATAGGGTGCCGGTATCTAGCGACCTGTAAAGGTAAATCAGCTATTAATTTTACCCAGGACTCCATAAAGGAAGTCATAAAGAAATCCTCTGGATCTAGGACATCTTTGCCCAATGGGCTCACAAATCAGATCTTAAAATCAGATGTTGTTGCTATGGTCCAATATATTATATAAACTTTTTCAGGAGGTGATCAGCTCAAGGACCCTCCCAGAGTCGTGGAGGGTGGCTGTTGTGATACCAATCGATAAGAAGGGAGATCAGGCTGATACGATGAATTACCACTCCCTTTTGTGTGGTAAACAGATAGACCCGTTTGGAACCCTATTTGATTCTTTGTTAGGATCCCCCCAATTTTTATCCAGCCTTCCAAGTCTGTCAAGACCAGCTGTGTAAATATTTTACTGTTAGCATCCAGGAGGGACTTCTCTGCTTGCCAGATCTCTGTGTGCCCCACGTTCAGGAGTCTCAACATGGACGGCAGCGTCTTCTCCTGCACTGCTCGGCTCCATAGTGCAGTTGCCATTTTTAAATGTACCACTCATTGCAGGTTTGCAAAAACAACATGTCTGCATTTTGTAAATCAAGCTCCTGTCACTGTGTACCAACTCCTTGTCCTCCACCTCGTCTCAGTATCTGAGTGGTAATGGGAAATGAAGTCCAACATTTTCTTTGGTCTTTTAACTCCTGGATGATTTTTCTCATGGATTTCACACAGAGGCACATCAGAAACCGAAGGTGTTATATATGCATTACAGGTGTTTGGGTGAAAGGTGGAGGCCTGACTAGAAAGACAATAGGCATTTAAGAACTCAGGTATCGGAGGGTCTTTCTCATGGGGAAAGGAGAACAATTTGACTCCTCCAATGAAGGCATGACATCTGCCTGGTAGTTGTCTCCTCCCATGTGATACTCCCTCGTATTTTATTTTAATTTTTTTATTTTGTTTTTCATTAAGCGTTTGTTAGGTGGCTATACAACAGCATTGTGTTTCAAAGCGCCACAAGGCTAAATGGGAAGGGAATAAGGGGACGAACAGCAATGGCAAGACATTAAATATACAATCGTAGTCCTTCTAGGCCTTGTGGCATTCGAAAGTACATGTGCAGTGAGGTGAAGTGCAGGAGATAGGGATCGAAGGAGGGGGAAGAGGCAGAGGAGTGGACAAGTGCTGGTGGAGGGAAATGCCAAGGGGAGCCAAGGAGAAGACCTCAGGTTAAGTGCTAGTGCAGGCAACTCCCAAGGGTGGGATGCAGAGCCGCCAAGCAGGGACCCTCAGGGGATGTGCAGTGGGGGGATAGGATGCTGGTATCAACTGGGATGAAGGGCCTGGAATTCTATGAGAATCATGAGGATCAGGCCACCGGTCTCAGCAGCAGTGCAGTGACTAACAGGGAAGGGAAAGAGGGAAAGAAGAAGATAAACTCAGAGTTTTGAGCAGTTTCCAGAATTGAAGGATGTCCTGCTCAAGTCTGAGAGCGTCAGGGAGGCTGTTCCAAAGGGAGACACCAGCCGAGGAGAGAGACCTGCCCCCCACTCTCTGCTTGGAGAAGTGTTTGACAGTCAAAGAATTGGAGTTAGAGGAGCATAGGGTTCTAGCACAGGATAGTTAACGAGGGACATTTGGATATTGCATGGTCCCAGGCCCAGGAGCCAGCGGAGGGATGTTATGGCTGGAGAGATATGGTATGGTTGAGGCCAAGGATAAGTATTGCAGCCCTATTCTGGATTAGCTGGAGGGGGCATAGGGAGGAAGCAGTGAGATTGAAAAGAGGTTGTTGCAGCAGTGCAGCCTGGAGAGGACCACAGTTCTGGAGACATTGAGCTTCTGGGGGAAGGTGAGGAAAGGGAGAATGCCTTTGAGGAGGCAGAGCTGGAAGTGGGACTTCTTGGTAAGGTCCATGAAGTGAGGGGTGAAGGAGAGAGTGGAATCGAAGATGACCCTGAGGTGTGGGGCCTCACAGGATGGTGGTGAAAGAGGGCCCAGAGAAGGTGGCCAGAGGGTAGGAGGAAAAGAGGGTACAGGTGTCCCAATGAGAAGTATCTCCATCTTACTGGCATTAGAAAAGAGATTGTTAGCTTCAGACCATGCCGGAATGACGGACAGACAGTCAGGGATGAGAGAGGAGGAAAAGGAGGTAGTAGAGGGAAGTTTGAAGCAAAGCTCTGTGTCATCAGCATAACTCTGGAAATGAGGAGAGAAAGAGGGCCAGGATCAGGTAGTGGCTGCCATCCCTTAGCCACATGGGAGGAGGTCACGACCGGGAAATCAGTGATGGTTCCATTGGATTCATCACATACGATAAAACACATTTGAAGCACTTCAAAAGAGGATCAAAGCTTCCAAATTATGGGACCATTTTTGAACAGGGTTGTAAATACAAAATAAGTTGTCCATCTCAAAGATATGAGCCCACAAAAATGCAATTTTCGATCATTTTCTTCCTAACATTTTACTTATCACCCTTTTGCAGGAGTGGGGATGTACCCTGAATTTATAGGCATCTCTCGTCTCACAGGGTTGGGGCACACCGTCAATGTATATGTATCTCTTGTCCTGCAGAGTGAATACACAAACCCATTGCCTAGCCTGTCTTGCAAAGTTGTCAGCTCACATTCCTTTTAAGTTTTTCAAGTTTTTTTTCAAGTTTTTTAGGCGTGGTGGCAAAGATTAAACATTTTAAGTCTCATAGGAATGGGGAGCGCAGCCTGAATTTTTCCTTCTCTTCTGTCTTGTCTTGGAGAATTGGGGACACACACTCTATTTGTGCAATTCTCCTGTTTCACGGGTATGGGGGTACAGCCTGCACTTTTTATATTTCTCCTGTCTCGCACAGGTTGGCTGACACTCAGGCTTGCACATCTCTGCTGTCTCCTGGGGGGAGTAACAGACTACATTTGGATGTCTCTCTTGTCTCACAGGTGTGCATTTCTCAACTGTCTAGCAGGTGTGTTGGCACACCCTGAATTTACACATCTCCCATGTCTCACAGGAGCGGTGCAAACACCCAATTGATATGTCTCTCCTGTCTCACAGTGGTTGAGGCACTGCCTGCATTTTAAAATATCTTCTGTCTCATTTGGGTGAGGGCACACAGCCAACTTGTACATCAATCATTTTCTGCAATGTTTACGGCACACACTACATTTTCATCTCTTCATCTCTCTCTTGGGTGTGAGAGCACAGCAAGCCTGTGTACATCTCTCTTGTGTCTCTGGAGTGGCGGCAAACACTTAAGTTCTATGTTTTTCCGGATTCACTGGGCTGGGGACATAGCATGTACATGTACATGTTTCCTATCTTGCAGGAGTAGGGGCACCCACCCAATGTGTATGTCTCTCCTGTCATGCAGGGTTGGAGCACAGCCTGCATTTTTGCATCTTTACAGGAGTGGAAACACACATTCATGTTTTTACCTCTCTCTTGTCTTGCAGTGTCCACTGCAAATACTGACGTTAGTTTAGTTTAATTTAGTTTATTTTCTTATATAGCGCGCCTAACTCAGGGGTATCTGAGTGCTTACACTTAGGTATACAAGTTAGGTTGCACATCAAAAACCTGGGTTTACATGGTGGGTTACAGATCACTGCATAAAAAGATGCAAAATATAATTACAATTGAGGAAGCAAACAAATATATACAGGTAGCAGATGGGTACAAGGAAATGACATATATACAAGTTTATCATTAATATTTACAGTATGAAAAGCGGTGAATATACATATGGGTGTTGTGAGATACTAGTTAGTTCGCAGAATGGGCGAGAAACCATGATTTGGTCTTTACTCTGAATGACCAGAACGAGGGTTCCACTCTTATGACCGGGGGAAGGGAGTTCTCCAACATTTGACCGCTAACACTTTAAACGTTGTTTTTCTCACCTATCATGGGGGTTGCATCACAGCCAGAATGCTTAGATCTCTTTTGTCGTGCAACAATGATGGCACACACTCAATTTGTACAGTGGTGGGTGTAGAGCCTAAAATTGTATATCTCAGCAGCCTGGCAGCGGTGGGTCTACAGCTTATATTTAAAATTGTTCCTGCCTTGCAGGAGTGGAGGCACATAATCAATTAGTATGTTTCTCATGCTCTCATTGGTGGGGACATAGCCAAACTTTGTTATGTCTCTTGTATTTTGCAGAGACAGAGCACAACCTGAACTTTTATGTTGATCCTGTCTAGCAGGTTTGAGGCACATCCAGAATTGTTTGGTCTCTCCTGTATCACAGGCATGAGGCCCATACTCACTATGCATGCCTTCCTTGTCTTGAAGCACTGGGGGTACAAACTGAATATTTAGGTCTCTCCTGTCTCACAGGGGTTTTGGCACATACTCAATGAGTACATGATGTCTGTTCTGGTGAGTTCATACACTCAATGTGTACATGTCAGCTGTCTTGTAGGGATGTGAAAAGACTGAGCTATTATGTCTCTCTGGCCCTCATTCGGACCCTGACGCTAAGTGTTTAACGGCGCCGTAAAAGGCTGTGGCGCCGTTAAACACTTAGCGCCTTACTACGAGGTCCCTTTGCGGGACCCGACCTGAATGGCTGGTCTAGACCAGCCGTTAAAGTAGGGACCCGCAAAGGGACCTTGGTGCTAAGTACGGTACTGCAATTTGCGGTACCGTACTTAGCCCCTTCCCCATTCCCATTATGCCCTATGGGGCAAAAATGGGAATGGGGAAGGGCCAATGTTCAATGGGGAATTACCGCCCCGCCAACCTTGGAATGGGGTGGTAATTCCCCATTGAACATTGGCAAACTCGTTACGATACCAGCACCAACCATGGTGCTAATAGCGCCGTGGTTTAGCGCCAGTATCGTAATGAGGGCCTCTGTCACAAAGGAGTGGAGGTACACACTCAATGTGTACTTATCTACTGTTTTGCAAGGGTGGGGGCACAACCTGAATTTGTACATTTCTCCAATCTCCCAAGTGTGAGGAATTGGTAGTCTTACCTAAACTATCATTCACACTAGACCAGAATTATTTGTGGTCATGTGAGGCTAATATCTTCATTATGTTTCACCTTTTGGTTTCACCTATTAGACGGAGAATAGATTTTTAGCCAGTTTTGTATAGCTATTCTTAAAGCATTTCATTTTCTTGGGACATACATTTACTCCTAATTACCTCACATATGTTTTTCCACTGCACTTTCTGCACTTTCTTCAACGCACTTCTGCAATGCGCTCTGTGCTACGTGCCGAGTTTCCGCCTCCTCAGTGTGTCAACTCTAACAACGGTCCACCAGAAAAAAATCCAGCACTTTCCTCCTAACAATGTAACGTTTGTTATGTTCTTTTTTGGTGTTTTTGGTTTTTAGATTTGTTTCTTCCATTTTTATTTTTTATTTTTTTTAAATCTATTTATGGAAGTGTACAAAACGACATCATTAATAGCCCTGTTCCAGAAGAAAAAAAAAACTGCCTTACAAAGTTACCCTGTGCCACTACATCACAGCACAATTCTCAGCATGCTGAAATGCACTCGGAATGGTGCTTCTCAAAATGATGCTGTGCACTGGCAATTCATTTTACCGAACTGAAGATGGACATGCACACTAGGCACACAGTCCTGATCTACTGGGCAATATCGTCCATGTCACTGACTTCTAGGATATTGACCCTGTCCCCCACATTCTCTAAAGTGGCACGTGGATTGTCCTGGCCCTTCTTTAGTTAGGGACCAACCCGTCATTGAGTGAGAAGTACAAACTCTAACAACATATATATCACATCACAGAGTGCCCCCTTGGGTGCTCCCTGCTGATGTCTCATCATCAATACTAGTAGGGTGTTGGGGTGGGTTGAACTTCAAATACTCGCCCTGGTATCAGCACTGCAGGTTGTGCCACCTTACCCAGTGAATGGGTAGCAAAGATCTTCTCTTCCTAACTGTCTTTGACTCCAGGCAAACGGTGCAGCCCACATAATCAGACTCTGATGTTGAAACCCCATCAGGCACCGTAAAGTACTCACGCATCCATATTGATAGTGGCAAAGGATATCTCTCTTCCTGTGTTCCCTGTACTTTTCAGAGGAACGATTTGGGCTTCATTTAAGCCTCAGTGGGCTTGGTGTCTCCTCTGACACTAGTGGTTATGGCTCTCCTAATCCTGACACTGGAAGTACTGCTGATCTTTATGGCCCATGTGTCTCTGGTTGTGGCACTGGCTCAGTCTCCTCCCCTGCCTCTGGGTCAGTGTCACCACCATTCCCACAGCCAGTCCTATCACCTGCAGAAGCACCCTCATCACCACTAACCTAACCAATTTCAGCTGCAGCAACCTCTGCACCCCATCTGAACCCCATCCCAGGAATTCTATTAAACTTTATTCTCCCTCTTCTGATTGCAAGTAGGAGAATCAGAGATCTGATTCCAACGGATCCAGCCTACTATACTCCTCCAGCACAAACGTAACCACATACGATTTCTCCCCTGTATGCCTCTATTTATTCCAACAAAAACGGAGGTTCCATTAAACCAAATAAAACAGTTTTCTCTAAGAGAAATCAAGAAATATGATTTCTCAACTAAATATCATAGGTTTCCCTAACCTAAAAAAAATGGCTTCCCATGTACATTTGCTTCCAAAGTAATACATAAATAATGGTTTCCCCATTTTAAGTAAAAACGATTTCAAGTTTAAATAAACAACACTACTGAAAGGATTCCCTACCAAAGAAAATAAATACCTCAAAAACAAATTGCCTGAATAAAAAAAAAATTCTCACAGCTAAAAACGAAAACGTTTTCAAATCACAGATAGCACATATTGGTTCTGTTTTACAAAGCGTTTTGCAATGGGGTTGTGCCATTGTAAAATGTTTTTGTAAATCAAGCATATAGCCCCCAAAGAAAAATAGAAATCCTGCCTAAGCCCTGAAAAAGTTCTCCTTTTCTCAAACCTCTGGGGTTGATCAGACCTTCCTTGCCTTCCTGCAGCCAAACAAAACCTACAATGGAAGCAGGAAGATGCTGGTACTTTATATAGTCTCCCAAACTAATGTTGTGTCTAAGAACCCAAATCAGTGCGAAAATATCCAAACGTGACATCAATATCACAATGTGAACCAAACGAAAACGATGTCCAAATGTGTGTATAGCGGATGGGCTTCCCAAACTCACAAAAAGATTTGGAAATCTCAATTCGTAATTTAGATGCATCGACGTAATCCGGCAATTGAGGACGGTCCATAAAGAGAGGACCTGCAAAGAATCCTTTTCTTGTTAATCACCCACCCTGTGTAACTCTATCATGTTATGGTCTCAGAATGCCCTCACAAGTCTCCAATTTCACAAATGTCACAAAACTTGCAATTTTCAGCAATACCTAACCAAGGACTAGCCACGATGGATGCAAAGAACTGAAGCACAGACCACATCTCACAATAATGTTTAATGAAGCCACTTTAACGCAGGCCACCCACACCCTATAACGTGCTCTGCTGCTCGAAAGCTAGGTCCATACTTTAAACAATAAAACACATTTGAATGTGAGTGGACTAATCCTGGAGTTTGGAGAGATTCACCCAGGCTTACTCTCAAGCATCTTTTGGCAGGGCTTTCATAATTGTGTATTGTGTGGAATTGAAGCATAATAGCATGCAAACCCTGCTGCTTATTGACTGAATGAGCAACGCCTTTTGCCTGGTAATTACCACCTTTTCTATAATTCCTTTATTTTGCTATGCTGTGGCTATTATAACACCGCAATTCAGGGAAGCTGCTTCAAACTGCCATGATCAATACACTGAGGAGCAGGGGTGCTGCTAGGTCTGGAAAAGATCTGAGGCAAAGCTAATGTCAGGACTGCTGGGACTCAGTGCTAGAGAGCCTTTTGGTTGTGGCCCCTGAGCTTCTATCCAGGGCTACAACCAAAAGACCCAGGGCTATAGCCCCCCTCCGCTACCCTGCAAAGTGATGCATGAGTAAAGGGAGGAGCGGGTGTAGGAGACTCATAGAGAGAGATAAACAAAGTTACCAATCACTGCTAATCAGAAGTTGCCTTCATGGATACCTGTGACATAGGGCCTCATTACACGGATGGCGGTGGACCAAGGTGCTATCAGCACCTTGGTCCATGCCGGTAAAATACCGGCACCGCCTTGGTGGAAAGGGTAATTACCGCCCTATTCCAAGGTTGGTGGGCCTGTAATTCCCCCTTCCCCCATTGCCCTTCCCCATTCCCATTTTTGCCCCATAGGGCATAATGGGAATGGGGAAGGTGCTAATTACAGTACCGTAAATTGCGGTACCGTAATTAGCTCCCTGGTCCCTTTGCGGGTTGGTTTTTAACACCTGCAAAAAGCAGGCGTTAAATTCCCCAACCCGCAAAGGGACCTCGTAGTAAGGCGGTAAGGGTTTACCAGTACCGGTAAAATACCTGTATCAGTAAACCCTTACCCCCTACCGGATAATGAGGCCCATAGAATCACTATGGCATTGTCCCAATGGCATCCCTTTCAGGTTTCATTGAATTGTTGGAATATTTTTTGATGCGCTCTAGGAGCCAGATTACACAAACTTTGCGCAGGTGCCGATGCAAAGTTGTTCAGTATTAGCACTAGGAAAAAGTCTGCCCAGTTTCTAAAAACACTGGGACATATTAGAAACGCATTGCACCATGACAAGTGCAGTTTGGCATGGTCTAAGCACCAAGGCAAACACTTTTGTTTTGGTGCAAAAATGCATCGGAAATGTAAATCTTTTGCACTAGGTCACCAAATCCTGAAGGCCGAAGTCGATAATAGCCCCTGGAAACCTAAAGGAATGGAAAGCTGCCCATCGGGCCTGATGGGTGAAAACAGATAAGCCCAGATTGAACTCTTCTTGCAAGAATTGAAAGATGCATGCTCTTGGGCCTGTGGTGGGAGAGAATGATTGAGCCAGACACCAGAAAGCAATGTTCCTCCTATCACTATCATATGCTTTTAGCACACAGGACCTTCGGACATTCTGTATTGAGCAAACTACTTCCTCTGTTGCAGATTTTCCCACTCAATCTCTCAGCCCCCCAGATTATTTTTTTTGGCATGGGTGACACCAAAGGATATATTAGTTGTGGCCAATGGGGGGGCACCAGGATAGCCTCTGATGTGGAATCTGAGATTCTATAATTGACCTTCACAAAGCGTGCTACACTTTGTATGAACTACTTACATTTTCAGGTTTTTCAAGAAATTAAATTGGATGACATTGAGAGATGGATTTTGTCCTCAGGTTCACATGCCACATCGCAAATGAGACTGACAATGAGAGAACATAAGCCTCTCCTGACTTATGATAAAATAATCAGAGATGCTAAACGTAAGCTCTGGGGTGATCTGCGCAAAATTAAGTTAGCTCGCTGCACCATCCTAGGGGGCCTATTTTCAGGAGATAAAGAAGTTAAAAACTCTTATTGTAATTGGCTTAACGGGTAGCGTATTTCTAACAGAGACGCTTCATGGCAACAGATGTTACCAACTCTTTGTGAAGGAAACTCCTGAAGTAGCTGGTCCCTCCTCCTGAAAGGCAAGGTATGTAAGAAACAGACCTTGATCATTCCCATAGGTGAGCATATGTGGGTGTCTTTTCTGACTCAACGTAACTCTTCGTCTTTGACCTGTAAGTTTCCCCAGATAGTTATTAAACCTCTGTGTCCCCCCGTTAAAGTAAAAGCAGAAGACATACGTACTAAAATTAAAAGTCTTAAATCCTCCTGGGCTCTGGGGCCAAATGGCCTGGCCATTGTGGTCCTGAAGCACAATACCCTATTCTGGTCTTCTCTAGGACACACTTGCGTATAGGCGCGTTATAAATGCCATTTCATATCATATCATAATTAAGATCCTATTCGATAAGGATTTCATAGAAGTAAGATTCCGGCCACATGGCACACGCCAATTCTGATTCCAGTATTAAAAAGGGTAACTCTGTTGACCCTAGTAATTACCTTTGTTAGCTATGCTGGATTGTACTGGGAAGCTGTTTGTTTAATTTCTATTAAAGGAATTAAAAAAGTGGGTAGAGCACTAAGACACCCTGGACAGATATCAGTGTGGATTTCGTCCTGGTTATTCCACGGCCCAAAATTTGCAGCTTATGGATCCCCTGGTAACTCAAGCACACTGTCGAAATGACCCACCTCTGTATGCTCTATTTGTAGATTTCAAGGCAGCCTTTCATACAGTTAGTAGGTGAATTCTCTGGTACAAACTATAACTTTTGGGTTGCCTACCAAGGATATTGTTTTTTCTACTTTATTTCACATCAATACCAGAGTGTGCCTGAGACTGGATGCCAGGGGATCCATGACTACACCTATTTCCCAAATTCATAGACTCAAACAGGGATGTGTGACGGCCCCCCTCTTGTACAATTTGTATATGTCAGACCTTCCCCTCTTTTTGATACAGACTAGAGGCTCCACCTCAAAATTGATAACACACATTGTACGGTTCTGGCTTCTGCTGATGATCAGGTGCTTCTGAAAAGTACCTTCAGTGGCATACAGCGCACAGCTGAGGCACTTTGGGTATATTCAGACAACAATGGCCTGATAACTAATATAGAAAATATTCAGGCAATGTTATTCTTTGCTAAGCATATAGCCAGACCTCGGTTATTTGCTCTGGACATTGAAATTCCATATAATTTATTGTACAAAATTCTGGGGGTTGAATTTGATGCAAGCCCATGCTTTAAAAGATGTATAGAGGTACGCATTAGGAAGGCAGCACCGTTGACAGCATTAATAGCGCAATTTGCCAAAAGAAGGGGTGGCTACACAATGTCGGGAGCTAGACAGCTATACTTGCAGTGTCTTGGTCCTACAGTCATCTATGGGCTGGAGAACCTTCTAGAATTGGACCTGAAATAGCTCCAGTTGGTGGAAGGCAGATTCTGGAGGAAGTTATTGGGATTGCCAATTGTGTACCAATGGCCATAATGAGACTTCAGCTGGGCATTTTGGGCCTCATCACGACTTGGGCGGTAACACCGGCGCTGTTAGCGCCGGTGCTATCTGCCCTACCGCCGAACTCCCGGCGCTAATAGCGCCGGATCACGCATTTGGCGGTAATGTTAATCCCCATTCCCCATTGAGCCCATTCGGGAATGCCCCATTCCCCATTGGGCTCAATGGGGAAATTTCACACTAATGCCGCCGGCGGATTTCCCGCCGGCGGTATGAGCGTGAATTTTCGGCGGATTTCCCCCCAGCTCAGAGCTGGGGCGAAATCCGCCAAAGTCCTGATTTGGCGGACCCTTAAATCCGGCGGTAATAGTGCTACCGCCGGATTTAAGGGTTACCGCCAAAGTCGTGATGATGCCCTTTGTCTCTTAAATCGATGGTCTTAAAAAAAAGAGCCATCATGTACATTAAGATGCTGAATGGGCCATCTAACCCTCTTCTGCAAAGTTTGGCTAATGTAGAGAGGAGACTGGAGGTGAAGTCTATTTACAGTAAGAACATGAACACCTTGTAATATAATATATAATATATACAATATAATATAGGATTGACCCCCAACTGGGGTAATGACTTTGCCAATCTCAGGCACTTATTTGAAAAGCGCCTTGACATGTGGGACTAGAATGAAAATGTTGTGCACTTAAGCATGTTAAAAAGTTACTCATTTGTGTCCGATGTGCTATTTACATTTAATAAGGCACAGCCTTACTTAAATGTTTGTGCATCAATGCACCTAAGAAGATTTATTCTTCTCCTGCGGATTAACCGCTTGCTGTTGTTGAGTGTTTAGGGTCCAGATTGTCTTTTCTGGCACAGGAATGCTTTTACTGTATCTGCCTTAACAAAGCACACACTGAGACGGTAAGCATGTCCTGACAGAATGCCCTAGCCTGGGTATCGTCCATATGTACCATCTGGGTAAATATGTATAACTATTAGACACTACAAAGGATCCCCTATTCTGGAATCAATGCGTTAATACCTATAATAGGGGATTGCACATGGCATTGTTTAGAATTGGGAAGGTGGTGGACAAGCTCTTAACAACGGCACAGGAGCAAGAGGCACATGAACGTACTTGTGTCTCTGTCTTAAAATAATGGGATATAATAACCCTGTTACCATTTAGGCACAGCAATATCTTGTTATTTACAATTTTATGTTGTCAACTGTGCTCTGTCTTGGTACATCATGTTCTCCTAGTTCTCCCCCTATTTCAGCGTTTTACATATTACTGATGTCTATTCGTAATTGGTTTATATTTTGTTTACCATTATACATTAGATTAGTTTGTAATTGTACTTGTACGATACTGTTTATCAGTACTTTGCCTGTGTTTTTTGTTCACTTTTGGGAACTATATCCCACATATTATATTCTGTTCTTTCTTATGTGAATGTTATTGTCTTCTTATGATGAAATGAGTTTGATTTACATTTTGAATCTTATATGTATTTGTTAATTACATATGTGAACAGTTTTATGTAAAAAACTATATCAAAGTAAATAAATAAATAAACATGACCTTCAGGATCAGGGGCAGCAGGAGAAAGGAATAGAGTAGGTCTTCTCGCTAGGTGATGGTTATTGCACCCACCCCCCATGCCACCAGCGATGGGAACCAGGTGCAGAACCTGGACACTGCATTCTGGTGAAGGCAAACAGATGAAGACTTGGGAACCCTAGAATGCTGAAGATATGCCAGAGGGCATCCATTGTCAGCTCCCTGTTGGCTGAGGGAAAAACGCTGCCCATTTTGTCCGCCACTAGGTTGTCCTGTCCCCTGATATGCACAGCTGAGAGTGCCAAGAGGTTGGATTCAGCCAAACTACCCATATCGAAAGCAAGCTTGCCCAATAATTTTGATCAGACACACAGGACACTATGTTAGTGGTGTCCGTTTGAACAAGAAACAAATAACCCCTCAGCAGTGGTGCAAATGCCTGGAGTTCTCACGCAACAGCTGCCATATCCCTCCAGTTGGATGAGCGGAGTGCCTCTTGATCCATCCAAAGCCCTTGGTGGGCTCAGTCTTTCACCACCACCCTCATCCCGTCTGTCTAGTACCAAGTTAACAATGGTCAGATTATATTGCATTAGGGGGAATCCCTCCAAGAGGTTGGGCAACTGTAACTACTGTTGAAGCTCTTAGGGGGAGGATGGGAGGACTAGGATTCTGGCATCGAAATCCATAGACTCCTCCTTGCCGAACCTGTGGAGATGGATCAGGAGAGGTATTATGTGCAGAAGAGCCCAGGGCAACAGGAACACCTAGGAAGAGATATGCTCCTGAACCTGTACAATGTTTCTTGCGGAAGTTTGTTGGGAGGCCAGCAACAGCCCTAGGGCTGATTGAAGTCTGAACACCCTGTTTACTGGAATCAAGAATTTTCCCTGTACCGGCCAGAAGTGTGCCCCAATGAATTGCAGATTTTGGGTTGGATGGGGTTGGGATGTGGATTTTGGTGGATAAACCCCAGGCATTTGAGCAGGGAGCAAGTTGTTTCCGCATGTGGTACCAGGATACCTCAGTACAGTGTCTTCAGGATCCAGTCACCCAAGTATGGAAATCCTGAATCCAATGGAGATACTGAAGAGCTACCAATGGCCCCAAGGCCATGGTGAAGGCATGCAAGGAAGATTTCAGCCTGATGGGGAGGGCTCTGAACTGGAAGTGCAAGTGATCCCCAACCACAGAAAACCTGCAGGAACCACTGACAGGTTTTCCAGATTGGAATGTAGAAATATGCATTCTGGAGATCCAGGAAAGGCAGTCCTTCCTTTGCACCAGGGGGATAATTCTATGAAAAGATTACATCTTGAGGTGTTGGGTTGGCACATTGAGGTTCAACTGAGTGAAGCCTATGATGAGCTGAAACATTCCTAAACGCTTGGGGAACAGGAATACAATGGAATGCATTTTCCTGCCTTTGCCCTGGATGGGCACCCTCTTGATGAACCTCTTTGTCCACAGTTCCTGGATTGCTTGATGCATCACTTTCCTCTTGGCTCATTATTTGGGGAGTGGTGTGTTAATGACAACAGCCAGTTTTTGAAGGCAGGGGTAATCACTCTAGCCCCAATAGTCTAGCGGGGCATCCACAGAAAGTCTGTTCCATTGGGTCCAGAATGCTTGTAGGCAACCCCCAATGGACTTGGCATCAGGACTTCTGCTGTTTGGTAGGAGAAGGACGGACAACCATTTTTACCTGGCAGTGGGGTGCATACAGCAGCCTTGACTGCAGGGATGGGATTTTGTAAATCGCTTGTTGGAGAGGGAGGTCTTGAGTCTAAGCTCTGCTTTCTTTCTGAGCATTCTCACATGTTAACCTGCTTTGAAGAGGCGATTGGCCTTTTCCTCAAAAGTCCCTCCACAAAGCATGTTTCCATCATCTGGGTTTTTAATTGAAATGTTCCTTTGATGTGAGTTTGATTTCCAGTCCATAAAATGTTGATGTCTTCTTACCACAATGATGAAGCCTATGTCCATTGCAGAAGATTTAACACAGTCATAGACCAGATCAGACATGAACTCAACCTATGAACTCATCGCCTGCAGAATTGGAGAGGACCTGTTCCTTCCTCAACTGCTTTATTTTCTGGTTTTAGGCACCCAACACTGTCTCTGTTGTGTAGCCCAAGTAGGTGGCTGTTCTGAGGTCTAGATGGGACTACGCTTAGACCTTCTTTAGGGCCCCGTCTGCTTTATTTTCCGTGGAGTCAATAATAGCCTCTTCTGGCACAATGAAGGAACTCCCCAACAGGCTAGGTAAGATGTCAACAACCTGAATAAGCTGCGGCATCACCTTTTCTTCTCCCTTCAGGGTATAAGATTTTGCCAAAAACCTGGGGACTACCACTTGTCCGGCTCCCTCCTTACCGTTAGGATATCTTCCTTCATCTCTGTAAGGTAGGGAAGGCAGGCTTGTTTGATGCATTTAAACTTGGGGTGATATCTTTGTAGAACCAGGAGTAGAAGCTGGAGGCTGTAGTTGGGAAAACCCATGTAGTGGGCCAACTGGATCAGGACGTTAGGAACTGACTCTGTATAGGTATTTCCATTGTAAGTTGATGTTAAGGACGATGAAGGGGAGTCATGTCTGTGCCTGCCAAACCCCCCCAAGCCATCCTCCTTGATGGCTTTTCTAAAGACCTTAAGCAGGCGGCCCTCAAATACTTTTCTTTGCTTCCTCATTTTGTGGGCTCTAACAAGAGAGCTGAAGGAGGAAGAAGCTAGGGCTCCTTGCTTTTTCTCCATTTTAAAACAAGGATTAGGGCACAACAGCTGGCAGGGAGAGGACTGGACAAATTCCACACTCTCCCTGCCAGCACGAATAAATGAACCTGTCCTGGCCCTGCTCTGTGGTGTATTCATGTTGCCTAGCAACCAACTCTAGCTCTGGGCCTGCCCAGCCATGTGTGGGAGTTACCTAACATTCCCTGCCAGCAACAGCTGCATACACCACGTAACATATTGCATAGCAACCCGATGTGGCCCAACACTCTTACCTGTGCCTGCTCGCACCAAATCTCCTCTCTGTGGTCTCGAGGAGGCTGGGTCCCCAGCCTGGGGATATTGCTCATCCGGTACCCTGTGCTTGGCATGAGCACCGGGAGTGGTGCATTCATCCGCAATCTCAACCTGTAGGCTATTGTTCTGTAAGGCCTCTGCAGGGACCTCCTGGCCAGGGCACCCAGGGACGTTTCCCGTCCTGGTACAGTCAGGAAAGGATACAATGGCCCATCCATCACCTTGGGTCCCTGCCAGATACAGAGGGCCTCATTACACGGATGGCGGTAAGGATTTACCGGTACCGGTAAAATACCAGTACCGGTAAATCCTTACCGCCTTACTACGAGGTCCCTTTGTGGGTTGGGGGATTTAACGCCTGCTTTTTGCAGGCGTTAAAAACCAACCCGCAAAGGGACCCAGGCAGCTAATTACGGTACCGCAATTTGCGGTACCGTAATTAGCGCCTTCCCCATTCCCATTATGCCCTATGGGGCAAAAATGGGAATGGGGAAGGGCAATGGTGGAAGGGGGAATTACCGCCCCGCCAACCTTGGAATGGGGCAGTAATTCCCATTTCCGCCAAGGCGGTGCAGGTACTTTACCGGCATGAACCATTTAACTGATCTTTGTGGGCCCAAAAATTCCCTGAAGGGTGGAGGCGGGGCAGACTAAAGGAAAGCAATAAGTAAAGAAGGGTTCCTGAAGCGAAGTGAGATCACCTCATAAGTAAATACTGGATGAGGAAGAAAGACATCGAGGTAATGCAGTTACCCACATGCGGCTCCATTAGGAAAATTAAGGTATTGTTAGTTTCAGTCAATAAATGTTATGAGCTGAAAACATCACTAATGAGGCTCGGCAAAGTGTTGGAACTTAAGGAGGGCTGAGGGTACTCAATATCCTGTTTCTGTGGGTAATAAAGCCATTAGCACATGTCAAATGCACAGTTTGCTAGATACAGCTAGTTTGAGGGACAAAAACCAAACAACCATTGGTATATGGCCGCTGGTCAGCATTTTCTCTGTTGGAAGCAGCTGTGTGAGTGAGCAAGGTTTTAGCAGTCCACAGTGCGGCTTGATGGATTGGCAGGATTTGCGTGCAACATGGAACATGCAGGGTGCTTTACTAGGATTGCGGATCTGGAAGCACGAAAGATTACGTTTTATGGTCTGAGTGCTGGAGCACCAGAGCATCAGAGAAAACACCCCAGAGAAACCCCCCTGGCTGCTGAGTTGCTGCTGAGTCGGCCCGTGTCAGTGCCCCTGTCAGTAGGCCAGTAGGCACCTTTCCTCACACTCTTGCCTGAACCTGAGCGCTGGATTAGGTTGGCTTGTGGCTTTTGGAAAATGCAAACAACACCATGGAGGCAACGGAAGCGGTGACTGACCTGACCAAGTTTTTACCATGCCCTGTACATAACATCAACGTAGTTATTGTAGCAACCACTGCATCTAACATGGTGGAACCTTTGGGGTTTGAGCCAGCAGAGTTGGTTCCTGGCAGGCTTGTGCTGACAGGAACAGCAAAATCTGCAAAATCTGCTAAATATGCAAATTGCAAGATGACCATTGAGGATTCTGATGAAAGGTTTAGATCAATAGAAACCCCCCGCCCCCAAGGAATCCTCATTAGTCCTGACGCCGCCAAAATTGAGTAAGCCACAAGGCGAGTTAGAAACTGATTTGGAGAAATGTGTGGCATATTTACATAGTGCGGGGGAGGAAATAATAGCATTAATAGCACTAATAGCAAGGTACCTCAACAGAACCCCACACAGAGTCCCACTGTACTGTTCCTTTGTGGGGAGAATCAGTTGGTGAGAGGAGATGGGGGCACATTGTATAAGGGGGAAGGTGTCAACAAAAAGGCACCTCAGAAGAACGCCGCACATATCCTTACTGCATTTCTCCCTCGCAGGGATTATCAGTTAGCAAAAGTAGATGGGGAGAGAGGGGGTCATCGTGTGTGTGGCCCCCAACTAAGAGGGGAGATCTGACAAATGAGCTTTGCAGCCATTATGTGTTACCAGGAGGGGGGGAAAGCCCCTATCCTCCTAAACATCGGTCCATGGACACTGGAAAGACCAAAACACGATCTATGCCTCTTAGAAAACATGCAGCTGTCCCGTATCAACATCTTGATAGAAATATTAGGAAACCAAGAGGCTTAGCCAACTTTGATCTAACAACCAGGAATGATTTCAGCTACCCAAATTCCGCACCACCGAGGCAGGGTGTGGTACAATTTAGAGGTAATTTAGAGATTCCAGATCAGCTTTTGCTACAATCTGCATCAACGTTGGAAAGAGAGTCCTCAACCACTCCCTACTTTGTGACTGCCTCAATCACCTCAAATACCCAACAGTTCCAAAGCTCTGATTTAGGGAATGCCGACACTTTGGATTTGAATAATCCCCCTTGTCAAGAAACCAACCAGTGTACTCAAGATGTATCTCGGTCGCCTCTGAGCAAGAGGAGATCAGGGGGGCTCAAACCCACTAACAAATTGGTGTTAGATAGATCGACATCGCCTGACAATTTGGGGGTCAAGGTAGCCATTCAAACAACTCAAGAGGCGGACAACGACTACAAGGTGAATGAAAAACAGGAAAAAACAGAAACAGACGAAGATCTTTCAACAATAAGGACACTGACAGAAATCCTGGCCCCTTTCATGAAGCTCTGCGAGCAAGTAGGATAGCAACTGAAGGACCAAAATGACAATGTTGGCCATGCTAACATCTAAAACGATAATCGTGAAGGCATTTATCACAGCCATCCAAAAAGATATGGATTCAGCTATGGCAAACGTCACAGGGTTACTTCACACGATTTTAGATCCCTTAATTAAGGAGAAGGAAAAGCATTGAATGTCAAGGACCTTTGACTTCGAAGAAATTAACACCCTCAACAAAAAAAGAACTGAGGGAATAAATGATCTTACTTGAAGAAGAATAACTCACGCCCCCAGTGATAGTGGAGGAAGAAGAAAATGAAACAGGTCGCCCCAAACAATCCACTCTAATGTCATCTAGAGAGGAAGAGCGTCCAAAATCGCATGATCAAACCCCAGAGTTGACATCTAATATAACCTTGGAAAAACACATCAGTATGCAGAAAGGCTTAGAGGTCTGCGCAGGGGAAGAGAAGAAATTGGATCAGAAAAAAAACAAGACTTATCACATATTCTGCCGAAACAAGTGTGTACAATCTTAATTGAAGATCAATGTAGACAACAGGCAACGAAGCAGAATCACAGGGGGAAATCCAAATCAGCCTCAAGGAACAAAGGCTTGCTGCCCCAAAGGGAAAAGGGAAATTGCAGTCAACTCAGAAATCAAAGAATCAGAAAATACCGTCTAAGCAAAGGGGGGTGGTAGTTAAAAAATGTATTAGTAACATCTCAGTTCCACCTAAGAATATCATACCCATCCCAGAGAAGATCATCAAACTTTTGCAGATGGGTTGTTTGGGTATAAACCAACATCAAGATGGGGAGCAAGAAAAAATGAGGGAAATTACAGGAGAAGCCAATTGCCCGGTAATAGATCTGATGGATATGTCAACCTATTCAATTTCAGATTACGCCACAGATGGAGACCAAGAGAAGAAAGAAGAAAGTAGTGAGGAAGAAGCATTAGATAAAACTAACAAAGAAGACCTATGTGAGGAGCTAGAGGGCCTCAAAGATCCTATTTGATTACAAATAGAAAAACCAAAAGATCATTGGCTAGCAAGCAAAGCCCTCCAAGAGGTCAAATTAAAGAAGGATACAACAATAATTCCATTAGAAACACTGAAGAAAAAAGGATCCTCTTGAAAATCTAAGCACGGCTTTGGCCAAGATGTGTGAGCCCATTCCTGCCCAGGAGAGCAGTGCCAATAACTTGATTGAAGCAGATAGACCCTACAGAATCTCACCTCTAAAACTACTGTGCCCTTTGGTAAGAAGAGAGGAGAGATTGAACTCACAGGACTGTGAGCTAAGGAAAAATCAAGGAGGATCCGAGGCAAACCGAGGTCAGGGCCACCAAGACGGACTCCTTTTAGAAAGGATGACCCTGTTATCAGATGGGCTAATCCTAAACAGGGTGAACGTTTTAAGATTATTACATAATGTCCTGTCACTACAACCGCTGTCATCCGATGATCTGGCTATAGTGAAGTTTGTGGACGATGAGCGAACGGACAGAGTGATCATCTATCCTACTCCACCCCTTATAAAACAACTCTTAAGAGGTGAATCGCTTCTATTGAGACCGTTGGGGTTTGATTTGACAGAACCAAAATCATATTAAGAGCAGCCAAGATACCCCCCTACAAAAAAAATGATGACTGGAGACCCCAGAGATCGGCAAGAAGAGGGGACAACCGAGGGCGGTCGCGAGAAAGGCTTTGTACCCAAAGATCGTTGAGGAGATGGAGGGACAAAAAATCAAGATCCCAGAGGAGAGAGACTAATAGGGACAACAGGACTAGCCACAGACAGAGCCCTTACAACAGGAGGAATGATCGAGATAGAACAACTCTACGGAAAAAAGAAGAGAGAGGGAGAGTACATGGATCTGAAGAACACTGGAAATGGCTGATGAACATGGTCGCAGATAAAATCAATAAGCCATAGAATCAACATCTTAGTGACCTGAAACCCCTTACAGTCACAAGTTGGAACACAAGGGTTTTAAACATCTGCTGACCAAAGGGGATGCCAAAATTAAAGACCACAACATATTTTTTTTCTCAGGAAACCTGGTTAAGAGTATTCCCTCTGATAGATGGCTACTTGTCGCATCTCAATCCGGCGACCAAAGGAGAGAAAGGTGGGCTTGTCTGGTCTACTTATACTGATCAAAAATGAACTCCAATGTACAGTATTGGAAGAATTGTTGCTGTCCCCGCTTATCCAAATAGTGGTGGGGAAAATAGAATGGCAAAATCGGAAAAAGGGGAAAATTGTGATCTTGTTTATCTTGTACTGTTATCTGGCAAGTATAACAAGTATGAATTTTCCAACTCAAGTGGCTAATTGGATTGAGAAATGTAGGTTGAAATGGAATGATCCTTGGTAGATCTGTGGGGATCTGAACACAGTCTGTGTGGATATACTTGGAGCCCCAATTTCACATTATCCAATCAAAGCTATGGCAGGACTCACGTGGAGGGATACAATTGAACCACTATATTTGGCAATGTTTTATGGAAATACTATTGGTGAAATTCCAGCGAAGATCACAAGAAAGGGGAAGTGTGGGGGCCAGGTGCTTGATTTCATCTGCGTCTCAGGAGAGATGGTAGATGGGACAAACAGGTTAACAGTGGAGCACATGGACGAGAGCGATCATAACCTACTGTCAGTAAAATGGATCCATGTTAATTGAAAACAGGGGTCTTTTTACCACACGGATGTGGAAGTAACCATGGGGAGAAACAGAGTTAAAATTGCTACCCAAACCATAGTGCCACTAACTAACCAACTGAGAGTGGCCATTGATTATGCCCAAGTAGATGGAGTATTGAGACCCATTGACTAGTTGGGCCTATTTAACCTGTTCGAGGTTAAACCGGCCGTTGTATTAAAAACCTGCTTCCACATCGGCATGCATATTGCATAATTATTGTAAAAGAGAAGAAAAACATGAGAATAAAGACTGCTTTGCTCAGAAATGATAGCTCGTTGGTTGCAGATACTCTTCGAAAAAAGATTTGACAACACTAGTGCAACTGGTTACGTCACTATAAAAAATCTTTGCTGAGGAATGATGCAAAGAACATGCTAACTGTGCTCAGCAATAAAAACACAGTGGAGATGTGGAGAATAATAAATCAGCAGGATACCTCACATGAATTGGTAATTCTAAACCCAATTCCAGCAGCAACTTGGATACATTATTTTGGCTCCTTCTGTGAGGTCGATGCGGAGAAGGTCCGGGCGAATTCTCCATCAAGCCCGAAGTGGGATATGATTGAAAGTGATCCCGGTGCAATTGCAGAAATTATTCTCAAATCTTCAAATTCAAGAGCTCCAGGGCCTGACAGTCTAACCAACATACTTCTAAAACAAGACATAGACCAATGGGCGACATTTCTGTTTATCTTTTTAAGATATATAATCAAATCCCAGAAAATCCCGATATCATGGAAGGAGTCAATTATTATCCGTATCCACAAGAAGGGGGAAAGGGCAGATCCTGCGAGCTATTGCCCGATAGCCCTGTTAGACATTCCTGGAAACATTTTTGCTTCTCTAATGCTGAAGCCCTTAAGAAGTTGGGTGACTGCTTCAGGCCACAAGGATATTTGGCGGTCTGGATTTGAAAGAGGTATTTACCTCTTTATAATAAACTTGCTAAAATCCTGCATTGAAAACAACAAAAACAAGAAAATCTACATTGTGTTTATACACCTAACGCAAGCATTTGATCTAGTTAGTCGCCCGTTACTATGGTCAACATTATATCAGTGGAGATGTCCTTACTCCTTATTGGCCCCAATTAAAGATCTGCACAGTGAGACATCGATAAAAGTACGATTAAATGGAGCAGGGCTGCTAACAAAAGCAATAGCCAAAAATAAGGGCTTGAAGCAGGGGTGCCCTTTGGCCCCAGAGCTCTTCAAACTCCTTATATCCGACATCAACTTTGCCTTTATGGACACTATCTGCTTTCCTCCAAAAATAGCCAACATGGAAGAAGGGAGACATATTTATGCTGACGGCGTGGTTCTTATGGACCAAACCCCGGTTGGGTTGCAGAGACAATTAGCTGCTTTACAGATTTATATTTAAAAAAATGGGTGGATCATCAACCCGAAGAAATCATTTATTCTTCCTTTAGGATGTCGACAAGGAAAGCTTAAGCAAAAACACTATGCTTGGACCCTTAAAGGAATGAAGATAACGGTGGTTGCCTCCCTTACCTATTTGGGAGTATGTTTAAACACTAGCTCCATCGAAGCACCGAGATACGAGTCTCTTATAAGGAAAGCACAGAATCTAGCAGGACAAGGTAAGGTGTTACTTAAAAAATACGGTGGCTATTCAATGATCCCATTAATCGGATTCTATCAGTTAAAAGTGTCAGCAATTCTAACTTATGGAGCAGAAGGCTCCCTCCAATTCAATCCTGGGAATTGGGCAAAAATAGAAGGAGCCTTTTGGGAAGGGCATTGAACCTTCCCATAAGCACCCCAATACAAGCAGTGAGGATGGAACTAGGCCTTACCTCCCTAAGGGCAATAGCTGAATGGAAAATAATGGCCTTTTACAAGAAATGTATTCAAAAGGAGGGTAAAGGAGGGTTCTCATGCTTGAAAAAAGCCCTAATCGATCAAAAAGAGCCAGCTTTGATAAAATGTGAGAAAAAATGCCAAATACTGTTAGCCAGTATGGAGGAATTGCCCCAATCCCTCATCAATAACCTAGATAAAACTAAGAAGAAACTGTTTAACCAGGATTGGATTCAAACACAAGCTTAAAGACAGAAATACAGAATGTATGGGAAATCACTGGAGGAAAGGCACAAATTAAACACCTTACCAAGGTACCTGCAAGTTTTCCCAAATTGTTTTTTCAGGGATACATTTTTTCGTTTCCGTCTGAATTTATTTCAAACCAAGGAGACAAGGATGGGGGAAAATCAGATAGTAATACATTGATCTGCAGATTGTGCCACGCCGAAGTTTCACAGGAATCGATAAAACATCTAGTGATGGACTGTCAAGACTTGGAACAGCAAAGAAGAAAGTCAATGTGGGAAGTAATAATCAAATACGGCCAGCGTACTGGAGTGGACTGGTGGAAAATTCTGCTTTCAGGAGAAAAGACTTCAATAACCTTGGCTCTGGTCAAATTTCTAATTGTGGTAAAAAAAAAGTTGGAAGAGTAATTGAAGATTCTTCCAGCTACTCTCTTCTTAAACTGTGGAATGTTTCATGTATATGATGCTAGATGGTTTGTTTTTATTTTTTTCTTTGTTATCTCTCATAAATAACGGACCAGGGTGGTTAAAGGTTGTCAATATGTATAACCAACATAAAATAATTTTTTTAAAAAAAGCCACTAATCAACCAACCTTTATACTCTTTCTTTCTTTCTTTCTTTCTTTCTTTCTTTCTTTCTTTCTTTCTTTCTTTCTTTCTTTCTTTCTTTCTTTCTTTCTTTCTTTCTTTCTTTCCCTCTCTCTTTCTGTCGTTCTACTTTTCCCACGGGATTGATCATGTATCATGTGACCTGCTGAAAAAGAGAACGCAGCGTAACGAGACCCTACACCAGAAGAGGACATGGCAGGGAAACCTCAGTAGTCACATGATGGCGAGGAACGAGTGGGCAGGTGGGCAGTGACTATCACCCAGGGATGCTCACGGAATCCTGAAAGCCATTAGGATGTATGACCCCACTGGTGATTAATGCCCGGAAGGTTAGATCCTGTTTGGTCCCCAGAATTCTAAAGTTAACTTGCGGAATGATGCAAAGAACATGCTAACTGTGCTCAGCAATAAAAACACAGTGGAGATGTGGAGAATAATAAATCAGCAGGATACCTCACATGAATTGGTAATTCTAAACCCAATTCCAGCAGCAACTTGGATACATTATTTTGGCTCCTTCTGTGAGGTCGATGCGGAGAAGGTCCGGGCGAATTCTCCATCAAGCCCGAAGTGGGATATGATTGAAAGTGATCCCGGTGCAATTGCAGAAATTATTCTCAAATCTTCAAATTCAAGAGCTCCAGGGCCTGACAGTCTAACCAACATACTTCTAAAACAAGACATAGACCAATGGGCGACATTTCTGTTTATCTTTTTAAGATATATAATCAAATCCCAGAAAATCCCGATATCATGGAAGGAGTCAATTATTATCCGTATCCACAAGAAGGGGGAAAGGGCAGATCCTGCGAGCTATTGCCCGATAGCCCTGTTAGACATTCCTGGAAACATTTTTGCTTCTCTAATGCTGAAGCCCTTAAGAAGTTGGGTGACTGCTTCAGGCCACAAGGATATTTGGCGGTCTGGATTTGAAAGAGGTATTTACCTCTTTATAATAAACTTGCTAAAATCCTGCATTGAAAACAACAAAAACAAGAAAATCTACATTGTGTTTATACACCTAACGCAAGCATTTGATCTAGTTAGTCGCCCGTTACTATGGTCAACATTATATCAGTGGAGATGTCCTTACTCCTTATTGGCCCCAATTAAAGATCTGCACAGTGAGACATCGATAAAAGTACGATTAAATGGAGCAGGGCTGCTAACAAAAGCAATAGCCAAAAATAAGGGCTTGAAGCAGGGGTGCCCTTTGGCCCCAGAGCTCTTCAAACTCCTTATATCCGACATCAACTTTGCCTTTATGGACACTATCTGCTTTCCTCCAAAAATAGCCAACATGGAAGAAGGGAGACATATTTATGCTGACGGCGTGGTTCTTATGGACCAAACCCCGGTTGGGTTGCAGAGACAATTAGCTGCTTTACAGATTTATATTTAAAAAAATGGGTGGATCATCAACCCGAAGAAATCATTTATTCTTCCTTTAGGATGTCGACAAGGAAAGCTTAAGCAAAAACACTATGCTTGGACCCTTAAAGGAATGAAGATAACGGTGGTTGCCTCCCTTACCTATTTGGGAGTATGTTTAAACACTAGCTCCATCGAAGCACCGAGATACGAGTCTCTTATAAGGAAAGCACAGAATCTAGCAGGACAAGGTAAGGTGTTACTTAAAAAATACGGTGGCTATTCAATGATCCCATTAATCGGATTCTATCAGTTAAAAGTGTCAGCAATTCTAACTTATGGAGCAGAAGGCTCCCTCCAATTCAATCCTGGGAATTGGGCAAAAATAGAAGGAGCCTTTTGGGAAGGGCATTGAACCTTCCCATAAGCACCCCAATACAAGCAGTGAGGATGGAACTAGGCCTTACCTCCCTAAGGGCAATAGCTGAATGGAAAATAATGGCCTTTTACAAGAAATGTATTCAAAAGGAGGGTAAAGGAGGGTTCTCATGCTTGAAAAAAGCCCTAATCGATCAAAAAGAGCCAGCTTTGATAAAATGTGAGAAAAAATGCCAAATACTGTTAGCCAGTATGGAGGAATTGCCCCAATCCCTCATCAATAACCTAGATAAAACTAAGAAGAAACTGTTTAACCAGGATTGGATTCAAACACAAGCTTAAAGACAGAAATACAGAATGTATGGGAAATCACTGGAGGAAAGGCACAAATTAAACACCTTACCAAGGTACCTGCAAGTTTTCCCAAATTGTTTTTTCAGGGATACATTTTTTCGTTTCCGTCTGAATTTATTTCAAACCAAGGAGACAAGGATGGGGGAAAATCAGATAGTAATACATTGATCTGCAGATTGTGCCACGCCGAAGTTTCACAGGAATCGATAAAACATCTAGTGATGGACTGTCAAGACTTGGAACAGCAAAGAAGAAAGTCAATGTGGGAAGTAATAATCAAATACGGCCAGCGTACTGGAGTGGACTGGTGGAAAATTCTGCTTTCAGGAGAAAAGACTTCAATAACCTTGGCTCTGGTCAAATTTCTAATTGTGGTAAAAAAAAAGTTGGAAGAGTAATTGAAGATTCTTCCAGCTACTCTCTTCTTAAACTGTGGAATGTTTCATGTATATGATGCTAGATGGTTTGTTTTTATTTTTTTCTTTGTTATCTCTCATAAATAACGGACCAGGGTGGTTAAAGGTTGTCAATATGTATAACCAACATAAAATAATTTTTTTAAAAAAAGCCACTAATCAACCAACCTTTATACTCTTTCTTTCTTTCTTTCTTTCTTTCTTTCTTTCTTTCTTTCTTTCTTTCTTTCTTTCTTTCTTTCTTTCTTTCTTTCTTTCTTTCTTTCTTTCTTTCTTTCTTTCTTTCTTTCTTTCTTTCTTTCTTTCCCTCTCTCTTTCTGTCGTTCTACTTTTCCCACGGGATTGATCATGTATCATGTGACCTGCTGAAAAAGAGAACGCAGCGTAACGAGACCCTACACCAGAAGAGGACATGGCAGGGAAACCTCAGTAGTCACATGATGGCGAGGAACGAGTGGGCAGGTGGGCAGTGACTATCACCCAGGGATGCTCACGGAATCCTGAAAGCCATTAGGATGTATGACCCCACTGGTGATTAATGCCCGGAAGGTTAGATCCTGTTTGGTCCCCAGAATTCTAAAGTTAACTTGCGGAATGATGCAAAGAACATGCTAACTGTGCTCAGCAATAAAAACACAGTGGAGATGTGGAGAATAATAAATCAGCAGGATACCTCACATGAATTGGTAATTCTAAACCCAATTCCAGCAGCAACTTGGATACATTATTTTGGCTCCTTCTGTGAGGTCGATGCGGAGAAGGTCCGGGCGAATTCTCCATCAAGCCCGAAGTGGGATATGATTGAAAGTGATCCCGGTGCAATTGCAGAAATTATTCTCAAATCTTCAAATTCAAGAGCTCCAGGGCCTGACAGTCTAACCAACATACTTCTAAAACAAGACATAGACCAATGGGCGACATTTCTGTTTATCTTTTTAAGATATATAATCAAATCCCAGAAAATCCCGATATCATGGAAGGAGTCAATTATTATCCGTATCCACAAGAAGGGGGAAAGGGCAGATCCTGCGAGCTATTGCCCGATAGCCCTGTTAGACATTCCTGGAAACATTTTTGCTTCTCTAATGCTGAAGCCCTTAAGAAGTTGGGTGACTGCTTCAGGCCACAAGGATATTTGGCGGTCTGGATTTGAAAGAGGTATTTACCTCTTTATAATAAACTTGCTAAAATCCTGCATTGAAAACAACAAAAACAAGAAAATCTACATTGTGTTTATACACCTAACGCAAGCATTTGATCTAGTTAGTCGCCCGTTACTATGGTCAACATTATATCAGTGGAGATGTCCTTACTCCTTATTGGCCCCAATTAAAGATCTGCACAGTGAGACATCGATAAAAGTACGATTAAATGGAGCAGGGCTGCTAACAAAAGCAATAGCCAAAAATAAGGGCTTGAAGCAGGGGTGCCCTTTGGCCCCAGAGCTCTTCAAACTCCTTATATCCGACATCAACTTTGCCTTTATGGACACTATCTGCTTTCCTCCAAAAATAGCCAACATGGAAGAAGGGAGACATATTTATGCTGACGGCGTGGTTCTTATGGACCAAACCCCGGTTGGGTTGCAGAGACAATTAGCTGCTTTACAGATTTATATTTAAAAAAATGGGTGGATCATCAACCCGAAGAAATCATTTATTCTTCCTTTAGGATGTCGACAAGGAAAGCTTAAGCAAAAACACTATGCTTGGACCCTTAAAGGAATGAAGATAACGGTGGTTGCCTCCCTTACCTATTTGGGAGTATGTTTAAACACTAGCTCCATCGAAGCACCGAGATACGAGTCTCTTATAAGGAAAGCACAGAATCTAGCAGGACAAGGTAAGGTGTTACTTAAAAAATACGGTGGCTATTCAATGATCCCATTAATCGGATTCTATCAGTTAAAAGTGTCAGCAATTCTAACTTATGGAGCAGAAGGCTCCCTCCAATTCAATCCTGGGAATTGGGCAAAAATAGAAGGAGCCTTTTGGGAAGGGCATTGAACCTTCCCATAAGCACCCCAATACAAGCAGTGAGGATGGAACTAGGCCTTACCTCCCTAAGGGCAATAGCTGAATGGAAAATAATGGCCTTTTACAAGAAATGTATTCAAAAGGAGGGTAAAGGAGGGTTCTCATGCTTGAAAAAAGCCCTAATCGATCAAAAAGAGCCAGCTTTGATAAAATGTGAGAAAAAATGCCAAATACTGTTAGCCAGTATGGAGGAATTGCCCCAATCCCTCATCAATAACCTAGATAAAACTAAGAAGAAACTGTTTAACCAGGATTGGATTCAAACACAAGCTTAAAGACAGAAATACAGAATGTATGGGAAATCACTGGAGGAAAGGCACAAATTAAACACCTTACCAAGGTACCTGCAAGTTTTCCCAAATTGTTTTTTCAGGGATCCATTTTTTCGTTTCCGTCTGAATTTATTTCAAACCAAGGAGACAAGGATGGGGGAAAATCAGATAGTAATACATTGATCTGCAGATTGTGCCACGCCGAAGTTTCACAGGAATCGATAAAACATCTAGTGATGGACTGTCAAGACTTGGAACAGCAAAGAAGAAAGTCAATGTGGGAAGTAATAATCAAATACGGCCAGCGTACTGGAGTGGACTGGTGGAAAATTCTGCTTTCAGGAGAAAAGACTTCAATAACCTTGGCTCTGGTCAAATTTCTAATTGTGGTAAAAAAAAAGTTGGAAGAGTAATTGAAGATTCTTCCAGCTACTCTCTTCTTAAACTGTGGAATGTTTCATGTATATGATGCTAGATGGTTTGTTTTTATTTTTTTCTTTGTTATCTCTCATAAATAACGGACCAGGGTGGTTAAAGGTTGTCAATATGTATAACCAACATAAAATAATTTTTTTAAAAAAAGCCACTAATCAACCAACCTTTATACTCTTTCTTTCTTTCTTTCTTTCTTTCTTTCTTTCTTTCTTTCTTTCTTTCTTTCTTTCTTTCTTTCTTTCTTTCTTTCTTTCTTTCTTTCTTTCTTTCTTTCCCTCTCTCTTTCTGTCGTTCTACTTTTCCCACGGGATTGATCATGTATCATGTGACCTGCTGAAAAAGAGAACGCAGCGTAACGAGACCCTACACCAGAAGAGGACATGGCAGGGAAACCTCAGTAGTCACATGATGGCGAGGAACGAGTGGGCAGGTGGGCAGTGACTATCACCCAGGGATGCTCACGGAATCCTGAAAGCCATTAGGATGTATGACCCCACTGGTGATTAATGCCCGGAAGGTTAGATCCTGTTTGGTCCCCAGAATTCTAAAGTTAACTTGCGGGTTAAGTGGTATTTATTACCAGAGTAAAAAAATAAAAGTCTTAAGAGCGAGTAAATGCTTCTTAGGCATGAAATATATTGGTGGTAACTGCATTCTATCTGTAATGGCTTTCTTTTCTCTTATAACATTTACATATAAAACATTTGCCTTTTTTGCAGTCCATTTGCAGATTGTATCTATGGATAAATAATAAAAATCAAATGCAGAAAAAGAATGTTCACAAACAATTAACAGAAAACCATAACAACGTAATTGTGTAGCTTCAAAGTGATCATGCTTTCTCTGACAAATACATTATTTGCAACCAGCACACACCAATAGCAAAAATGTCATCTGTGAAAAGGTCATAGTTGTTATTGTGTCATAACTGATAATGTCTGTATTCCTAAGTCGCTTGAGGCCCAGGGGAGTGCATTTTCCGAGACACCAATTATCTTTGCAACTAAATTGACATTTTACTGTAAAACAGTATTCACAGCAGTATGTGCAGAATGAACTTTGGCTATTTATCTTACTCAAATGAAATCTGAGCAGAAATCATGAATTAAAAAAGTCCATTAATAGAAAGCTTTCCGTGGTGATCCATATCAATATAGATATAATTTACGATACAGTTATCAGCATATTGCATAGTGAGGACACATTTGAAGCTAGAATGGTATGAGATCCAACCGGGGCAGGGGTCTGCATTCTGTGGTAAACAATTCGAGGTAAAAATCACCAAAACAATGCAAGCAATAATTTTTCAAGCAAAATACATACATCCCAACAATCATCCTTCAAGTGTGTGTCTGCTCTGTGTAATTCCTTCACCCATAAAGTAGCAGGAAGTGAGATGGTCACTATAAAAGGGAAGAACTTCCATTAGGTGATTCACCTTTGAGAAGGGAAAGAACTTCCGTTAGAAGATTGGCTTCTGATTGGCTGCTCAAACGCAGGGGCACTCGTGAAATAACTCAAGATGGCCTTCAATAGCTGGCTGGGAACACAAACGCCGTTATTCCTCACAACAGCGGCTGCTCTGGATTGGACAATGATTCATGGTGCAAGACCGGGAATGCCGCCACGAGTTCACCTCTGATTCTACCCCTGTCCCATTTTTGTGGTAGGAAAAATCATCTCTCAAACATTTGTCCGCAACCACGGGACAATTCAGACCTAGTACTATTACCACTGCATTTACCACCCGTGATAAAGACGCATGGTTGTAATTAGCATAGGCAGCAAAAATGTGACTTTCTGAATATGTATGTGTCTGTTTTAATGCAGCAAAATATGTACCACAAAGGCATTTATATAAGCAGACATCCGTTTGGTGACATAATGTATAGCGTGTATCGCTGTAGGTTATCTGGAGACGTGATGGTTCTGTCAGAATAAAAGAAGCAGCCTTAATTTTCTTTTGTACAATGTGAAACTTTTATCACATGCAAAATACCATTAATGTCACTTTGCAATGCTGATTGCAAACTCAGAGAGTAAGATATATGCAGTGCTTAAAGTGGGCCGGGGCCTGCCGGGGCCGGGCCCCGGCAGTCTCCAAAAAGTGGGACTGAGCCGGGGCGCTGCCGGGGCCCCCGTCCAACCGCAACATTGGCAGAATGCATTATCCCGTCGCGGCCGCAGCCGCGACGGGAGATGCGCCTGCCATGAAGTCAGGCGAGCAGACAGAAGTGGCAGCCAGCCACAGCGACGCCGTGACTGGCTGCCACTTCCGTCAGTCATAGTAACTGCATCTGGTGACCCCTCGCGCGAGAGGTCACCAGAGGCAGTTACTGTCCCTTTGTTTCCCCAGGTCGCCGAGGCGTCTTTAACCCTCGGCGAACCTGGGGATTCCTCGACGTTTATAAAAGATGGCTTTGAAAGTACACATTTCAAGCCATCTTTTATAAAGCTTTGTCGACGGACAATTTTGTCCGTAGTCAAAGCTTTATAAAAGACGGCTTGAATTGTGTACTTTCAAAGCCATCTTTTATAAACCCGAAATCTTTAAAAAAAAAAAAGATGGCCTGAAAACTAGGCAAACCGTAGGGTATGCACACAAATATATTTTAATGTTATATATTTGTGTGCGTACCTTACTATGGTTTGTGTACTTTGCAAGCCATCTTTTATAAACGTAGAAATATGTTACATATCTCTATGTTTAGAAAAGATGGCTTGCATAGTACACAAACCATAGTAAGGTACGCACACAAATATATAACATTTATATATATTTGTGTGTATACCCTACGATTTGTGTACTTTTTAGGCCACGCCCCTCCCACAAGCCACGCCCCCAAATGAGGGCCCCCCCTCGATTTCTTACCCCACTTAAAGCCCTGGATATATGCCTACATTTCTTTTATTTTTTTATTGTTTGGCTGATAAATCAACCTTTCAATATATAAAAAGAATCATACAATGTCATCTATTTCGCCATTTTTGTACGTGAAACATTGTCATGATACATATTTCAACATTTTATAGACCATAAAATATAAAACGAAAATAAGAAACATTAAAAAAAACACACAGTGTATTCAGCATTACATAAATAAATTAAAATTAGCTTAACTCATATCGGAAAGTATACTTACTTTGGCCAATAGAAGACTAGATGAAAACGGTTAACAGATTGTCTTGTTATACAGTTCCATTGGTTGCAGTATAAAGAGATGTAAACAAATGCATTTGAAGAGAGAAAAATCTTACACTTACAATTCCTGGCAAGATGTTTACATTCCAATAATTGCATATCGTTCTAGTATTTATCTGATACTATTAGTTAAACAATTAAATATCTACGTCAAAGTAGACTTAGAATTTAAGCCAATTAAATAGCAAAAGTAAAAAGCACCTTCAATAAAAGTGTTTGTACTTAATCTCGATAACAAACATATATGTGTCTAATTATCATCAGCTTTCTTATGCATTCTTATACAGTAGTATATACTTGTGATCTAGAGAATGTTAGTTCTTGGGCTCTGATACATTCAAATTCAGCCCTTCCAGGAATTGTATAGTTGCAATTCTGACAGCAGGTTTAGTTGAGGTAAATATAAATTGCCATGCTCGATCATTTGTCATTGGAATGTGGCTAAATATCAGGTGGTCAAAATACTTATTAGGCCTTGGAAAGAGAGAAATGTATTCAACCACCAAGCGACAAAATGTTTCTTTATGTGCTTTATCTTGGCAAAAATGTCACACATTTTCATCAGGAGAGAGAAAGCCGCGTCTGGTAAGAATGTCTTTTGTCTTCTACAAATTTAACCTGAATCCTAGGTATTGGGTGCAAAATTGTGGAGAGTGATATTTTGCTAAATAGCCCCCAGCACTTTATGACAAAATAGTAGCGGATTAAAGCCTGCATAGCTGTTGCATTTATCCTCGGTCATTATCCAATCGTATTCATAGAGCTTTGGTTGTGCACGATTTGGATTTAAAAGCAACATTTCTGTGGTTATGTCAGCATTAGTCAGAACGTTTAGAATGAAATTTCTCCATTTTACAGGAAAGGCATGGGTTGAGAGTAAGAAGTATGATGCCAGAATAGAAAGAGGTGTATTAGAGGAGTTGAACAATATACATTTCCGAAACAGAGAGCACAATTTCCAGGAATATGTGGCAAATAGGGATTAGGCTCCCAACTCAAAGCATATAATTGCAATTGGGGTGGTGGGTGTGGAAGGTTAAGAATCCCCGCCAAAAACGTCCTTCAATTCTATCCCAGAATATTCTGTCGCGTGGAGGTTTGGTTTAAGCCCCATATGTTATAATTGGTAGTGCCTTCTGGTTATAATAAACCAAGATGGAGTTACAAGAAAATGTGCCAAATTCATAGAGCAACGCTTTAGCTTATGATATGATTGTGGATGCTTTGCAATGTAAATAAGTAGAATATAGTTTATCATGAGGATGGTCAGTTATGGAGATCCCCTAATACTTATAGTGAGGAGTAGTTTGTAGCTTGTTTTTTTTTGTAGGTACCAGGTAAATGGCATCTTTAGCCGTCTTGGTTTAACACACTCCATAATCTGGGTTTTGTCCAAATTAATGATCAAATGATCACTTCGAGCATAGGAGTTTAGACCATCTAACAGTCGCTGGACACCTCTTTGAGTTTTGGATAAAAGAATGAGATCATCCGCATATAGCAGCCACGGAATTTGTTGGGAATTCAGTTTTGGAGCATCAGAATTGATAGCAATAAAACTTGTGCCTATATCTAAAATGAACATGTTGAAAAGAAAGGCTCCTAATAAACATCCCTGCTTTAGCCCTCTTTGTGTCGAAAAAGTCGGTGACATTTGGCCATCCAAGTAACTAAAGAAGATGGACAATGAAGTTTCTGTAGTTTATTTATCAACGTCGCTCTATCGATGGAATTGAAGGCTGTTCGGAAATCTATATATGCCAAAAACAAGGGTTGCTTTTGGACTACAGAGTTGGAGCTGATTGCATTTAATGTTGGAATATTAATAGCCGTGCCTAAACCGGGTACGAAACCTGTTTAGTATGTATCTCGATTTTTAGTTAGGGTAGCACATATATTTAAGTCTCCCAATGTAGAATTGTATTTTGATTTTTAGATACATTTTAAATATTTACTAGGCATATCGTGACACTGGGTATTAGGACTTAGGTAGGTGATCGGTAGTTGAGCAAACTAATACAACTGACGCCGCATTTTTATGTTTTTATGTTTGGTGTCATTGAATTGTGCTTTAAACGTTTGCATGAAGTCTTAATTCATTTGAGTTGTTGTTTGAACATTTTCTTTTCTCCGTTTATTAGTGTGATAATATCACCAGTAATTACTAAAAGAAATACAAACCATACACATAATACACACAATTGTACTGTGCACTTTCTATTATGAACAATGATGGACGAGTTTACATGAATAGACGTCCTGCAATAATGCCAATGGTTGCTTCAACGAATGACATATCACCTACACACCAACGTTGTGAATGTATGTGCTTGATTACAATTTTGCAAAAGAAAGCATTTGAAGAGTTGCCTGCCTTCCTTTTCCAAGTTCCTCAGTGTTCACTGATGATCTTGGTAGATAAGTATGTACACTCCAAGAGAATGTGTGGGAGGCGTTGCTGCAAACTTCTCTTCAGGCTAAAATACTTATATTGTAACACTCCATGTCATGTGCATCATTAACACGTAGCAAGGAATACATTTGCAAAGAAGTAAATGTCTGAAAACCACGTTTCAGCAATTTCTTTGCCCATGTTCATTAAATCAGCAGACGGCAATACACACATACGCCCACCTACACACTAATAAAGGATCAAGTGGAACAAGCACAAACTAATAATAAATATCTCTAGTTGATATTAGTTGATTTTTCATTTCTCTTGATTCCTCACATAATGGATTCATACTGTTTTCAATATTACGTGATATCTGTTCAAAATGTCCAGATACTATGGGCCTCATTATGAGTATGGAGGCAGCCATGCCCTTAATAAGGTCATGGCTGCCTCCATACCGGGTTTCAGCTCCGGGTTCCTTCAATGGGGAATTTCTGGGCCATTCCAACATTGGAGGACCGGTAATTCCTCATTGAAAACACCCATCCCCATTGCCATTTGAGCCCCATAGTGAACCAATGAAGGCACCAACCTCATAAACGTGTCCCAATAATTACACACCCCGTCATCGAATAAGTCCAATCGATAGGTTGCAAGGAAAACAAGGTTTATATGATATCAGTATGCCAGCAAAGAACTGCCCGAATGCGCTCCGCCAAAAATTACACGGGCAGCACATTAAAAAGGGCAAACGCATCATCAGTGTTGAGATAGTATAAGTCAAAAGTCATGTTGCTGGTTGGTAGGGGACATATAGCAGGGGGTGCTCCGTATGGGATGCCAGGTGCTTTTTGGCCACTGCTTCCCAGTCAATGTTGGTGCACGTGGGTCAGCTGGCCTCATCTCTGAGGTGAGGGACAGGTCATGCAGGTGATACATTCTAACTAATCAAACAACAGGAACCAGTAATTCATGAGCAATGGCAGATACCCGAACATCATACGAAAGGGGTGCTTTGAGAATAGAGAATAATATATAGCCATTCCGACCCCCACATTCCGGGCTTTGTTGATACCACAGTTCCCGCACCCAAGTTTCTCTCTCGGGGGTTTGATGTACTGTCTGCCTTCCCTGATACAAACAGACGTGTGTGGCTATTGAGAGAATATATGGCTGCATATGCTTAGATCTGTGGTGGGTAATGTGAAATGGTCAAGATGAGGGGGTTAGAAGTTTATTGGCATGGGAGGGGTTGAGGGATCAGGAACTGCGGGGTATGGTGGACTCTGGTCAGGTGGGGTTGGGGGTCAGGGGTCTGTTAGCAGTTTTGTGGAGATGGATGGACAGGGTGCTGGGACCTGGTACTGTCTTATGGTCCTTGCAGAGCACATTCTTGAAAAACGATACTAGGTATTTGCAAGATTGAGAGGACAGGGAACGGATGGACTTCCGTGGGAACAAGACTTGTGCAGAGCTGGCCTGGTGTGTGGATGGCTTTGTCCCTCTGTTTGAGAGACTGGAAATGTGAGTGCTGCAGCCTCAGAGAGTGGTGGTTTTTGGGCCTAGTAAAAAATGGTGGCAGGGCCTAATACAAAATGGAGTCCTAGTGCTGAGACTTGGGTGGTGTTATTCCTCTAATTCACTATGTTATAGAACTCTTACCCGTACAGTGGAGGTGGGGGCTGTTCTTCCCTTGGCTTCTATGGAGTTTTATTCTCGTTAGCTATGGCTAGGGGGGTGGGATAATACCATCTCCTTCCCAACACCCTCTACAGAAAAAAACAGAAATTAAATATGGGAAACCCTACTTTCTAAGTAATACCTTTAAAGTGTATTAAATTACAAAACTAAACATACTGAATGCATTTTATATAAAGAACTATTCTTATTATATGTTTAAAAGATAACAAAACCAAATGACTGATCTTCACCATCCCAATTTCTTTGTTTTACAGCTTTTTTGTGTGATGCCCTCAATAAACAACAACATGCCATAAGAAAGAATCATGTTCAGGGAAGTAAAGTTTTACAATATTATATTTTTAAAAAAAGTGTTCTTAAATCTATAGATACAAATAATGTTGCTAATACAACAATACCTGTTATCAATAATACTTTTCAAAATCTGCAATTTCAAATAGATGTGCCAACTTACATTTAGTGAAAGTACGAACAGAAATAAATATATGAAATCTGTTAGTAGCTACTAAAAAAACAAAGGTTTTTTGAAGAAAATATAGCAAATGTGCTTTCAATTTGAAACAGAGGAATAAAGATATATATAAAAAATGTACCACTGTCGAGTTTTTACAAATCTTTGGAGAAGTGTGAAACCAAAATCGAAATATGCGGTAAAGTGTTTTTTGCAAAAGAAAAAAGTAGAAGTAATAATTAAAAAAGCTTTTCATATGAAAACAAAATGGTTCATTTTTGTAGTGTATTAACTTAAGAAATTACTTAAGGTGACTATACAAATATAGAAAGAGTTCATGCACTTACACGTGACAACTTTTGTGACATGTTTGTTGGAGAGTGGAAACACTTCTCATACAGAAAGATTGTTTACTGAGGAGAGTTACATTCAAGGAAATAATGTTCCCCTAGCTGTTGATGATAGTGGAGGGTGCTATGAAGTCCAAAATGGTGTGATTTCTAAAAAAAGAAGAAATCCTAAGGTCTGATAATGCAGAAATGGAGAGTTTAGGTCAGTCGAGAATAATACATAATATGCATTGTGAGGTATGGATGTGTAATTTGTTGTGCAACATTGATATGTTCTCTTGTAAAGTCTTAAAGAGATTTTTGCAAGTTTTACACACAAATAATAATATTCAAAGACAGATGAAGATGCTAGAGGTAATAGATGACTGTGAAGTTTGTGAAAAAACAGGACTTCTGGGTCACTCGCTAGCTTGTCTTGATAAAAGTAGATGTAAAAGGCAGTTTCATCATATACAGATGCTGGTTGCACATCATACTAAAATTAGGTAAGTTCTAGTTAAAACGTATGAGTGCAAAACACCAAGTATGTCTCTTGCAATTTTGAATCAAACAATTCTGACTGGAACTGTAGAAAGTTTAGTTTCTATAGTGCAAATTATAAATATCATGCATTTAAAAGAGTATGGGCCTCATTACGAGTTTAGAGGTAGCCATGGAGATATTAGATCCATGGCTGCCTCCAAACCAGGCTCCTTTTCTGGGTTCCTGCAATGGGAATTTACCGGGTCATTCTGACATAGGAGGACCCAGTAAGTCCTCCTTGCAGGAACCATTCCCCATTCCCATTTGAGCCCCCATAGGGCTCAATGGGAATGGGGATGGAGGTAACAATGGGCACATTATAAGTGTACCGTTGTTACCTCCCTCTTCCCCTGGCGGGACCCAGAAAGGACGCCTGGTTTTACCAGGCCTCTGATCCGGCTCCCGCGATGGGAAGCTTGTAATCAGCCCTGATGGAATGAAGGGGGCCGGTCCAGTACCGGCCCCCTTCATTCCGTCAGTGCAAGCCTCATAATGAGGCCCAATGTGTGCATAGATGAAACACTTACATGAAATGGAAATGATTATCCTATGCTTTCAAAGGATCTGATTTTTCAACACTATAAAAAAGTAATGCAATGTTTGAGTTGTCTTCTATTGAAAGACCTGACATTGTTTGCGTATCATGTTGACGCACTTTATATAAGTCTCAAGTACATCTGGTGTATATTGAGGAGAAAATTAAACACAGTGTAAAAGAAGTTGGAAGAACTTCATCTATATTTGTTTATAGATGTTGCAATGTTGCAATTTGTTGCAATGCAAGATGGTGGATGGACAGGACGTGCTCTCTGTGAGCTCCCCGAGAACAGACCCCTCAGACAACCAAATCAGGGGATTATAACATTTTTTCACAGAAATAACTACTATTATGCTGGAGCACCAGAGGCCTTGCTATAGATCTAGATCATGCCTAAGAACTGCACCCTGCCAATGTAGCAGCTTGAAAGCTCTGAGGCCTCAGGATCCTTCAGAACGGATTCTGCGAATTCCGCAGGTTGAGTGGCTGGAGCGGCTGCAGCAGCAGCTTTTCCCTGACTTGGATGCCGTGTCGAAGAGCTCTTGAGGATCAGTTTTCGTGTTAGCCCAGGAGCCTGGGTGAGAACACTCACCCCAAAGCTCCGCGATCGAGGTGCCCCTATAGTCTGCTGTGTGTGAAGCTGTTTTGTGCCTCCATTTTTAAAATCAGACTTTGGTGTGTGTACTTTCCATCTTTGAACCCCCTACATTTCACTGTTTTGTTCCTCCATTTTTTTTAAATCAGACTTTGTTGTGTTTACTTTCCATCTGTGAACCTCCTGCATTTCACAGTTTTGTGTCTCCATTTATTAAAATCGGACTTTGGTGTGTTTACTTTCCTTTGCTTCATACACCTCTGACTGTTCCTCCCTCACTCTGTCTCACCTGGACTCCCACTCTCACTACCCCTAGCTGTGCCCAGTGGCTGCATTGTGCTTTTCATTCTGCCCTGCTATTTCGACCTTTAACTGTGCCCAGTGGCTGCATTGTGTTTTTCATTCTGCCCTGCTATTTCAAACTTTAGCGGTGCCCAGTGGCTGCATTGTGTTTTTCATTCTGCCCTGCCATTTCGAATGTTAGCTGTGCCCAGTGGCTGCATTGTGTTTTTCATTCTGCCCTGCCATTTCGAACGTTAGCTGTGCACAGTGGCTGCATTGCGCTTTTCATTCTGTCCTGCTATTTCGAACTTTAGCTGTGCCCAGTGGCTGCATTGTGTTTTTCATTCTGCCCTGCCATTTCGAATGTTAGCCTTGGCCAGTGGCTGCATTGTGCTTTTCATTCTGCCCTGCTATTTCGACCTTTAACTGTGCCCAGTGGCTGCATTGTGTTTTTCATTCTGCCCTGCTATTTCAAACTTTAGCGGTGCCCAGTGGCTGCATTTTGTTTTTCATTCTGCCCTGCCATTTCGAATGTTAGCTGTGCCCAGTGGCTGCATTGTATTTTTCATTCTGCCCTGCCATTTCGAACGTTAGCTGTGCCCAGTGGCTGCATTGCGCTTTTCATTCTGTCCTGCTATTTCGAACTTTAGCTGTGCCCAGTGGCTGCATTGTGTTTTTCATTCTTAGTGCTATTTTGGACTTTAGCTGGGCCCAGTGGCTGCATTGTGCTTTTCATTCTGCCCTGCTATTTCGACCTTTAACTGTGCCCAGTGGCTGCATTGTGTTTTTCATTCTGCCCTGCTATTTCAAACTTTAGCGGTGCCCAGTGGCTGCATTGTGTTTTTCATTCTGCCCTGCCATTTCGAGTGTTAGCTGTGCCCAGTGGCTGCATTGTGTTTTTCATTCTGCCCTGCCATTTCGAACGTTAGCTGTGCCCAGTGGCTGCATTGCGCTTTTCATTCTGTCCTGCTATTTCGAACTTTAGCTGTGCCCAGTGGCTGCATTGTGTTTTTCATTCTTAGTGCTATTTTGGACTTTAGCTGTGCCCAGTGGCTGCATTGTGCTTTTCATTCTGCCCTGCTATTTCGACCTTTAACTGTGCCCAGTGGCTGCATTGTGTTTTTCATTCTGCCCTGATATTTCAAACTTTAGCAGTGCCCAGTGGCTGCATTGTGTTTTTCATTCTGCCCTGCCATTTCGAATGTTAGCTGTGCCCAGTGGCTGCATTGTGTTTTTCATTCTGCCCTGCCATTTCGAACGTTAGCTGTGCCCAGTGGCTGCACTGCGCTTTTCATTCTGTCCTGCTATTTCGAACTTTAGCTGTGCCCAGTGGCTGCATTGTGTTTTTCATTCTGCCCTGCCATTTCGAATGTTAGCTGTGCCCAGTGGCTGCATTGTGCTTTTCATTCTGCCCTGCTATTTCGACCTTTAACTGTGCCCAGTGGCTGCATTGTGTTTTTCATTCTGCCCTGCTATTTCAAACTTTAGCGGTGCCCAGTGGCTGCATTGTGTTTTTCATTCTGCCCTGCCATTTCGAATGTTAGCTGTGCCCAGTGGCTGCATTGTGTTTTTCATTCTGCCCTGCCATTTCGAACGTTAGCTGTGCCCAGTGGCTGCATTGCGCTTTTCATTCTGTCCTGCTATTTCGAACTTTAGCTGTGCCCATTGGCTGCATTGTGTTTTTCATTCTTAGTGCTATTTTGGACTTTAGCTGTGCCCAGTGGCTGCATTGTGCGTTGCATTCTGTCCTCCCAATTTCAAACTTAGTTGTGCCCACTGGCTGCATTATGTTTTTCATTCTGCCCCGCTAATTTGCACTTTAGCTGTGCCCATTGGCTTGAGTGTGTTTTTAGCTGTGTCCAGTGGCTGCATTGTGTTTTTCAACCTGCCCTGCCAATTTCGCCCTTTAACTGTGCCCAGTGGCTGCATTGTGCTTTTCAATCTGCCCAGCCATTTTCGAACTTTAGCAGTGCCCAGTGGCTGCATTGTGTTTTTTCATTCTGCCCTACTATTTTCCACTTGATCTGTACCCAGTGGCTGCATTGTGTTTTTCATTCTGCCCTGCCATTTCGAATGTTAGCTGTGCCCAGTGGCTGCATTGTGTTTTTCATTCTGCCCTGCCATTTCGAACGTTAGCTGTGCACAGTGGCTGCATTGCGCTTTTCATTCTGTCCTGCTATTTCGAACTTTAGCTGTGCCCAGTGGCTGCATTGTGTTTTTCATTCTGCCCTGCCATTTCGAATGTTAGCCTTGGCCAGTGGCTGCATTGTGCTTTTCATTCTGCCCTGCTATTTCGACCTTTAACTGTGCCCATTGGTGCATTGTGTTTTTCATTCTGCCCTGCTATTTCAAACTTTAGCGGTGCCCAGTGGCTGCATTTTGTTTTTCATTCTGCCCTGCCATTTCGAATGTTAGCTGTGCCCAGTGGCTGCATTGTGTTTTTCATTCTGCCCTGCCATTTCGAACGTTAGCTGTGCCCAGTGGCTGCATTGCGCTTTTTATTCTGTCCTGCTATTTCGAACTTTAGCTGTGCCCAGTGGCTGCATTGTGTTTTTCATTCTTAGTGCTATTTTGGACTTTAGCTGTGCCCAGTGGCTGCATTGTGCTTTTCATTCTGCCCTGCTATTTCGACCTTTAACTGTGCCCAGTGGCTGCATTGTGTTTTTCATTCTGCCCGGCTATTTCAAACTTTAGCGGTGCCCAGTGGCTGCATTGTGTTTTTCATTCTGCCCTGCCATTTCGAATGTTAGCTGTGCCCAGTGGCTGCATTGTGTTTTTCATTCTGCCCTGCCATTTCGAACGTTAGCTGTGCCCAGTGGCTGCATTGCGCTTTTCATTCTGTCCTGCTATTTCGAACTTTAGCTGTGCCCAGTGGCTGCATTGTGTTTTTCATTCTGCCCTGCCATTTCGAATGTTAGCTGTGCCCAGTGGCTGCATTGTGCTTTTCATTCTGCCCTGCTATTTCGACCTTTAACTGTGCCCAGTGGCTGCATTGTGTTTTTCATTCTGCCCTGCTATTTCAAACTTTAGCGGTGCCCAGTGGCTGCATTGTGTTTTTCATTCTGCCCTGCCATTTCGAATGTTAGCTGTGCCCAGTGGCTGCATTGTGTTTTTCATTCTGCCCTGCCATTTCGAATGTTAGCTGTGCCCAGTGGCTGCATTGTGCTTTTCATTCTGCCCTGCTATTTCGACCTTTAACTGTGCCCAGTGGCTGCATTGTGTTTTTCATTCTGCCCTGCTATTTCAAACTTTAGCGGTGCCCAGTGGCTGCATTGTGTTTTTCATTCTGCCCTGCCATTTCGAACTTTAGCTGTGCCCATTGGCTGCATTGTGTTTTTCATTCTTAGTGCTATTTTGGACTTTAGCTGTGCCCAGTGGCTGCATTGTGCGTTGCATTCTGTCCTGCCAATTTCAAACTTAGTTGTGCCCACTGGCTGCATTATGTTTTTCATTCTGCCCCGCTAATTTGCACTTTAGCTGTACCCATTGGCTTGAGTGTGTTTTTAGCTGTGTCCAGTGGCTGCATTGTGTTTTTCATTCTGTCCTGCTAATTTCGAACTTATTTGTGCCCATTGACTGCATTGTGTTTTTCAATCTGCCCTGCCAATTTCGCCCTTTAACTGTGCCCAGTGGCTGCATTGTGTTTTTCAATCTGCCCAGCCATTTTCGAACTTTAGCAGTGCCCAGTGGCTGCATTGTGTTTTTTCATTCTGCCCTACTATTTTGCACTTGATCTGTACCCAGTGCCTGCAATGTGTTTTTCATACAGCACTGCTATTTCAAATTTTAGCTGTGCTCAGGGGCCGCATTGAGTTTTTCATTCTGCCCTGCTATTTCTCACTTTAGCTATGCCAAGTGGCTGCCTTGTGTTTTTCATTCTGCCCTGCTATTTTGCACTTTAACTGTGCCCAGTGGCTGCATTTTGTTTTTCATTCTGCCCTGCTATTTTGCACTTTAGCTGTGCCCAGTGGCTGCATTGTGTTTTAATGCTGATCTGCTAATTTCGAACTCTGTTGTGCCCATTGGCTGCATTGCCTTTTTCATTCTGCCCTGCTAATTTGCACTTTAGCTGTGCCCAGTGGCTGCACTGTGTTTTTAGCTGTGCCCATTGGCTGCATTCTGTTTTTCATTCTGCCCTGCTAATTTGCACTTTAGCTGTGCCCAGTAGCTGCATTGTGTTTTTCATTCTGCCCTGCTATTTTGCACTATAGCTGTGCCCAGTGGATGCATTGGTTTAATTCTGTCCTGCTGATTTCAAACTTAGCTGTGCCCAGTGGCTGCATTGTGTTTTTTCATTCTGCCCTACTATTTTGCACTTGATCTGTACCCAGTGCCTGCAATGTGTTTTTCATACAGCACTGCTATTTCAAACTTTAGCTGTGCTCAGTGGCCGCATTGAGTTTTTCATTCTACCCTGCTATTTCTCACTTTAGCTATGCCAAGTGGCTGCCTTGTGTTTTTCATTCTGCCCTGCTATTTTGCACTTTAACTGTGCCCAGTGGCTGCATTTTGTTTTTCATTCTGCCCTGCTATTTTGCACTTTAGCTGTGCCCAGTGGCTGCATTGTGTTTTAATGCTGATCTGCTAATTTCGAACTCTGTTGTGCCCATTGGCTGCATTGCCTTTTTCATTCTGCCCTGCTAATTTGCACTTTAGCTGTGCCCAGTGGCTGCACTGTGTTTTTAGCTGTGCCCATTGGCTGCATTCTGTTTTTCATTCTGCCCTGCTAATTTGCACTTTAGCTGTGCCCAGTAGCTGCATTGTGTTTTTCATTCTGCCCTGCTATTTTGCACTTTAGCTGTGCCCAGTGGATGCATTGGTTTAATTCTGTCCTGCTGATTTCAAACTTAGCTGTGCCCAGTGGCTGCATTGTATTTCATTCTGTTCTGCTGATCCTGTCTTGATCCGTCTCTTCTGCTTGCCCCCCGCAGTGTTCTCCCCAGTGTCTCCACCCCCTGCCCCCCTGGTCTTCTCTCATTTGCCCACCCACCCCTCTCTCTCTCCTCTTCCCCCTCCTCCACATCACCTATGAAGCTCTCTGTTTCTCCTATCTTCTCCAACTGTTCCCTATCGACTACCCTACCCTTCTCACTAAGTCTGGTAGGAAGAAGTTCAAAAAGGATATCCTGGTCTCCAACCCAGGCCTCCCTATAGCTGATACCTACACCAGTGCTTCTTCCAGACAGACCCTGACCGACATCCTCTTTGTCGTTCCTTCCCCAGACATAGAGACCCTTCATATGATCTCTGTGCTCTCTCCTTACTCTTCCTCTCCAATTAATGGTGCCACCAGGTGGTAGGCCTTCCTGGCTTCGTTCCATTCCTCTAAGGTCATCATTAATGTTTACCTTAATGGCACCGTCTTGGCCCAAGGCCCTCAGACCAACCTCCTCCTCTTTGATAGACGCTTCCCACTCCTTATCAATTTCCTTTACTCTACTGCTTTCCCTTCCCTCCCTTCTTCTGCTTCCTTGCCTCCACCCTCTGCAACTTCTCTGGTGCCCTCTCCCTTCTCCTCGGCTACCTTGCCCTCTCCTCCTACCTCCTCTGCCCTCCCTCAGCCTCCTTCTGCACCTACGCAGGGAGTACCTCTGATTTGTACCCCTCCCCGGAAGTCTTTCAAGGATGTCAACCTTCTCCACCTCACCACTCTTAACTCTCGCTCAGTTGCTCTTCCAAAACCATCAAGGACCACATTGATACCCTCAGACTAGTCTTGGCTGACTTCTGCAATCACTCTTTCACCTCTGGAACCTTCCCCTCTCCCCTGAAGCACTCTGTTGTGCACCCTCTTCTAAAGAAACCTCACTGACCCCTCCTGTAAGAATACCTCCATTCTTGTATTATCATGTTGGCCTAAGCACACACACATTGAATCACAGTTCCGGACCACCATCTTTAGTCGTTTTGCTCTACTTTCCGAGTTTTCATTCCGAAAGTGTTAAAGATTCACAATGTCACCACTCCTCAAACATGCCCCTGGACAGGAATGCTAAAATCTGCTGAGCACATTGTTTGTAACTTAGAGCCTTGAAGATCGGGCATGAATGTAGCTAATCTGTAAATTAGGTGGCTTCCTGTCTTCCTGCACTCTCTTGCCTTTACACAGCTAATTACAAATGTTTGTCTAGCTGAATAAGGAAAGCACAATTCATTGCATATGTAGTTCTGAAGTTGAAATGCAGACTGACTTTTTATTCTAGAAATAACATAGATAATGTAGCGCAAGGAATGTTACCATGTGTTAGGAACACAATATACTCCTACACCCCACTCTGCCCTGTCCCAAGCAGTAAATTGTCTGAGAGATGACGCAGAGTGTTCCAGGATGTGTTGGTATGGTAAAATTCCCATCATGTGATGGGTTAGAACAAATTTGCCATGTAGTTCAAAATGGATAAAGTATGCTCACTCCCCCATGTCTTAGTTCACCTTCTATATGTCTGTACACGTGCATTGATGAATTTGGGTCTGCTTAAGGGATAATGCACTATTGTTTATATATTTGTTTCTTGTAACTGGTGTGTTTTAATTTCTTTGCAGTAGCCTTATATTTTTGGACTAACACTCCCTTCCGGCTAATTTTTGCCTGTTCTCTATCACTCCTTTCCTGGGCAAACTCCTGGAAAAGCTGGCCATGTCCCAGCTTAATCTTCACACTGAATCTGTTGGCTGTCTCCATGACCATCACTCTGGCTTCAGAGCAGCCAGAAGCACGGAAACTGCAACATCCACGAAGACCTGCTCTCTAACCTTGATTCTAATCACCCCTCTGTCATCATCCTACTTGGTCTCTCTTCTGCCTTTGACATGGTCAACCATGCCATCTCACTCAAATAGCTTTGTGATAACCTTGCTATCATTGATCAGGCTCTGGCATGGCTGACTTTTTTCCTCTCTGACTGACCCTCCTAGGTCCAACTTGGGTCCTACCTCTCTCCTCTCTCTCTCTCCACCTGTGGTCTTCCCCAGGGGTCTAACCTGAATCCTTGGTTGTTCAACCAATACATGGCACCTCTCACCCACTGCATTGCTGCTCTCTGCTCCCAACTTCCAGTGCTATGCAGATGATACCCAGCTCGCTTTCAGGATCCCCTCTGCCGCATCTTCTCCTTCTAGCATCCCAAATTGTATGTCTGCAATCCAGGAGTGGTGAGCCACCAATGATCTCTGACTGAATACCAGTAAGATGGAGATCCTCCTCATCAGCTCACCTGCACCCCTCTTTCCCGCCACTCTCTGTCCCACCTCCCTTAGCTCTCTTTCTGTTCCCTCCTGTAAGGCTAAGAGCTCAGGGCTACCCTCAACTCCACACTCGCTTTCTCTCCTCACATTTCCAATGTCTCTAAGAAATGAAACTACCAATTGCACCTCCTCGGAGGTATTTGTCATTTCCTCTGCTTCCCCCAGAGGCCCACTGTCTCCAGAGCTCTGGTTTTCTATTGGCTTGACTACTGTAACAACCTCTTTTTAAATATGCCCGCCTCTACTGTCCTCTGCAACTCATCCAGAACAGAACTGCAAGACTTGTCCTAGGCCTCAAGCCCAGGGATCATATCTCTCTAGCACTGATGTCTCTCCATTGGCTCCCAGTGGCTGCACGGATCAAGTTCAAGACGCTTTGTATTGTCCACAAGACTGTCTGGAGCCTGAGACCAAAATATCCCCAGCTTTCTCTTCGAAAGTACTCAAGCTCTTTGCTCCTCCACCTCCAACTCCTTGAGTGTCAGTCACTTTTCCAAGCAATGCGTTGGGGGCAGATCTTTCTCTTCAGCTGGTGCCTCCCCCTGGAACAGCCTCCATGCCTCTCTGAAACTTGAGCAGAACCATTTCTGGTTTCAGAAGCAGCTCAAGACTTTCCTCATTGCTCTGTTCCTCTTCCCTGCTGATCTCCTGTCTGTTTTTGCACTGGTTACCTAGCTACCCTCTGAACCATGGGCCCAGGTCCCTGCCCTCCCAGTTGCAAACCTGCACTTGGGGCTGTATCTGCAACCCTACAGTGCCCTTCTACCTGCACTTATATAATACTTGTTGTCTGCACTGCCATCTGCTGGCTGCACTTCTTCTTTTTCGATGTTTTGATCCTATGTCTTGCACTGGCTCCTCCTCCCCTTCCCCTGGCACTTTTCCATTTCCCTCTCCCCTGCACTTGGGTGATCTCAATCTCACTGGGCCTAGTAAGATTGTTGTCTTACTCCCCCGTTGTCCCCCTCCCTTGCCTTGTCGCGCCTTGAAACATTTGTGTATAGGTATGCTATAAATGTCATATCATATCATATCATAGGATAACGATTTGACAAAAGTGAGGCACTTTATTTTTGTAGACACTGGGCCTCATTATGAGTTTGGCGGTAGCCGTGCCTGTTTTACACGCACGGCTACCGCCAAATTCGCCACCAGCACAACCACCCAGGATTGGGCAATAACCGGCCCATTACGAGTTGAAAGGGCCGGTAATTGCCCATTCGAGGGTGGTGGTATTGCTGGGCTCTCGATCCCCATTCTGCCAAATAGGGCAGAATGGGGTTGGGGAGCATGGTTGAACCAGCACTGTTGATAACGGTGCCGGTGCAATTACGAGTTATGCTTGCTGGTGCTGCACAACCCGCCAGGTCAGACCTTACCGGCACTGTTCATACCGTGACCGCCAACGTTATAATGAAGCCCACTGTGTTGGGTTTTATAATCAAATAAGTACTCATCCTAGAAGTGTCTTGAATGACACGGTAATGCCTGATATCCCTGTTGTGCTTCACAAACACAACACGTTTCAATTGACTGCATTGCAAACTGTTCTTCCTTTCAAAGTTATTGTTAGATTGCAAACAGAGATTTCACATCTGCCTAAAAAATCATTAGTGCAAGGTGTGAGAGGCAAAGTTTTGTATTTACCTCTCAATTTGGAAGAAAATGTGAACACTCTAAGAGAGGAGAATGACATTGCAGATTCTTGGTTTGTTTTAGTAAATGGTGTTGCCACTAAATATAAGAACATTTGGCAACAGTTTATAGATATTAGAAAGGTAAAAACATGCATTGCCATTTCTATTGAGGCACAATGATTTATGCAAAGGCAGTCTGACTGTACCAGACTTTTCAATGCTTGATGTTGAGTCAACAAACAAAAGCATTTGAGGTCAGTTCCAAAGTCTATCTGTTGCAGTAGGGAATAGTTTGTATGAACATTACACTATTCATCCTCTACACTAACTTGAAGTCATGGGTGACAGTTTGGAATTGTATCAAATGAAAGCAAAGAAAGGTGTACCAATCAGTGTCTGGGAAAAGAATGTAGAAGCTTGTTGTTTCCCTATGCTTTTTCCTACTATTACAGGAGGCAGATTGGATGTTAGGAAGGTGTGAATCTCTGCTTTAGAATATCGTTGTTAAAGAATGTATCCTGAATATTCCCCATTTCCTTCCAATGTTGAATATATTTTTCACTTATTGTTTGAAAGTGAATTTTCAAAATGATGTTATGCTGTTGCTTATACACTTCAGAGCGGATCTAGATTTAAAAATCTTTCTGCATCTGAGATGCTGCAACAGATGAAAGAAAAAGATAACATTTTAGTGGGTAAACATACCAATAGTCTTGCTACAATGAGTGGAACCGAGGAATATTGATATAGGAGACACTCTGAAGTTATATGCATGATCAGAAACTCGGTTTGAGACTTTATGTTGCACTGAGTATGTTTGGCATGATGCATAGTGGGTTCATGAAAGTAATCCACAGAAAGAAGACATATAACACATGAGACCAGGAGAATTGTGTTCCATGGACCTTGTAAGTGTATCGTGGTTCTTTCACCAGAGATTTCTAGCCATGTTACACTTCATATGTAATAAAGAAAATGGGCAATTAGGCAGTGTGAAAGATTACTTTTGGAGGAGATAGTACCAGGCACGTGGGCTCCACATATACATATGCTGTTGTAGATTAAAGATGCTCCTCAGTTTGGTAAAAATGGTGATGGCTGTGTGATGGAGTTCATAGGAAAATATGTTACTTGTTCAATTCTTGCTCAGCATGAACATGCTGATCTAAGGAACAGGGTGAACGGTTTCAAAGGCACTCATGTGGAAAGTACTGTCAGAGAAAATACAAAAGTAAAGACAAGTAATACAATCAGTGCAGATTTGGCTTTCTAAGGCCTGCGACACCAGTTGGTTGAGTGAAAAGTTTGATCTAATATGTTTGACACCATGTTACGGGTAAGTCGCAAAGAAATACATGACATTTAAAAAGAAATACAGAATGATTACAATCCTGTCTTGCTCAGCTTTGGAATGCAAATACTGATGTACAATATATTGCTGATGATACAGTTGTTGCTGTTTATGTTACAGCATACATGACAAAAGCTGAAAAGAGCAATGCAGCCGAGATATGGGCACATTTAGCAGCAGATGAAAGTCTTGGTCAAAAACGACTAAGCTTTGGTCTGAAGATGCTCTCACATAAAGAGTGTGGTAGCTACAAAGTTGCAGATCAGGCAACTAGTTTGCCTCTGTATGAATGTAGCATTGATGCACTTTGGTCAGGTCTTGGCCCGTCTAGTTCTAGAAATCGGATACTGAAGCTTTTGTGTGTAATTTACCTGATAGTACAGAGAATCTGAAAACCAGTGTGATTGATACATATTATCCAAGTCAATCTGTAGCTTTGGAGGATCTATGTTTATATGAAGAAGCAGAACACTACTCATATTGAAATATTGAAGTACACTGTGGTCAGAGGCTGTGCAACAGGGGGTGTGCAGTTAAAGAAATAGTTTGCTAAAAAAATTGGCATTGTCCAATAGTTCGGACGTGTATTTTTAAGCATACTGTAATCGATCTTAAAATGTATTCCTATGTTTCTTACTTTAGTTTCCTCACTTTTACACATGTGAAAACAACGGGTTGGGCGCTTTCATCTTTTGCTAATCTTATCTGTTGATGCATCACCCTAAGTTCAAGTGTCCTTGTGGCAAGAATACAGATCAACCACCCCTCAAACTGACATCACTAGTGCAAAAAATATGCATGACCTATTTTCATGACATTCGTGGCCAGCGTAACCAAACATGCCCCGTCATTACCCATGCCATAACGTTACTTAACACAGAACCAGGAAGATAAACACACACATCCTCTCACAGCACTTAACTTTTCTTTCTTGTGACAAATAGGAGAGAAAAAAATGTATTTTTAAGAAAAGATCAATAATCTGGATTGTAACAAGTGCTTTTATTTTTCAAAGAACAATCACACAAGAATATTAAGTCCAGGAAATGAATAATATGTCTTTCTATACAAGTTATAGCTAGCAAACATTGCATGCTTCGAATGTTGTTTATAACGTCCTCATGATATGGCGATTGCAATCAGCAATCAATCAATCCTTCTACTCCAATTTATGTATGTCCATATGTTACACTAGCAAAACTGATACACATGGTGTTCTGTTTGTGAGAAGATATGGATTGTTTGCACTTTCAAGCACAGCATTTTCCCAGCAGAAAATATGTCTTGGTGGTGTGACCTAAGGTTTTACCTGGGATGGGTTTCAAAATAATTCTTGCTTGTCACTTGGCCGTTTCTCAAAGCAAGATGCCCGTTGATCCTTGTGGATACAGTGTTCTGTGTATACTTGGCTTTTTTTGCAGCCGCGTCTGACGTCACAGAGTGACCCGCACGCATGATGACATTTCTGCCATGACATGATGATGTCACCCGGGCTCGTGCCAAGGACGGCCATATTCTTTGAAATGCCAGGCAGAGCGGAGTGTGGCATTCTAGTTGGAGTATGTGGGAGCATTTTTACTTTTAACCATAACGTCCCTTTAACTAGGTTTTTTCATTGAATTTCAAAGGTTTTTATTAGTGCAACTTAAACATTGCTTCACTTTAACAAAGTATCAAGGGTTTTTAGCAGTGTATGCTAGTTTCCTACAACTTACTAATATCATACTTACCCTAATATAGCAACATTTTTGTCCAATTTACAAAGTTTCACCTCAATACTTTTTAAAATGTTTTCCACTTTTTTTGTGTCAGTTGACGTCCGTGAACATCTGTCATCATCACAGACCTTCCGGACAGTGCCACATGACCATGTGCTTCCGCGCGGCGTGATGACCTGTCCACCTCACAATCGAGTCTGTCCTTCGAGGACAGTTGGAATTGCATTTTCTATTCATCCAGGAACTTTCAAGCTCAAAACAGACCCTTGCATAGCTCTGTAGGATATATGGCATTGGTTTATTATCATTTTAAGCAGCTTGTCAAATGGGTGCAAATGCAGATGACAGTGTTTTCAGTGGAAGCAGATGATAGTCATTTTAAAAGCAAATAGGTGCAAGTGTGAGCAACAGAATAGGGATACAGGTCATCATTTTAGTGGGATTACTCTAAATGAAGAAAAAAGATGGGATGTTATATGAAGCAGGTGAATTCCACATTGGTTAATTATAGCAGTGAATTAGGCCTTGCATGACCAAGCAGAATGCAGAAAAAGACGGCGGACTCAAAGTGCAGTATACAGATTATGAGCATTCCCATCTGAATAAAGTTGCATTGAAAGGAATAACCCATATAACCAACTAACTTCCCTACTAACAACACTCCAGTAACTAATTAGTTCTCCTGATTAACATTGCAATGCAATGTCAATGAACACAGATGGAAATTAATTTTTAGTGTTTTGCCATGGAAGAGAAATTTTCACTAGAAAAAAAAACAACACAATGAGAAATGAAAAGCTCTCTTTTGTGCATTCTGAAGCTTATTTGTCTGTGCAGGAAATAAAGTGATACATACATACTCTCAGGAGAGGATTGGATAGTCAGATCAGGAGCATAGAAGGTATTCAGATACATCAGAAAGGTAGGAAAACGTTTGTGGTGACTGACAGGCAAATTCAATAAATAGAGGCTGAACCATAGGCTTGGGCTATTCTTTCCTGTGCTTCTGCTGGGTGCTCCTGATTTTGCTGCCACCTGCTGAGGGATTCAAAGGCCGCAATCCTAGTTTACTTGGGAGTCCAAGGCCACTTCTCAGGAGTGCCAAGTGATTGTGTGGGAGTTTGGGGAAGACTTCTCCACTGACAGACAGGTGCAAAAAGGGGTAGTTCAGATAAGACACAGTTACTTCAAGTCTTTAGGTAAGTGCTTGTGGAATTGAGGAGAGCGTTGGGTGGCTGCCAATTATCTCTGTGACTGTTTAGATAAGAATAGGTCATTAATTTCAACAAGGTCATTGTGTTTTTTTCGCACACGGGGAACTGTAAAAAAAAGAAGTTTTGCAATGCACATATATTTTGTCTCTTAGATAACTGCAGCTGTGCTGATCTGTTGGTAAGAGCTCATGACTGTGTCATCATGAAATGTAATGTTTTTTTTCTTGTTTTATAAATAGATGTAGTACAAAATAATACTACAATAGCAGAAGCAAAGTTGGTGTCTATTGTTTTTTTTCTTCTTTCTGATATGTCTCATGATCACTATTTCAGTGGGGGAAAGTAACTAAGAAGCTTTAGCGGGTAATTCATAGATTATTTGCGCCGAAAGAAAATGGGATTTGTGCGCCATTCTGCCCGCAAATCCCCATTTGTTAAACAGGGATTCGTGGGCAGAATGGCGCACAAATCCCATTTTTTTCAGTGCAAATAATCCATGAATTCCCCCAATAGTGTCTACACCACAGTGGTAAAGTGTTTACCGCAAGAGGTAAAAAGTAAGAAACAAAAGAGGCAATACAAAGGCAGCTAGAAAGTTGGTGTGTTGTGTGAATGCATTCATCCAAGGGCATAGATCCCTGATGTAGATAAGTCACTGGCATAATCTACATGTGATTCTTGACAAACTGTGTTCTCGTTTATATATGCCAAGTCTCGATACATGCTTACAGTCAGCCCGAAGTATATCATCGTTATAAAAGGGGCAATGTTTGTTTAATCATATGGGGCAGTGTTATGAATTTGCTCGCTACTATACCACAATACAAAAATACTGGCAAATTAGGTAATAGCCCTAAAGACAAAACCGTATCCTTGAGCATGAGAAACACTGCCCCCCTACTGTACGAGTAACACACGCGCAATATCATCCTCTGTCCACCTGCCCCTTCATATTAGTGCTTGGTGCCTCTTCCCTTATTTCCCTCCCCACCTTATGTTCTAACCTCTCCTGCAAAAAACGCAACAAAAATAAATACCTCAAGAAACAGCAAAAGAAAGGTTCCTTTAAGAACCACCTTTCACAGTTAAGAAATAGAACTAAAAAAATGTTCTGATTGACTCCATCTACTTTATATTTCTCAGTAAAGTACATATACTCAATAATATTGGGGTATAACAGCTTGGCAGCCTAAGTTATCAGCCCAAGCGAAGCAAGGGTGGATAATGAGGGCTCCAGACCATAATCCCCCGTTCAAGTCCCTGCAATGGGGGATAATGCCCGTTTAGCACCCTGGGTTCCCAAAGGGGAACCTGGAGTGCTAAAAAAAGGATTTTTCTTCCTACACCGGGATGCCTGCAGCATCACTCTGTAGGATGGAAAATCCTTTTCCAAGTTAGCCTCCATGGAAAGGGCAGGCAGGGCTCCATATAGAGCCCCTATTCCCTTTCCCTGGCAGCCTGCAGAAGACGAAGAGAGAACCCTATGACCATATTACCACAAGCAATATTTTTTGCCCATTCAAACCTATCCCACTTTGGAATAACTTTACTACATAGCTGGTCCTAAGTGGACATGTCCACTTTAACCCTATTTGTTGTCCCTCGTGGTCATGGCCAGTAGCCAGATTGTCTTGGTCATGACCTTATGCCAACACCCAGACAATCTGGCCACTGCCGATGGCCATAGGCTATACCTCAGTCCCCAAAGGTGTATCACTATTTTTTGTACCTACATTATAACACCTGTCAAAAAATAAAACACAGGCACATTTGCAAAACCATGCTTTAAACTCCTTTCAAATGTTTGCTGTAAATCTTCCCATGTTTTATTTTGTTTTTAAAAAGGGTTAAAATGTATGTACATACAAGTGTCATATAACTTATCCCACACTTGACAAAATCCATTCAGGCTTTACACAAACATTCAAGGTTGGGTCTATACTTTCTGAAAAGTTTTGCCCACATTCGTCAAACAGCAACACAGTTATAAGACATCTAAAAATGTTGAATCCCCCCCTCTAATTTAGAATAAAAAATAAGTCCAGAGGCACCCCTCTTTGAGAAGCAACATGGCTAAATGATCTGTTCTTTGGGAAGGTACTCACTCAAGAGCCCCCCTCTAATTTAGCCCTGTCTTGACAAAAGCCAACCAAACATTACAAAAACATGTATACCTAGATTTAAAATGTTTATTTTCAAACATTTGTGTAGATTTGTCAAATGGCACCACATGTATAAGCCTTTACAATATTTTGGATCCAACCCTCTAAGTATTCCCTCTTGACAGAATCCCACCAGTCTTTGCAAAAACATGTATATCTAGATTTAAAATCGTTTTGCAAACTTTTATGCAGATTTGTCAAATGGTGCCACATTTATAAACCTTTACAATATTTTGGGACCCCCCCCCCCTCTAGTTGTGTTCCCTCTTGACAAAACAGCTCCACACTTTCCATTCAGAATCAGGTCTAAAATACAATTCCAAACTTTCATGCAGTTTAATTGTGTGGCGCAGAAGATATATGCCATCCAAAAACTGTGGCAGGAGTGGCGGGTTGGTCCGGAAAGCATGCTTTTGTAAATCTGGTGTAAATCCATCAAGTAGTTTATATTGAAAACAACCAAATAATAAATAATAATAATAATTTGGCATTTATATAGCGCTACGAACCCTCAGGTATCTGAGTGCTGCTTATTATTACCCACGGTGTGTGGTGCTCATTTATCGACCTCGGAAGGATGAAAGGCTGAGTTTGGCCCAGCCGGGATTCGAACCTGCGTTAGCAGGCACTGCACAGATGATACACCACAAAACGTAGGTAAAAGAAAATTAGTGATATCTGGGTTGGGTTTGATGACTCACTTCCCTGTTCGGTCTGCGGACGGGCCTCCGATTGGCCCAGAGGCTGACGGAAGGTCCACGGACATCAGACACACACGCTGATTGGTCAATAAAAACGTGAGCTGTGTCAGAATTTTGGGAGCGCCCGCCTTGTAGGATTCGCGGACAGCCGCAGGCGACCGCAGACAGTGCAGTGGAGAAAAAAGTCTGCAAAACACATTTTGGGTTATTTGGTGGTGGAAAGAGGGGCTAGGAAGTGTGGTGGAGTGGAAAAAAGGCCAGGCAGGCGTCGTAGCTGTTCGCAAACACTGTGCTAGTTCACGGACAGCACTGTGAAGGAGTGGCTTGGAAAAGACATTTGGGGTTATTTGATGACTGGAAGAGGGCGTGGAAATGGTAGGGAAGTGGAATGAAGGTAATGCAGAGCTGTTTTTATAGGTGAACAAGGGTTTGGTTAATTTCAGTGTCTGTGGACATACCTTCAATTGCAGGGGGTCAGGGTGAGTTTTATTAGTTTACGGTGTATGGTATGTACTTGTTATATAGTTAATTGCATTGTCATGGTTGTGCTCAGTGGCCAGATCCTGGGCACAACCACCACAGAAGTAATATGTATATAGTGATTGCTGTGGCTACTTAGTGAAGTAGTGTCAAAAAGCTGCAATCTCTGGTTTCATTTCTGTGGAAGAAAAACAATACTATTGGTTAAGCATGATAGATCAAAAGCTGTAGTGGTATACAGTTTTAAATATATATGTTCTTTTTTAGAACCTCATAAACAGTACATTTTAAGTACTATGTTTGGTACAACATTAGAAAACAATTACAGTTATGTGAGTGTAAAGGTAGTAGTATGTTTGTTTGAGGTATGTTGTAATTAAGGGAATGCTTGGAATAGTTAGATACCTGTTGGCATATTCTAACTACATTAGAGGTTAGAAGATGTTTTGTTACATAAGAATGGAGATTATGTATTTGAAGTGCTTTGAAATGAAGGGTGTTTTTCAAGTAGTTAGATACCTGTTGGCGTATTCTAACTATATTGACTTTCAAAAGTGCTATTGTAGTATTATGGATGTAGTTAGATACATGCTGGTGTATTTAAACTGTTAATTGTGCTATAGTTGAGTGTCTAAATTTGGGATGAAGGAATATTAAGTAGGCATTTGTTAAATTTGCTGGTAACCAATGTTTTGGAGTAACAGAGGAATCATTACAATCAATCTGAGTTTATTTGTATGGTGAAACGATTGTCTGAATTGCAAACAGGGCATAATATGCCATGATTTGCATTCAGCAGAAGCTGCTGAAATGGAATTGATTCAGAATTTGGAATGGACACATGTTCAAATTATTCATTAGATATGTGGTCTTGTGAAACATGGTTGCAGAGAGTGCATGTATGTTTCTAGATGTATGAAATCTGGATGATTGCTTTCATAGGGATGTGTTTGGTTTCCGGTACTTCTAGTAAGTACATTAGGAATCCTTGTGGATCTTCCTGTGTGTTTATGGTAAATATTACCATTCCTGCACAGTAGTCCAATGATTGCCTTATACTGAGAGACTGTAAGTGTTATCAGGAATATGTTTGGCATTTCTGTGGAGGAAGAGCATTTGCAAATACAACTGGTCTGAGCCGTTTATGGTGGCAATTGAAAAGAGAATATTCATTGTCACATTAGCATACCAATTTACTCCACTTGGATTTCAGAATGTAAATGGACCAAAGAGTTCTATTTCTGGATCTTTTGATGGGCCTGCAGATTATTTTAGAGGAGAGGCTTGTGTGTATCTTTTGTGGTGGATTTGCAGATGGTTTTGTACCAGGCAGTTTTCTGGTTTTATTGTTTGATGCAGGAGTTGGTCGTTTTTTTTAGTGGTATTGTTGGGATAATCTGCTACAGATTCTGTTTCTATTATTTGTCTTTTAAAAGGTTTCCTTTTTAATTAAATTGTACATATTTAGATGGGGGTGTATAGTGCCCATAACCTGTTGTATTACAGGATGCAAGGAATGTCAACATTGACTTTTCTTGCATCAAAGTTAACTAGGAATAGCCAATTGAGTGTACAGAGACGTGAAAGTGCTACGTAACTCATAACTTCTTTAAAGACTGCGTAGCCAATAGACCTTGTTGTTTGTGACTGGTCACAGCATATGCAAAAGAGAGAAAATTGCTCTCTGCCTACGTACATGTCTTTGAAAAGAGGGAAATGTCCCAAAGGCTGGCCAATTTTTGTAACGTCTGCAATTTGTCATGGTGGATATTGACAAACTGAATGTTGTTGTCATGCTGATATGTTTGGAAGCGAAAAACTGTACCAATTGCTCCATTGACTATGCATTGGTCTACATCAAGGTTACGTTTTAGAATCTCTCTGCAGTTCAGAAACAAAGTCAATATTTTCTCCATTCCGACAGTGTTGGAGATACATTTTTCTACGCTATTTAGTTGTGCTGTTGCTTGTTGACACATAGGAAGTGTCATGCCAAGCACTTCTAGTTTATCAGTGATATGACATGATGTGATATGATATGGCTTTTATAACGCTCCTATACACAAGTGTTTCAGTGGAGCTGATATGCAGTATGGGTCGCATTTCTTTTTTCAACACAGTCTCGATGAATTGCCTACAGCGTACAAGGGTTGGCATTAAGGACATACATTTTTTATTTTGTTTGTTCCATGACATCGGAGCAGATGTGTTTCACCCATATAGCTCATAGATTAGTCTACTATTTAAGATTGATTTAGCATCTTTAGTAAGCATTCCAGTTCTAATGTTTTTCGGTTTTTTTTTTGCATATGTGAGGTCTAGAGACTGGCACATGTTTTGAGTTGTCTGTAGTGAAAATGTTGCCAGAGATTTACATTTCTAATGCTGTCAAGAGTATTGCGGCATTCTTTGTGTCCTAATGTTTTGAAAATAGGTTGCCCCTTCACTGGTGTTAACTGTAAGAGGTCTCCGAAAACAATAAGATGTTTTCCTCCAAACAGATCTTCGTTGTTGGTTTTTAGGACTTCTTGCACTCTGAGATGAAATAAAGCCAACAAGAGGTTGGACACCATGCTTACTTCATCTATCAGGAGCACTTTCAATTGGTTTTAGAATTCTGAGTACCTCAGTAGCAACTTCTGCTGACAATTTGCAGTATTCTCATTTGTTTTGGTGTTCTACAGGGAGAAGTAGTAGTCAAAGGAAAGTTACACCACCTATGTTGTAGGCAGCTAAACCCGTGGGGGCTGTTACTACAGCTGAAAGGTTGTTGTTTGTTAAGTTTTGTAGAAATATACAGATTATGTTAATGAATAATGTTTTGCCAGAACCAGCTTCATCACGTACATACAATATCAGAGGTTTATAATTTTTACACCTACACATTTTAGTTTCATGTCTAAAACCATGTTCAATTTCTTGAGGGACTTCTAAATAAATGATGAGTTGTTCATCATTTAGCTGAGATTCCATAACTGACAAGTCTTGCTCGGATTCTTTATATTGATACATGGTATTTTATACCTCACTCATGGTTATTTTTGCTTCATTTAGAATTAGTGGTTCTCCAAGTTGGTCTTGGCTTCCTGTAAGTGAAGGTTCACTGCCCTCAGGAGTGTCTTTGTCTAGTTGAGCTTCAATTTCTCCCTCTTGTTGTCATTCATTGTCCAACATTTGTTTGTATTGTCTGGAATTGTCATTTGTTATACTGCTTCCGTTTGCTTTAAATGCAGCTTCAAATGAGTCATAGTCACCAAATAATTAGTTTTCTTTTAAACAAGTTTTAAAATGTTTGAGTAGGGCCATGTAATACAGTTCTATATGTTGTGGAGATTTAAATGATAACTTTACATTAATAATTAGACTGGGTTTGGTTAGTTTCATAAGGCTTCCTAGACAAGTTGAAACATAATATTTGCCAGTTGTTTCATTTGGTGTGGCATTGTATTTGTAAGTTTAGCTTTGGGCAATGTCATATAGACACATGTTTTACCCAAAGCAGTACTTCTGTTTGGGTGGTATGTGTCAAGTACATTGCTTTCTTAAATGTCCTGGCTCTTGGGATCATTTGTGGCTATGTTTTCTATCTCTTGATAGGATTTTAGTACTCTTTTTTGGGATGAAGCTTGTCCAAGGTTCAGCCAGACAATGTGCTCAGATTTGCCATATAAGAGTGTACATATTAAACGGTCTGCAGCTTTGTAGGACCAACATTCTCTATGGGAGAGCATTTTTATACCAAACCTGCACACATTCTGTGATAGTGTTTTGTCAGATAATATGTCATCCCAGAGGTTCTTTAGCACTGTTTTCTCAGCTCTGGTGAGATATCTTGCAACTGCAGTGGATTTGCCTTCAATGTTTTGTGTGTCTATGTTTGCATTCCACAAGAGGGCAATGATTTCATTGTAATCATTGATGTACTTGGGTGCTTCATCCCTTTTAATTTTGTATGTATTTGTAGGGGATTTTACACTGTATCTAACAGTAGACATCAAGCTATTTACTTGTTCCTTTTTGCACACTAGTCTTGGGAAGCCAAGGCCACATTTGATATAGTATTTCCTTTTGTTTTTATATCTACATTGGCAGTATTTGTCACATGTATGTTTTTGGAAGCGTAACACTTGTGTGTAGGTCACTATCTGTGGTTTCTGAAGGGATGTCGCAGGTAATGTAATTTTCAATAAACTGTTAAACAGTGGTGTCACACTGATGACATCACATGCCTGGCTCCCTCTTTTTTCCTTTACTGACATATGTAGGCCCGTAACAGTCAGGAAATAAAAATTCAAAAAGTACTACATTTGTAGACTTATACTTCAAATAAGTTCTTACAGTAATTCACTTGGGGTTCACTCACAGCATATGAAACATATACATAGGGGAAAGCACAGACTTGGAAGACAGTAATGCTTTCTATGTATGAGGATGATCGGTAAGGTAATCAACAGTTATTTTTTATAGTTCTACTGTTTTTTTATTACTGTACTTTCCCTGGATATGCTCATTCTTGTATACATTGTACTCACACTACTTTCCTTAGGGTCTACTCACAGTATGTGATAGTTATACATAGGGAAGTAGTAGTTTTGAAGTAGAGCAATAATTTCTGTGCATGAAGATAATCAGTTAGGTTATGAAGATTGTCTGGTAATATTGCTGTTTTTTTTGTTTACTTCATTCTCCCTGTATATGCTCATATTTGTATGTGTTGTCTGTGTTTTGTTTGAAAAAATGCAATTATGTAGTAAGTGGGTTTTATTAGGTACTTATTAAATGTGTCACACAGTACGCTAAACTCTAATAAGAAAGCTTTTATCATTTTACTATTCCACATGGCAAGATTATTAATATTGCACCTCCATCATGTATGCTGCACACAATGCCTATGGTTCTACATGAGTAACTATGTATACTGGAAAGAACTTCATATTAGAATGCTATTTATATCAATGCATTGCTTAATGCACTACGTACCTCATGACATTTATTTCGAATGATCCTTGACACTTTTTTTATCAACATTACAATAAGAATCCCTTGAACAGATTTTTCATGAAAAGTAAATGCACATGTGATGTCATCAGTGCTGTCATCAATGACATTTGTGATGTCATCTTTGATGTCCTGGGTGTTAGTCTTAGCAGTGCACAGTGGTAGCGCGAGTTATGGTTGCTTAGTTTACCATAACTGACGAATTTCAGGGGGTTTTCGGTTTTACTTTGAACCATAACGTCCGTTTAACAAAGTTTTTTTAACTGAATTTCATAGGTTTTTAGTAGCACAACTTAACCATAACGTCCATTTAACAACTTATTTTTACTGAATTTCATAGGTTTTTATTAGCGTAACTTGACCATAACCTCCCTTTATCAAATTTCATTTTACTGAATATACATATTCATAGTTTAAATTTGATAGATATTTACTGAACCCCTAGCTAGTGATTTTGATGTCCGCGGACTGTGGGAATATCCGCGGACGGATGCGGACAACATCAATACTACCGAAAAAACTCAGGGGTATCTTAAATTGTTATGTCATACCATATGAACACTGTACAAGTGGAAAAACCAACACACAAACACATTATATATAGTAATAAATAAGAATTAGAACTTATGTATCTAAAACATCAAACATCGATTTAAATACCATATATAGTAAAATGGAATATAGCAAATAAAGAAAGGTATGCTTCTAACATAATTACCTCACATAAACTGCACAACTAGGAGCAGCAGCAGATCTACAGAACAGTGAGAAGACAACTTACCATAATCTAGAAAGTAAACTTTTTTTTGTTCTTATATATTTCTAAAATGTCTATATTAAATACAATAAAAATAAAATATATTTTTTTTTTCTCACAGAAATGTCAAATCCTTTAGAAGAGGAGAATTTCCCACATGGTGAAATGTCTGAAAATAATGAAACTAATGGTAGACACTTCTCTATATAACCAAATTAATAAGCAATACTTTATGTACACTTAACATATATATATATATATATTTTTTTACAGACCATACAAACAATCAAAACAATTGACAACAAGATACTTTAGAACAAGCTCTCCAGTGCATGGAAGAAAAAATGAACAAGCTCATGACAAATTTCCACCTTTTGAAAGATTTTGTGGAGGACCATATGGAAGAAAAATTTAGATACCATTGTGCAACATGTACCTGTCCCCCCTCTCCATATACCAGTCAATTATCCCCAAACCCTCACCACATAGAAACACATAGAAACACGTTTTGATGAGATTTCCATCCCTTCATCTCCTCCCATCAATCCTCTTGAAAACCCCAATTCCCCTGTGTTTGTGTCCGTTTATGCTACCCCTTCTCCTACCCCTTCTCTATCATAAATTGTACATATATATAATATAATGAAAAATAAATGTTATGTGTGTGTTAATTTAGTCCTTTGTGTTTTTTTTTTTTTAAAGCCTGTTTTGGTGTCCGCGGACAATAGGGATGTCCTGAAATCTTCGTAAATAAACAAAATGGGGGTGTCCTGAGGACACTATACCTGTCCGTATTGTTCGCAAGCGAATTGAAACACACGCTGTGTCCTGAAAGGTTCGTAAATAAACAAAATGGGGGTGTCCTGACGCTATACCTGTCCGTACTGTTCGTAGGCAGGTTGAAACTGTTCTAAGAACACATCAATTGTCCTGGGATGTTTGTAAATAAACAAAATGGGGATGTTCTGAGGACGCTATGAAATTGTTCTAAGAACACATCAAGTGTCCTGGGATGTTTGTAAATAAACAAAATGGGGGTGTTCTGACGACGCTAGAACTGTCTGAATTGTTTGCAAGCTAGTTGAAACTGTCCTAAGAACACACGCAGTGTCCTGAAATGTTCGTAAATAAACGAAATGGGTGTGTCCTGAGGATGCTATGACTGTCCGTATTGTTTGCAGGCAAATTGAAACTGTTCTAAGAATACAGACGATGTCCTGAAATGTTTGTAAATAAACAAACTGGTGGTGTCTTGAGGACGCTGTCCGTATTGTTTGTAGGCAAGTTGAAATTGTTCTAAGAACATGTGTCTTGGGATGTTCATAAATAAACGAAATGGGGTTGTCCTGAGGACGCTGTCCGTATTGTCCGTGGGCAAGTTGAAATTGTTCTAAGAACTCATCAAGTGTCCTGGGATGTTCGTAAATAAACAAAATGGGGGTGTCCTGAGGAGGCTATACCTGTCCGTATTGTCCATAGGCAAGTTGAAACTGTTCTAAGAACACACACGGGGTTCTGAAATGTTTGTAAATAAACTAAATGGGGGTGTCCTGAGGACGCTATGCCTGTCCGTATTGTTCGAAGGCAAGTTGAATCTGTTCTAAGAACACACGCGGTGGGTGCTCTGAAATGTTTGTAAATAAAAAAAATGGGGGTGTCCTGAAGACGCTATGCCAGTCCATATTGTTCGCAGGCGAGTTGAAACTGTTCTAAGAACACACGCGGTGCTCTGAAATGTTTGTAAATAAACAAAATGGGGGTGTTCTGAGGAGGCTATGCCTGTCCATATTGATCACAGGCGAGTTGAAACTGTTCTAAGAACACACGTGGTGTCCTGAAATGTTCGTAAATAAACAAAATGGGGGTGTCCTGAGGACGCTGTCCGTATTGTTCCTCGGCAAGTTGAAATTGTTCTAAGAACTCATCAAGTGTCCTGGGATGTTCGTAAATAAACAAAATGGGGGTGTCCTGAGGAGGCTATGCCTGTGCGTATTGTCCGTAGGCAAGTTGAGACTGTTCTAAGAATGCACGCGGTGTTCTGAAATGTTCATAAATAAACAAAATGGGGGTGTCCTGAGGAGGCTATGCCTGTCCGTATTGTTCGAAGGCAAGTTGAAACTGTTCTATGAACACAGGCGATGTCCTGAAATGTTCGTAAATAAACAAAATGGGGGTGACCTGAGGACACTATACCTGTCCGTATTGTTCGTGGGCAGGTTGAAACTGTTCTAAGAACACATCAAGTGTCCCTGGATGTTCATAAATAATGAAATGGGGGTGTCCTGGGGACACAATACCTGGCCGTACAGTTCGTAGGCGGGTTGAAACTCTTCTAAGAACAAACGCCTGTCCGTAATTGTTTGTTTCACTTGTGATGCACTTTTAATTAGTTTCAGGACCCAAACAGTGTCCGTAGAACACCAACGCGCATGTGCAAGCCAGTTTCAGTGCATTTGGTGTCCTGCGGACACCCTTTCCCTTCGCGGACATGTTCGCGACGCCATCATGTGACCGTGCCCATGCTGAGTGTGTGTTCTGACTGCAGACACTGTTCGTGTCCCCAAACAATTTAAAACTACCTTTTCAGGCAATCCACAATATTTTATAATAATAAATCACCATAGCACAACTTCCAGACAATAATCTTGACTTTCTACATACTTTTTGGGACTTTTTGAGCCTTTTTTGGTGTTTGATCTGCGTGCGGACAGCACTGGTGTCCGCGAAGCACGCACCAGCACCCCTATAAAAGGTCACATCCCAGAGTTCATCCTCATTGTGATTCTGACTATCTTACAGAACACAGTGCATTTTTGCTGCAAAGTTTCCAGATTTATTTCTGAAACCTGATGGCATCCATGGCTCCACTACTGCCACCTGGTGCTACATCTGCCTCAGCACCACCCCCACCCCCTCCACCACCACCACCTCCCCAATCGCCTGAAGAGCGGAACAGGAGTGAGGATGCAGAGGAGGATGAAGAGGATGAGGTAGTGGAAGTCCCTACTACCAGCACTCGCCGTGACTCTTGGGTGTGGCGGTTATTTACCATTCATGGTAATGTACCCAAGGCGCGTGCAAACAAAGTCACCTGCAACAAGTGCAAAATAGTGCTCAGTCGCGGGAGGCTTGGTTCGTGCAGCTTTGGTACGATGACTATGAAGCGACACCTAAGGTTATTCCACGGTGGGGCAATTTGCAAGGTTATACCTTGCGAGGAGCGTAGTAGGTTGAGATCCTCTTCTACATCCTCAGTTTCCGATCCTGTCACCACAAGGAACACTCCTGCGGGAGAGCATATCTCTCCAGCTGCCTCACAGGCCATTCACAATGCTGATGAGCCTTACCTTTCGAGGGTCACAGTTGTGTGTACGTACTGTGACACAATACTCTGCAGGAGCGAGAAACTTTGTAGTGCCTTTGAGACTACGGTCTCAGAGCACGAGAAGACCTGCCCACTACCTCAGTAAGGCCCACCCTACATCTTCCTCTCTCCACCCGCCCTTTCTTATCCTTGTGGTTGGTGTCCCCGTTACCCTCCTTTCCCCTTCTCTCCTAGTGTGTCGTGTGTAAAAAAACAAAAAATTATAAAACAACAAAAATAAAAAAGGCTCTTTTCAGAGCCGCCTTTCACAGTTTAAAATAGAAGTGGCAAATAAATGGGTATTTTTTAGAAGTCCGCGGACAGTTCGCAGACATCTAAAATGTTGGGGTGCTGCGCTATCATAACCATTGCACTTCCATTGCACTTTTCTCTGGGAGGAAGTTTTGGCTCTGAAAAGAGCCTTTTGGTGGTGTTTGTTTGTGTTTGAAAAACTTGAAATGGTCAACAGCTACTGCAAAATGGATGGCTGAAATTCCAAAAAAGGACGCAATGCATTTTGTACATTTCTCAGAAAAATCTGATTGCCAGCATAAGTAAGATGGACTCCATCTCTGCGCAAAATGTATGTGCTACGAAACATAATATTTTCATTGTGAAAAGAGGACATGCCAACATCTCTTAGAAAGGCACAAACAGCCTTATTGACATTGTGCCTCGCTTTCTCCATATGTGGACCAAATGAAGAAGAACGCAGCCACATTTGTCTCTGCCCAATCCGAGAAAAAATTACTTGAGAATTTGGAAACATGTCCATGACCTTCCCAAGTCCTTCTTTCATTGCAAATTGCAAAGAAATTCCAGACACATGTCCTAAACTATTCCCTCCACAATGAATTATCATTATGTCTGGATGATGCTAGTCTCCAAAGTAGCACAGAGAGGTAGCAAGTCCAGCCACCTCATTCCACGCTCTCCATGCCAGTGCACTTCCTCATGTGGGAATCCAAGATCTACAGCTACTCCACAGCTTTCTGCATGCACCTTCAACCAATGTATCCAAGAGTCTCCCAAAATACAGACAATCTGTTTTCTGAAACACACAGCCATAGCTATGTGTTCTTCTCTCAGGAAAAATACTTTCTAACAAACTCTCTCCTGACACAACACACCCACTAAACTTTACTGACCAATCCCTTGCTCTGCTCATTCTCATTTGCATGCCTCCCCACCCCAAAATCCCCGTATGTAACACGCGATGTCCACGGACTACCGCCATGTCCGCAGACATATCATAACATGGACACCCCTTCTACCATTTCCACTTCACTCTCTGTGCTATTCCCTCATTGGATATAGCTAAGCAGTCACACAACCATCCACCAATCACATCCAAGACCTCTACATCTAACTCCATCATCATAGAGCAGTACTTCAAATGTACTGTTAATCACTCTGAGTACAAGTGTCATATCATTGGAAAGCACCTACTAAAAGAACTACTCTACAAGTCTCCAAGACTTCTACTTACAGCTGCATGCATATCCATATGCATGAACACAAACTACAGGTATGCATATTTTCTGTATAGTACATGTACAATTCTTATAAATGCATATAAACAGATTAACTGTCTTTTAACCTGTATAACCTATAAAATGAACTTACTGTCATTTTTCCCATCTGCTATAATCAACTGTCACTTCCAAACCTATCTGCTATTTAATTTCTTTTTACACACACATTTGAAAAGCATGTTGAACTAACATATTTAAAGTAAAATATAAAGACTGCACATAGTCAAACGAAATTGCATGCACACATGATGTTCAGATATCAAACATAAAAATCAATGTCTAAATTAACATCAATGCTATAAACACACAAAATTACTAATGTCTTTCCTTTACAATTGCAGTGAAGACCACTCTCCTGAAAAGCAGCAGCAGAATCTGAAGTACAAACAACAACTCAGAAGAAACCTACTAATTCCACAAAAAAGTAAGATAAATACCACCATAATATTTTTACTATTACTCAAACACACTGTGGGGTTCATTCATGGTATTTCTGCACCTAAAAACAGAGATTGTGCACCACCATTCTGTCCACAAATCCCCATTTGTTAAACAGGGATTTGCAGGCAGAATGGCACACAAATCCCCATTTTTTGACACACAAATGACATAACTCAGCCCCTAGAATTTTAATATTATAGAACAAAGACTTTTTTATTCTATACCATTAGATTTACTATTTGTGCTTCTCCTCACCACTAGATTACTTTCTACTTTCATCTGAACCCCAGTTTAGTAGCACATAAATTCAAGAATAACCATCCCAACTAGATGTAGTTGCCCAATGCACAATCACACACCATCACATACATCTTTATCATCATACTCAAACACTCATGCACACAGCACACATACATTGCAGAACACCCCAACCCATACCTTCTTAATTTTTTTTCAACATACCCTAAAGAATGCCTACCAAAAATCAAGTCCGTAAAAAGCAACGCAGAAGTAGAGCAAATGAAAATACAAGTGTCCAAAATAAGCATCCATCTCTAGCAGAATTTGTACAAGAAGTTGAAACAATACAGCTGATACAGTCATTTAGCGAAACAAAACAAGCTTCAAGTAGAGAAACTTTGACTCCTCCATCAAAATGTAAAACAAAACAGAAAACGATTAACAACAATTTAGCTACCACTGCTGCTAAAACTGTTCCTATAAATATTTATATAGTGCCAAGTAAGCATACCAAAAAAAGTATTTTAGCAGAAATGTTCCACCACAGAGTCCTTTAAAATCTTATAAAAACAGGAGAGAAATCATGCACAACCCTTAAAACCTACATTAGAAAATTAATCTTAGAAGCTTTGATAGACAGTGCAATCCTTTTCAAAAGAAAGTTATTTATTTTAGTGTTAAACAAAATGAAACCATTAACAAAACTAATGACTAAATTACAAAACAGACTTCTCAATAAACGAAATGTCAACAAAAATAACTTCTTAAATATCTGTGGAGGTGAGTGGAGTCACACCACAATCACAGAACTAAATTTCAATGAAGAAGCATACAAACAAAAGCAAACAAATACAATTGCCATAAATAGCAGTGGACGAGGTTATGAAAAAGTTAATAATACCATAATGGAACAAAAAATACTGCTTACAAAAATATCCCCAGAAAACTTAGAATTACCTCTCCATTCAACTGAACCAGAAAGTCTAGTATACAAATGTCCATGCAAGTCAATGTGTAGCATTCCCAAAACATCTTTCAAGTCTTTACGCCATTCCTCAATCAGTATGTGAAAGGCAAAGACAAAATCAAAATGAAACTACTGCAAAATATGGATACCTGTCCAGTGCACAAGTACACAGGACTACAAGGACATTCATTAGCCTGCATTTCAGGACCTATTTGCAAAACCACCTTCCATCATATCAAAATGATATCAACACATCATTCACCTATTAGAAATCTAGTCTATAAATGGTACCATGCTAAAAGTCCTGCTTTAGCAGTAGCCAATTTAAATAACATTCTTCAACATGGTACAGCCAAAGACCTACTTGAAGAAATCGACTATATCCAGAAAAAATATTTTGGAAGTGAAAGCCACTTAGAAAATGCAATAGCTTTACAACAGACTAGCAACAATTCTACGCACGGCAACCTTCTACTACCCACATTCAAAAAAGAAATACGGAAATTTAAAAGTACATCTGCTGGAGTACCAAACCATGTGTGTTTATGTTTGCGCAGAACTTTTTATAAAACTAACACAAAAACTGTAGACCTAATATACAAAATAGAAGACAATGACGATTCTAAATGGTTTGAATTAGCTCTCTACCTTATTGCAGAAAACAAATATGATATAACTGACCCCTTAATACTTTGCAGTTGCTACACTATAAAACTTGACAACAACCAAACTCCTTCACGTGCTATCACAAATAATTTGGAATTATTCCCACTACCAAAACCCCTACAACATCTCAATTTATATGAGAGCATCATAATTCAAACAGTGCACCCGTTTCAAGCATTAATACACCTTCAACCAAAAACAGCAAAATTACTCCCTCTGAATTGGTGAAAGGCATTTGTGGCAAAGTATTGTATTTACCATTAGATCTAAAACAAAATGTGCACACTTTGGGAGTGCAACGTCCAATGGAGCAATCTTTAATTATCTTAGTAAATGGTGTACCTACAAAAGACAAAAAGAAATTGGCAACAACTGGTAGACTTACATAAAGTTAGACAAGCCTTGCAATATCTAAAAGACAATAATGAATACTACAAAGAAATTAATATTGAAGAAAACCACTGAAATAATTCAAGAGTCACCAGAACCTGGTCAATTTGAGCTTCTAGATCCTGCTACAGTATCCAATACATTAGACCATTATACAATTCATCCATTGCACTCTAATGAGACCATAGAAGATGCACTAGAAACGTACCAAATGTGACAAACAAAAGGATCACCAATCAGCTTATGGGAAAAAAGTATAGAAGCACATGCTTTTCCTCTACTCTTTCCTACTGGCAAAGGAGGAAGGTACGATGATAGACCTATTCAAATAACAGCATCAGAATGCTGGTTGTTACAGATGTATTCTGAAGATCCCAGATTTAGACAAAATGTGTAATACATATTCCACCTACTCTTTGAAAGTGAACTAGCAACTCTATGTTACGGAGTTACAAACACATTAAAATCAGGAGCCCACTTTCAAAATATGTCAGCTACACAATTATTACAAAAAGTGCAAGAAAAAGATGAGGTCTTACAATCGAGTATTACAAATCTATTAGCAAACATGCGTGGTACTAAAGAGTACTGGTTCCGACGTCATGGAGATGTACGTTGTATGATAAGAAACCTTGGCCCACCCACTTGGTTTGTTACATTAAGTTGTGCAGAATATGCATGGGAAGATTTACATGATTTCCTACGCATATCGAACAAAAACAAAACAAACATAGATATACTAACACCTGGAGAACTGTGGTCTCGAGATCCAGTTAATGTTTCAAGATATTTTCATCATCGCTTCATTGCTATGCTACACTTTATTTGTAATAAAACTGTTCCTCCCCTCGGAGAAGTGCAACACTTATTTTGCAGAAAAGAATACCAAGCCAGAGGAGCAGCGCATATCCACATGCTTTTGTGGATTAAAAATGCTTCTAAATTTGGTCAAGGCAATGATGCCACTGTGTTACAGTTTATCGAAAAATCTGTCATCTTCATGCTAAAATCTTACAATTTCAAAGACACAAATGTGGCAAATATTTTCATCGCAAATACAAAAATAAAGGGAAATACTATACCAAATGAAGCTGTTTTTCCCTAGACCAGTTACAATAACAGGTCAAGTGAACAACTTCATGTCTTCAGTAATACATAGTGTTAAAGGTAAATCACCTAAAAATACATATTACATAAAAATAAAAGAAGAAAAAAATATATCAATGATTACAATGCAATCATTGCCCTCTTATGGAATGCAAACATAGAAGTGCAGTACATTGCAGACAATTCCACTGCAGCTGCACGTTATGTTACAGCATACTTAACCAAAGCAGAAAGAAAAGAGCTTCATGACCGCTGGAATGACCTGTCATCAGACAAAACACTGTCTCAGAAATTGTACAGATTGGGCATGAAAATGCTCTCCCATAGAGAATGTGGCTCCTACGAAGCAGCAGATCGGTACTGATTTGTATGGAAAATCTGAAAATATAGTATGGTTAAATCTTGGTCCTGTTAAATCTAGAAAAAGAGTTCTCAAATCATACGGAAACATAGAAACAATAGCCAAAAATGATCCCAACAGCCAAGACATTTTGAAAAACAATTTGCTGGACACATACCACCCAAATAGAAGTACCACTTTGGAAACCATGCGTCTATACCACATAGCCCAAAACTTCACATACAAAAATAATATAAAACCCAATGAAAAAAAAAGGTAGATACAGAGTGACAAATTGTGAAGGCAGCTTAGTAAAACTCACCAAACCAAGTTTAATTAATCATATGAAATTGTCATTGAAGACTCCTCAACATAAAGAACTATATTACATGTCCCTGCTATAACTCTTTAAACCATGGAGAAAAGAAGAAGAAATACTAGATAACTATGACTCCTACGAAGATGCTTTCAAAGCAAATGAAAGCACTATAACTGATGTAAACTTTACACACTACAAAACAATGTTGCACAATGAACAGCAACACGAAGACTAGATAAAGACACTCCTGACAGTAGTCAACCTTCTGTAACAGGAAGCCAAGAACCACTGGGAAAGTCACTAATAGCAAATGAGGCAGAATTAGCTATAACAGAAGTAGAAAACACCATGTGTCAGTGTGAACATAAAGAAGACTTAACTATACTACAATCAAAATTAAACAATGAGCAGCGTAGCATTTTACAGGAAGTAACAAAAGAAATTGCACATGGTGTACAACATGAGAATAAAGATTGCACCTGCCAAAATTACAAACCTATACTACTGTGCGTCAGTGGTGAAGCTGGCTTTGGCAAAACATTCTTATTCAAAATCATCAGTAAATTCCTTCAACAATTGACAAACAACAAACTGTCAGCTGTTGTCACTGCCCCCACAGGTTTAGCTGCCTACAACATAGGCGGTGTCACTTTACACTGATTACTACTCCTACAAGTAGAACACCAAGACAAATTAGACTATTACATACTTTCTACAGCAAATGCTACTAATAGATGAAGTGAGCATGGTCTCCAACCTAATGTTGGCTTTGATTCACCTCAGATAACAAGAAGTACTCAAAACAAACTACGAGGAGCTCTTTGGAGGAAAACACATTATTGTTTCGGAGATCTTCTTCAGTTGACACCAGTGAAAGGTGAGCCTACTTTTAAAACCTTAGGACACAAACTCTGCCGTAAAACGGTTGGCAGCATAGGAAATGTTAACCTTTGGCAACATTTCCAATACAGAGAATTAACAAAAAACATGCAGCAATCTGCAGATCTCACTTATGCCAACATCTTAAAAAGTATTAGAGTTGGTATACTATCTCAAGAAGCACAAACAATATTGAAAACCCGGCACATTCATGCACTTTATGGCGATAATGCATGTGCTACGGATGTTATGGAACAATTAGCACACAAAAATATCAATTCAAAGGCCTTAATGCCAACTCTTGCAATCTGTTTCAAATTCAATGAAATAATGTTAAGTAAAGAAATGCAACCAATAATGGAAATTAGCGCCACAGTCAAACTTGATGTACATGGTATGACACTACCCATGTGTGAGCAAGCCACAACAAGACTAAATAGTTTAGAACATTCAATCTCAAACACAGCTGGCTTGGAAAAGATATTAAAATTATCCTTAAATTGCAGAGTAATGCTGAAACATAACCTTGACGTGGATCAAGGACTAGTTAATGGAGCACTGGGTACAGTTGTTGGCTTTCAAACATACCCACGTGACAACAAAATTCAGTTTGTCAATATACTCTTTGACAAACTTTCAGAAGTAAAACGGATAGGACGCTCAACAGCTCGATTCCTTCTCTTCAAAGACATGTATGTATGCAGAGAACAATTTTCTCTAACTCTTGCATAGGCAGTCACCATTCATAAATCACAAGGTCTTACCCTAGACAAAGCAATGATAGACATTGCTAGCATAGTCTTTAAAGAAGGCATGAGCTGTGTAGCACTATCACGCTTATGTACACTTGACAGTCTATTTCTAATCAACTTTGATGCAAATAAAGTAAACGCTGATATTCCTTGCATTTTAGAACACAATAGACTTCGCTCACTATACACCCCCATCTAAACACATATTCTGTACCACAAAAAGTAAAACGTTGTAAATGAAAACTAAATCAAACAGAAATACAACAGGATGTCACTGCAAACCCTCCAAAGAGAGTAAAAGAAACCAAAACTTCATCAAGTACCACAAACATAAAAGAACCCATTAGGGAAAGTAAACCAGGTACTTCGTCAAAGAAGGAAGACAAACTAAAAAAAAATCAATCAGATACAGAACTACCTGGTCCATTTAAACTCTCAAATATAGTTGGAGTAAGTTGCTACGCAAATGTAGCAATGAATATTCTATTTCAATTACCACCAATAGCTGACAACATTTACTTACACAGTACAGACCAATTGTGTTTGCAAATGTTAGTACTTCACAGAAATGCAACAAACAATCCTGATAACACGTATAGTGTTTATGGAATAAGACAACAATTGGACTACTGTGCTGGAATGGTGAAATTCAATATAAACTCACAGGAAGATCCAGAAGAATTTGTAATGTATTTACTACAGGTACTGGAAAATAAAAAAACATACTTACAAATGAAATCTTCCAGATTTCATACATGTGGAAACATACATGCACTCTCTGCAACAATGTGACACAAGAACAAATCCCCAATGAACGCTTCGTATATATATATCAATACTTAATTGTGAATCCATTCCATTTCAGCATCTTGTACAAAATGCAAACCATGGAAGATTATGTGCTACCTGCAATTTGGATAATCGCTCCACCTTACTAATACAAACACATAGTTAATACGTAATACTAATGCTTATACGTTACAATGCTGTTGGTACCAAAAACAACTGCAAACTGACTGGATTCACACATGGTCAAGTATCACTTGGTAAGAAAACCTTCACAACAATAGGTATAATCCACCACGCTGGAGCCACAACCAATTCAGGTCACTACACTGCATATATAAAAAAGAAATGTGGATGGTTTGAATGTAATGATAGTACCATTACTCCAAAGAAGAGATTACCAGCAATCTTTCAAACGCTTATTTAATGTTCTTAGAACCAACATTTAACAACTAAACTGTACTTAAACCTTAAGTAAACTTGTAGTAAAAAAATATAAACTGTTAGAACATTCCAAAAGGTATCTAACTGCCCAAAGATTCTACAACAACTAATCAGATAAATGAAATTAGAGCAAAAAATAGATGGTTAGAATGCACCAACTGGTATCTAACTAACCCAACATTTTACAATATCCAAAACTGATAAATCAATATCATTAAATTATATAAAAAAATAGACAGTTAGAATACGCCAAAAAAGTATCTAACTGTCCCAAAATCTAACACTATCCAAACAGATAAATCAATACCATTAAAATATATAGGCCTACTGGTATCTAACTGCTCCAAGATTTTACAACATCCAAACAAATAAATGATATGTTACTGCACCAAAAAACTACAACAAGCCAATATATACAGCATTAGCCCGAAACAAAAAGTGAACCCTGAAAAGAAACAAACAAATAAACTGTAGCAAAACAGAAAAAGCTTTTTTTTTAATCCAACATGGATTTTATTTCCCACAGACCCAATGATTTTAGCAACAAACACAGAAACTGAGCAAATTGCACAGTACTCTGGTTTGCAATCTACTAAATATGAGGGTCATGTTGAATATTCAATGTAATAAGTCGTTACAAAATACCAATACTAACATGATCTTTTCTTTTATCACAGAAATGAACAAGAAATACATGTACTCCATTTACTAAACGAAACATTAAGTACAACCATCGAAGCATATCACACCCATAGAGGCTTATAACGTTGTTCCTTATAAATTTGTTTTTGGATCCCAAAGTTATAAGCCACTATGAGTGTGATATGCTGCAGTGGTTTTGGCCAGGACATAGAGTCTTGGGTGCATGGCGGTAGGCCATGCACCCAAGACTCTATGCCCTGGCCACAACTACCGCAGCATATCACACCCATAGAGTCAAACATTTTAACTATGGCTTATGTGAACTTTTAATGTCCGCGGACATAATGACTTTTCTTAGAACACTTTCAACTTCCCAGCGAACAATACGGATAGCGTCCTCAGGACACCACCATTTTGTTTATTTACAAACATTTCAGGACACCGCAAGTGTTCTTAGAACACTTTCAACTTGCCAGCAAATAATACGGACACCGTCCTCAGGACAACCCCATTTTGTTTATTTACGAACATTTCAGGACACTGTGAGTGTTCTTAGAACACATTCAACTTGCCAGCAAACAATACAGACAGCGTCCTCAGGACACCCCCATTTTGTTTATTTACGAACATTTTAGGACACCGTGAATGTTCTTAGAACACTTTCAACTTGCCAGCGAACAATACGGACACCGTCCTCAGGACACCCCCATTTTGCTTATTTACGAACATTTCAGAACACCGCGAGTGTTCTTAGAACACTTTCAACTTGCCATCGAACAATACGGACAGCGTCCTCAGGACACCCCCATTTTGTTTATTTACAAATATTTCAGGACACCGCAAGTGTTCTTAGAACACTTTCAACTTGCCAGCGAACAATACGGGCAGCGTCCTCAGGACACCCCCATTTTGTTTATTTGCAAACATTTCAGGACACCACAAGTGTTCTTAGAACACATTCAACTTGCCAGAGAACAATACGGACAGCGTCCTCAGAACACCCCATTTTGTTTATTTGTGAACATTTCAGGACATCGCGAGTGTTCTTAGAACACATTCAACTTGCTAGCGAACAATATGAACAGCGTCCTCAGGACATCCCCATTTTGTTTATTTATGAACATTTCAGGACACGGCGAGTGTTCTTAGAACACATTCAACTTGCCAGCGACAATACGGACAGCGTCCTCAGAACACCCCCATTTTGTTTATTTACAAACATTTCAGGACACCGCGAATGTTCTGAGAACACATTCAACTTGCCAGTGAACAATACGGACAGCGTCCTCAGGACACCCCCATTTTGTTTATTTACCAACATTTCAGGACACTGCAAGTGTTCTTAGAACACTTTCAACTTGCCAGCGAACAATACGGACAGCGTCTTCAGGACACCTCCAATTTGTTTATTTACGAACATTTCAGGACACCGTGAGTGTTCTTAGAACAGTTTCAGCTTGCTTGCGAACAACACAGACACATATTGAGTCCTCAGAACACCCCCCATTTTGTTTATTTAGAACATTTCAGAACAGCCGCGTTGTCCGCAGACAAATCGAACACAACAAAAGGTTCTACCACATAAAAAATACAACATTTAACCTATCTCATACTCTCCCACACTCCCCAAACACTCTTACACACCAGCACACTCTACTAAATACAATTTTTAAACCAAGTTTCACCGCGCTGTCCACGAACGTCCGCGAATCCAAGATGGCGGGCGTTACTGAAAATCTGATGCGCTTCACGCTCTACGCCGTCCAATCAGCGAACACGTTGCATGTCCATGGACATGACACAAGCCGATTTTTTATTACCTAATTTTTTGTCATTTTAAAAAAAACTACTGGACGGATTTTCACCAAATCTGCAAAAGCATGCTTTCGGGAACAAGCCGCTACTCCTGGTCCGAATTTGATGAAAATCTATCCAGCGGTTTGGGCTGTAGGCACGAGCAAAGTTTTTTCCCCATTCAGTCTAGGGGAAAAAAAAAAGTTTTGGGACCCCCTTATAACTTTGCCCCCCCAGACGAATCCTCACAAAACTTTGCAAAAAAAGTTCAGAATGAGCCATATACTTTTTTTGCAAAGTTTGGTGTGGATTCGTCCAGGGAGAGCGAAGTTATGAGCCGCCCAAAAAGTGTTCTTCCTATGGAAACAACAACTACATACATATATATATAGCAAAAAACAAACTGCAAAATAGCAGCTCACAGCGACACTCCTCCATCTTTCATTCCAAAAAGTACACCACACTGCTGTGCTTTCTCCATTGTAAAACTTCCTTTATTATTTGGTGTGGACAAGCAAGAGCACACCTGTGAATAAAATCACAATAACGCATTTCACCCCAAGCTAGGCTGTGTCGGATTGTTACTGACACCATGTTTGCAATTGTTTATATTTCATTTTCTGTTTGAATTCAGTCTCTTTCCTGTGTTGGAACCCCTAGAGCTATACTTCTTCTTTTGTTGTTCGCCTTTAAATGGTGGTCATATTGGATGACTCTTTTCTCAGTACATACATTTTTTTGGAGTTTTTTATGTGTATGCTGGTTCATACTTTTTAGGCAAAGCAGTTTTCAATACATTATAAAGTGTTAAGTGCTAAAGGAAGGAGATAGAGGTAGGGGGAAGGGATTTTATGCAAAGCTTGCTTTTGGATAAAATGCTTGGAATTCTATGTAACATGAGTGGATTTGATGCATTTGCATGACATTTTATTTAGATGAACTTACTTGTGCTGGGAAGTCTACATTATATCGATTGATATATTAATAGAGATCAAGTGATCTTAAGCTTTAAAAACAGTGTTGACTCCTATGCTTTTAGTATGCAAGGCTTCTTTCAATTGAAATATTTCATAGTTCTACTATCATGTATAGATACGTTATTTTTGTGCCTTATAATTTACTACTAACTGGATGTTTTATAATAACATGTGCAAATATGCTGTATTTGCCTGAGGTACATCATATAGTAAAGTCCCTAGTGCATTAAACAGTGTTAACTACTATGCTTTCAATATGCAAGGTTTATTTTGAATGGAGAATTTGATATGTCTACTATCATGTACAGATATGTTGTATTTGTGCTTTGCGATTTATTACTAACTGGATGTTTATAATACCATGTACAAATATGCTGTATTTAGCTGAGGTTAAAGTTCAGTGCATCGTACAGTAAAGTGCCTAGTGCCTTAGAATACAACATTGGTTGCACACAGGGGCGTTGCTAGGGAGGGCTAAGGGGGCTATAGCCCCTGATCTTTTGGTTGTAGCCCCGGATAGAATCTCAGGAGCTACAGCCAAAAGACTAGCTAGCCCCCAGTCCCAACAGTACTGACAACAGTTTAGCCCCGGGTCTTTTTCAGACCTAGCAACTCCCCTGGTTGCACACATGCATTATCTTGTGCCTTGTTATTTACCCGTTGTTGGCGTCTACACCGATATATTTAATCTAATCAGATATAATGGGGCCGATTCATGGAACAAATGTGCGCCGAAAATCTCAGGGCAAACTGGCGCAAGCGTGAAAAATCAAGCGCACGCGTGCGTATCAAGGAAGGGCCTGTGCATGTTTTCCCCTGGTTGTGAGCCAAATCCGTGCGTGGCGCACACGGGCACACACGTCATTGTAAGATCCCGAACGCTGTGCGCGACGCGCACTGGGAAAGCGCTCAATGTTGGCGCACACACCAAAAAGGGGGCGGGACACGGGGCGTAACATGTGGAATGGGGAACAACGCATGAAAAAGAAGGCCTAACTGGGGAAGTATTGCAGGGAAATATACGGAACACCCACGTGCACGCGAACAACACGTATTCATGGTATCGAATACGGAAACGCGCACGCTACAAAACACGCACAGGCGTCAACACGTCCGCCACAGGAAGGCAGGCGTAAGCGTCCGCGCGCACAGTATAAAAGTGCACACAAACAACAAACACGTATATACAGCTACGATGAATGCACCATTTGTCGCAGCACTGATCGTGGGACACTGCAGGAGGAGGAGAATAGCCAGGGCCCGCATTTTTTCCCCATGGACCAGTCTTTTTGGGATGCCTGATGACCAGGTATGTGGCAGGTATAGATTTCCACCTTGTATCATCCTAGACCTGGTCAGGGAGTGGGAAGATGACCTTACATCCCCCACCTTATGCTCCCAAGCATTGACCCCCTCAGAGAAGGTGCTCAATGTCCTGCATTTTTTGGCCACTTGGTCATTATAGCAGACTACTGCCATAGTGGGGGGAGTCTTACAGGCCACGCAGTCATGCTGCCTACACCAGGTGTTGGCAAACTTCCCCAAAGTGCTTGGTAACATAGATTGCACCCATGTTGCCCTACGTCCACAGAGCACATCTATCGAAACCGCAAGCACTGGCATTCCATCAATGTGTAGGTCGTATGCAATGCAAAGGGAATCATCACGTCTCTCTATGCAAACTACCCTGGCTCCACCCATGACAGTTTCATATACAGAATGTCTGCCCTGAGCTGGGCCCTGGAAGCTGGGCACTATGGCGACACAGGGCTCCTAGGTGAGTACAAATGCCTGTGCACATGCATGCATATCACACACAGACAGATACACAAACCCTAATAATCACAACCATTATCACCACCCCAGGAGACAGTGCCTACCCTCTGAGAAACCACATGATGACGCCAATCCGGAACCACACCACACCACCCCAGGTAAGATACAACACTGCCCATATTGCAACCAGGGGCATAGTGGAGCACACATTCAGAGTGCTCAAGTCACGCTTCCGCTCCCTTGACTGCTCTGGCGGGCAGCTACTATATGCCCCCCCCCAGTAGTGTGCATGATCATTGTGGCAGCATGTGTCCTGCACAATGTTGGAAGATGGCAGGGTGTAGCGGTGGACATGGTGGTGCCCCCACATCCCCAACCACAGACACAGGCTCTGCCCATGGGAGGGGATAGGACATGTGGCGAGGCAGCCCGGACCCAGCTTTTGGCCACATTTTTCACCTAAACTCCCACCCCTGCGCAGTGCACACAGGCCTGACATATACCAGGTGACAATCGATGATGACAAAGAGGCAGTCAATTGTCACAACCTTACCACCCTGAGAATGTTGCCATGGAAGCGCCACATTGTGTGCATCCCTAGCTACTTAAACCTAAACAATCCTGTGTGACCAAAAGGAACACATGCAAGGTGTGTATCACACACACCTGCAAAGCAGCCCATGACAATCCCTGGTATGTCACCCAAACCCTCCCAACGCCCATCACCCTTGCCTGCCACACCATGACATGGCAAGCAATACCAAAAGACCAATAAGAATCGAAGTGACATGTGATAAATGAAAAGTGGCTCCAGACAATGACGCCTGACATGGAATCACATGAAAGGACTGACCAACAACCTCCCACACATACCAAGTCATACACAAATGCATTTCACCAGTTGTAGCATGAACATAACACTGAATGTCTGTTCACATGCACATTGGGCAAGGCAAAATCCCTACTCCCGAACCTGTGTGCTGTGTGTGTCTCCTGCAACACACTGCTCAGCACACAGCACAGTGAGAAGCCATTGTGTCTGAGATACACCTTGAGCATCACATGAAAAGGACTAATTTAAAAAATAACCAATTGATGCATGTACAGGATCCCCAAATGGCCATAGATCATGTGTTACAGGGACACAGCGGGCCCCAGAAGGCAATATGTGTGCACCAGTGGCCATGGAAGGGTGGTTGTACATGTGGTGGATCATCGTGCAACTGTGTGTGTCAGTAGGGATATGCACTCAATACATGCATGTGAAATCAAGTGATCCTCAGTGTCATGTACACATCACATGTGAACATTGCCCATGTGCACACCCCAGCATGTCAAACCACACCAATCCCCTCACACCTGAAAAGTAAAGGCAACACAGGAACAGGCATTGACCAGCAGAACACATCATGTACATAGTACCCCACAATTACAATGTCAGAGTGTCTAAAACACTGTAGCGGAAGCCAACTGTCCAACAGCAAAAGGCCCTCCCTCCTTCACACAGCACCACAACCTACTGAACATCTGTGTCTGGGGTATGTAGCCTTCTTCCTTCAATTATACCTGGCCACAGCATCACCCTACCCCTTGGTCTCCATGTTCCACCTTGTGTGTAAATAGGGTCCCGCCCCCTCAGAGGCCACCTTGACTGGCAAAAAAAAAACAAATCGCAGAGAACTCCAAGGAGCCAAACCCACAAACCATGGAAAAAGCCTGTAGGCAACCATCAGTCCTGGAAGAGTCTCCAGTAGATGACTTGAAGTAGCAGAGAATGTCCAAGCACATGCCCAAGCACAATGATAAAACAACCAAGGTAGCACAGTTCAACAATGCCACAACAGGATGGGTACCATGTTTGGTACAAAACATACAATGATGATGCACCAACTGCGGTGTCCAGGCGCAGGATTGGCACGAAACAACCACCCCCTCTGTAGTCTGGGTGCCTGCAAGGTCAAACTTACACAGGCCTCTGAGACCCCAGTGGGGAAGGAGGGTCAGGGATATGTTGTTTGGACAGGCATTGGTATTTAGGATAACCGGAAAGAGGGGCAGGAGAGGGGAGTAGGATTGTCAAGGGAAAGTAGAGAAAATACAAAATACAACTATTCACAATAACACATACTCAATCAGACAAAACATGTTCTTCATGCACATTGTACCAAATGAGTCAAATGCAAGCCAAAGAGAGACTTTTCTCTGGGGTGAGTGCTGGCCTCCTCCCCGGGCACTCTCAGGTCCGGTAACAGGAGCAGGTCAATGCTGCAAAGAGAATGTGAGTTACTTATCTGTGTGTGTCTCCAACACACACACGCAACACCATAAATGCCCCAAAGTAAGTGACTTCTCCACAATCAAATACTCTTGTCTGCTGCTGTGTACCCATACGTTAGCTTTCTCCCATGAAGGTCCATACACTGTCAAAGCAGTAAAGCAGGCGCACATTGGCACGCAGCAAATGGAAGACCAATGTGTCAAGAATCACACATCATACAATGGTCCCTGGGTGAGCAGCTATATGCGTATAGCGAGGTGCGACTCCGGTACAAGTTGTGTACTGGCATCCGCAGATTAAAATAGGTAGTGCACGTGTCAATTAGCACATGTAAATGACAAACAGCACAATGTATATCAATCAATGGACACATCAATCATGAACCCACCCAAGTCTAATGCAGGCATGCCCTGGATAAAAACCCCATAACCCCCACTAGGGGTGTTAACACAAGTAGTACTGCAGCAGACAGGCCACAGATATGACAGTCCAAAGCCCTTGTGTAAATGACTGTAACACCCAACCAACCTTGCGAACCCACGGATAAGGGAAGCAGGAGTGGCCTATGTGAGTCAGGAACCCAAGCTGCAAACACACACATGAGACTTGCTTAAAGGGCAAGTCTGTGACAGACAGTGGATACTTTCAAAAGCCACATGAATGTACAATAGACAAGCAATTTTAAACTATATTAACTAATTAAACTAACTATAAAAAACCTACATTACCTAATTAAACTAACTATCAAAAACAATGTTAACTAACTAAACTAAAATGAAAAATCAAAAATGGCCACATACGACCCAGAGGGGTGGGGGAAAAGGCACCCAGGTGGGGAAAGGTACAGGGTGCAACTCAACACCCACATGCAATGATGTTGAGTCAACAAAAAAAAACTCCATAGGCTCAATGCCTGCACAGCCCGGCCTGTGTGTGAGATATCTCGTCATCCGAGTCAGCCTCTTCCTGAAAAGGTAGACGTGGTACAGGAGCCTGACCGCGCCTAGGCGCAGCTTGCCCCTCATCAGTGGCAAGTCTGCCGGACGGGTGAGCCTGGTTCTGTGCGGCAATGACACGTAGGTCAGCATGCAGAACCTCTCGTGATACGCGTGCTTCCTCTTGCAAGGTAGCACGTGTAACACAAAGTTCTTCCTGCGTGACCTGGCTGGACAACTGATGCACCTCCCAGAAAGCACTTAGCTCAGCCGAGATGGTACGCTCAAGCTGCACGAACCTCTCCTCTGACCGTTCCCTCTGGGACATCAAGAGGACACCCAGAGTGGATCTGAGGGATGGATACTCAGCCCTCAGAGCCTCCATGTGTGCCTCTGTGTGAGCAGCAATTGCTTGATGCAAATGCACCATTTCAGCCTGGCATGCCCTGTCTGAGGCTGCCATGCCCATCCTGAGCAAGCGGGCCGTGGACTGTGCCGCCCGCTGCTGGAGAAACATCTGCCTAGCAGGGGGGAGCACGGACTGGGCCACACGCTCCATGCTCACAGCAATGTTTTGTATAGCTGCCACGTGGCGGTCTGAATTGGCAGTCATGTCTTGCTCCTACTCAGTATACCTCGGTGGTGCACGGCCACCGCGATGCTGGGCTTGACACCTGCGAGTCCCAAGGACTGGCCATCCTTGTCGGGTTGGCACCGCCCGCGGCTGCATGCCCCAGTCGACGTGATGTCCCAGGCACATCAGCAATTGGTGTGGAGGGTGACCCTGCGTCCTGATCCACCACAGGTGGAGGTCCCACCACCGTCTGGCCCCTCAGTGCAGGTGTCGCGGACAGATCAGCGTCCACATCAAAATCTCTCACCCCAGACAAATGGACCCGATGCACAACCAACTCGACATTGTCATCAGAGTGATCGTCCGGGCTTGACTCATTGCCTGCCACAGACAAGATGGTCTCTAGCACATGTGGGTTTTCATGGTCTACCAACCCATGACCCCCACTTTTGCCGGGTTGCTGGTGTGATAGCAAACCTGTGTCTGACATGACAACACCATCCTCTGGCTCCATTGCGTCACCATCTGGAAAGTGGAGAAAATTTACATTAGTACACATGTCAGAAGCGCATAACACACAAATAGACGTCACACAGACTGACAACACATGAAGCACACATGTCACACACCAATGTGAACCTGGCATGCATGCCAGGTCACTTTGACATAGCATCAGGGACTAGGCATGTAGAACGGTGTAACACAGCTCAGAAGTGGGTTGATGCAGTGCAGGACATGTGTGCATTATCCACTATCTACATGAACAAGTACAACATGATGTGTATCAATTGACTTGAAGGCAGTGCAAGGGCAAGTCCAGGCATCACATGCAATGTGCATGCAACGTGTTGCATGGCTACAAGCAAAACCCCCCAAGTGAAAATTTAGGGATGCATTGCATGGCAGCGAAAGGGTGACCAGGGACCTGTGCATTGGCAGACAGTGCTGTCTAGCAGAAAAAGGCATCATCTGAGTCAACTGACAACACAGCAGATGATGATGGGACAGAAAGCAGGACATATGATGACTCCTCAGTAGTACAGACATGTGTGCAGAAGCCCCTACACCAGTTGAACAGAGTCAGTGGGCCTGAAATGGGGGGGAGGCCTGTGCCCTGCACAGGCTGTGACACCCTAAACATGTGTGTGGTGCAGGACTGAGCCAGAGTGGACATGGAATGGATGATCAAAACAAAGAAATGTAGGTCATCCTGGACACGTACTAAAATGATCATCCAGTCAAGGACACATAAGTGCATGTATGGAATACACATGGAGCATGAATGGGAACTCATGTCCCTGCGGAGCATCTGCCATCTGCACAGTCCAAGTGAGACAACCTGCATAAAGTGCAGAGGATGTACACCACTGCATGTGTCTGGCAGGTTGGCTGGTGGAATTTTGCATGTACACAGGAGTCTTGAACAGGCCATTGAAGTACGCTAACGTGATGCACACCTGTGCAATGTTGCAATTGGGCTGCAGGGTTGATGAAGGGGCAAGGGAGCATGCCTACGTGGAGTACCCACATGCATGCATAGGACACATGCACATCAGTCATGCAATGACATAGTCCCAGTGCTGAGAGGAAACACACCCCAGGCTACATGCAGAATGGCCATTGAGCTGGAACATGGACTGTATGGTCAGCTGGGTGACTAGCATGTGATTAGGGTGCAAGTGTGGTTGTGAGGACAGCCCCTGTCTTCTCTACATGTCCACTATCCTGCACAGCAGGCACGTATCATAGAAGCATTATATAACTTGCACATGAGAACCGTGTACACCTGACATGCTGTGGCAGTCAAGCACAACACATCACACAACCAAAACACATATGTCGTCGACCAACAGGCAACAACACTCACTGGACGGGGCATCAAAGTACATCATCTCTCCCTCTCCTTCAACCAATTCTGTTGGTATGAACTCTGCAACAAGTGCCTCGTGCGGAGTGAGGTGTTCCTCCTCAAGTACTGGCCCACCGCCAGTCACCGCAGTCATGTTGTAATTTGAGGCACACTTTGCCTTAGTGCTGTGTTTGAGGTTGTTCCAGCGCGATCATCCCAAAACAGCGTTATGCTCATCCAAACATTGAGGTGTATCATCAACTGCCGGCATCAATTGGTATCTGGAAATTATGACATTCGCAGTAGGGCAGAATGTGGCTGTGTAGAAAACATAACAGAACATAACATAACATAACACGTGCCATTTAGACCTAAGTCTTATGTATTACCATATCCCTTGACACCTCAATCTTAGGCCTTCTTTGCATTATTGTGTGTACGTGCCCACTGTGCCTCGAAGCCTGTAGCACCAAGGCACCAAGGCTAATTCTTGCTCTATCAGTCTACTCTGCATCACTGCCTTATGACTCCTTCCCAGGGGGCTACCTAGATTCCTGCCTCCCAGATTTAGCCAAAGTATATCTCCTTCTCCTTGACCAATAATTGAATCTGCCAACTTGTGCTCCTAGCTAAGGTTGATTCTGCCTATCTGCGAGTACCTAGCTAATAGTGAATTTGCCTATTTTTATGCACCTAGCCAAAAGTTGAATCAGCCTATTTTTATGCACCTAGCCAAAAGTTGAATCTGCCTATCTTTATGCACCTGGCCAATAGTTGAATCTGCCTATTTTTATGCACCTAGCCAATAGTGAATGAGCCTATTTGTGTGCATCTGTAGCCCTTGGCGAACCTGCCCTCTCCAGCCATACACTCTAAAGGACAACTAGCAAGACCATGCTTACCTGGCTCACACTCATCATGTTCCCCTCTGTGTCATGCAAGACAGTGTGCCCTGCAGCGGTAATAACTACATACCCTTCAGGAATGGCCTAGCCAAACTTGGATGTTTGAGACATTCACCCATCCCCTGCCCTACACCATTCCTGCCCACTATTCCACCCTTCCCACCCTGCCACCTCCATAACTACACAACCATAGACAGAGATTCCCCAGTTGACACCCCGCCAATTTTAGCTCTGATAGAACTCTGTGCCATCCTAGACCTAATGCTCCATGTCGAACAAGGGGCACCAATATCATTACCAAATCTAACCACACCAAACCTAGTATTAAGCCTTCTTCCACCCACCCTCCAGGAAACACTCTTATAGTTAACCCTAACCTCATAGCCTGGAATAATAGACTAGACTCCAGACTTCCTCTCATGATTAGCAAGCACCTCGTCAAACCCTACACCAAGTGTAATAAAAACGATACAGCCTCTAACTTGCCTAAATTACTCCCCTTAAAAGGAGCACTACTCAATGTCAGATCCCTTGTTGCCCATCCTACAGAAATAGCTGCCACCATCCTGACCAATAATCTTGACTTCCTCGGCATAACTGAAACTTGGCTTCATGAGGCAGCAGGACCCTATCTAACCCTAGCGCTTCCCAACAAATACACCATCCTCAGAGCGAATAGACCCAATGCTCGGGGAGGAGGTGTAGCTATCATCTTCAAATCCTCTCTAGACCTCAGATCTATCACTACCTCCCCACTCAAATCATGCGAGCATCTTACTATCAAGTTGCAAACCTCTCCCAACAGCACAATCTCCATTCACCTAATATATAGACCCCCAGGCCATCCTGGAGCCTTTGAGGAAGACATCACCTTTCTAATATCTGAACATTCTAAACCGTCAGCACAAATCATCATTCTGGGTGATTTTAACCTTGGGTATAATGACCCTAATTACTCCCCAGCCTCTTCCCTAGCTAATGCATTAGTCGAGCATGGCTTTGCACAACTCAGCGTTCAACCTACTCATCAAAAGGGTGGAATTATCGACTGGGTAGCTGCCCTCAATTGCAACATGACTTGCAAAGGCCCCCAACCTCTCGCCTGGACCGACCACCATCTTATCCCATTAGATATCAATATCAACAACTCAGACCCAAAAAAGTGCCCTACTGCACCAGCTTGTCTGACCAGGAATAAGCACAACATCAATGCTGAAACCGTAATACCATCGGTCCTCCCCACCCTCAACGCACCTTCGGCCATTGCCGACCTCAACCTACTGGTCAACACCTATAATGATTCCATGTCCAATGCCATTGATACCTATGCCCAATTGAAATTGCGCAAAGGAAAACCGAGAGCTCACTTGAACTCTTGGTACACCCCTGAACTCAAACTACTGAGAAAGAAGAAAGCTAAATTAGAAGCGCTTTGGAAAGCGGTACCTTCTACTGAAAATAAAACCAATCTTTCAAATATCTCTTCCTTATAAAAAAATGAGATAATTTGCACAAAAAAGAAGCCTACAACGTTAGGATAAATCAAGCAGGGTCCTGCACCAGAGAACTTTTCAATATCCTGAAGGAATTAGAAAACCCTAATCCACCTACAGATACTTGCACGAAAGACAAACCTTGGTACACCAGTATCCAAAATGCCCTTGCGGTCGCGGCGACACTGTTTAATTTGTATCTTGCAGACATGGGAAAAGCTTTCTGTATAGCAGCAGCTAACCCAGTGAAGATCACTGAGGTGATTCTTGGATGGTTGGCATATGCCGACGACCTAATTCTGCTTGATTATACACCGGCTGGTCTTCAGTTGATGCTAGATGCTCTAAGCAGTTATTGTATCGACAACGGCTTACAGATCAATCTAGACAAAAGTAAAGTGATGGTCTTCACAAAAAAAAGGTGTCCTAAAAAATATGTGTGGTCACTGAATGGTGAAATCTTAGAACAAGTAAATACTTATAAATATCTTGGCATCACTGTAGATGACCGCTTAACTTGGAAGGCACAGTGGTCTATGCTTCAAGCTCGGTGCATGGTATCTACCAATGCGCTGAGCATTTTCATCGGAAGTAATAGTGGTTATTCAGTATCTGCAGTACTGAGAATTTATATTGCAAAGATAAGAGCAGTCCTATTGTATGCTATTGTTATATGGGGCCATAATTTAATCAAACTTGTCGAAAAATTCGAAGTTTGTTTGCTTAGGAAGCTGCTTCGATTACCCAAATGTGTAAGTGCGGAACACATATACCTTGAACTTGATCTGGTGGCAATCTCCTATGTATTTGTTAACCATTGCGTTATTAACTTTGAGAAGCTGAAACGTCTCCAGATAGACACAATCATTGGTGCATATATGGTTGCCTACTTGTGCCTAGTGCGTAACTCTAAATTTGGAATAATGGGCAAACTACAAAAACTTCATAGCAAATGGGATTGCCAGAATTCCCCATATAGATTGATGAGTATGCCCCTCATGAAGTTAAAATTAAAGCATGTACTGAAGGAAGTCTGCTATGAACAGCAGATGATAAACCTATCCACAAAAACATTTAGTGGAATCTATTATAATGAGCGCTCATCACGTTGCAAACTCCCTAGTTATATTAATGCATACCCGAGCCCTCAAACGGTGCGGCAATATTTGTTACTAAAATGTAATATTTCTGAGGCATTGGAAACACATGGAACACAAATGGGTATTACTCGTGACATGCGTTTCTGTCGATTGGGCGTCCATAATGTCACAGAGACACTACACCATTTGCTAATTGTATGTGATAGTCTGTATGCACTGCGATACAAACATATGAAGTCATATAATAATACCATTAATCCTGACGAAATTGAGACACTGTGGCCATTGTTTATGAGTGGTAATGACATAAATCTAATTTATTTTATGGTGACATTTTATAAGAAAATTGTATTGATATTACATTGTATTGTATAATTATGTAGGGTACCTCAAGACTGTCGTATGAAATCAAATGTGTTTTTTAATGTGAGTTATTAGTAAATTGGTATATAATCTTGTATTTTAATACTGTAATAATGTGTAATCTCGGTATATAAAACATTTGTTTTGTTATATGTATACCTAATAAACTAACTAACTAACTAACTAACTAACTAACAAATGCCCTTGCTAAGAAAATTACAGGACTCCAAACTAAAATAAAATGTAAATGACAACAACTCACCAGTAGCAAGTCCACCAGCTCTAACACACCACCGCCCACTGACAACAGTCTAGGTTTCACATTCAAAAAGGTCACTCCATTAGAAGTACAACAAATGATAGCCTCCCTTAAACCGTCTAACTGCAAAGGGGAAAGTTGCCCAGCCAGAGATCTATCCCCCTTCATCACTAAACTAATAAACCTATCCTTCGCCACCAACTCAGTACCTAGTAATCTGAAACAATCTTGGGTTCTCCCATTGCTAAAAAAACAATCACTAGACCCAACCATACCCACCAATTACAGACCTATCACCACAGTACCATTCTTGCTAAAAATCCTTGACAGAGTTGCCTACCTGCAAATTCAGGACCACCTTGAGACCCACCATCTGCTTGGAATACGTCAATCCGGCTTTAGACCTCAACATGGAACAGAAACTGCTCTTGTTGACCTCAAAAGTCAGATTGATGAAATCAAAGACAAAGGCAACGCTGCCATCCTACTCCTTTTAGACCTGTCAGAGGCCTTCGACCTGGTCGATCACAAAATCCTATGCAACCATCTATCGTCCGCTGCTCACTTCTCCTCCTCTGCTGTCATGTGGATACAATCCTTCTTGGCTAACAGAACCATGAGGGTTTTGTTCACCAGTAGCGGCAGCTAACCCCATCCCTATTACATGTGGTGTCCCACAAGGCTCATGTGTATCGCCCACTTTGTACAATATATTTACAAAGCCACTCTTTGATAAACTGGACCATCCGGGTGTCACCTACACCAACTATGCTGATGACACCCAGATACTCCTTACCCTCTCAGGCAACTACAATGCTGACGTCATCCGGATTAACAACATCTTTACCATCAATCAGGCATGGATGGCCACACACGGCCTCTGCGTGAATGCTGAGAAAACTGAACTTCTCCTTGTCGGCTCACCCAATCAGTTTTGAATCTTAGCCCCAATTACAATAGTCTCATCATCAATGGCAATACTATTCCCATTGTAAAAAGCGTGAAAACCCTTGGCTTTTATCTCGATGCCAACACTAACCTTTCCAAACAACGTAACATGACTGCCTCAGCCACTGCCTACATAGGTAAGCTGATCAGGGCCTGCAGACATTTCCTGTCTTCTAACAGTTGTCTTACATTGGCCAGGGCTCGTATACAGTCTAAACTGGACTACTGTAACAGTCTTTACCTAGGCACAAACCAAACTATCATCAATAAACTACAGGTACTCCAAAATAACGCGCTACGAGCAGCATTAAACATCCCAAGGTGAGATCACATCTCTACCACTAGAATCTCATGTAAATGGCTCTCCACAAAACAAAAAAATAACCTAAAAACCATTTGCCTCATGTACAAAGCCGTAAATCATCTAGCCCCTCCCTATCTCACCAATAAATTTACCATGAAACCCGCTACCAGAATCACTAGATCAAATATGCTTTGCCTAACAGTGCCTAGATTCTCCTTAAAAAGAGCTGGAGGATCCAGCTTCACGGTACTTGCCTCCCAACTCTGGAATACCTTACCTATTAACATCCAATCTATCGAGTCCTTTCAGGCATTTAGGAAACAGGTCATTGGCTGGTTACTGAATAGAACCTAGCATTTACCCTCTTCCCTCTTCTATGTTCAATGCTACTGCCTCTACCATAATTGTGTTTTCTACATACAAACTGTATAATCTATGATTGTAAACTGATGTAACGTACTTTGTAACTTGTACCGAAGCGCCCTTTAACTTGTGGGTCTGGAGCACTATACTAAATAAACAATAAACAAAAAGAAATGTGTCTCAGTACCCGGTCTTAATTCTATGCTAATCAATCCATTGCACCGTGTGAAAACTAAGGATGAACACAAACTAGAAACAATGTAAACACAGATAAAACAACGTGCAATTTTGGAGTCAACTATGTGATTCAGAGGTTAGTGCTACGCAGTGTGTTTACCTCGCAATGGGAGGCTGATGTGAAAGTTGACTGAAGAAATTGAATAACACATAGACATTATTTTAACGTAACATTAGCCTAGCATTGGGCATTGGTGGAACCTGTGCGAACACTGACATGGCCTCCATGCATTTTGGTGCTGGACTGCCCACGTGCCATGGGAGAAATACAAGTACACACTGGTTGTTTCTGAGTCTCCTCACCAATTGCCAAAAACAACAAACCATTTCAATGTTAGCCAGCAATCCATACGGTCATAAAATGAAACCTTGACTCGTATGTCGATAAATTTGTCTACAGTAAGACATACATAACAATCAGTATTTCCATACTCTTGGCGTAAAGTGTCTGTTCAGATCAACCATTTTTCATCAAATGAAATGAAACGTTACTTTGTCCAGTTTTGAAATGCTGACCCTTATCTTGTTTGATGTTTTTACATACCTCATCCTATTCCTTTTCTATTACTTACGAATCCTCGCTTTATTCCCAAGGACAAAAAACAATACAGGCCTATGCCTAATTTGCTTTTGCTACATGGAAGCGACAAAATAACTCAGCAGGACGCAAGGGGGTAAACAGCCCAAGGCATTGACCTTGAGGCCCATGGCAGCAATTCCCTCGTGCACCACTGCAGCATTAGGAATATTTATGAAAAACAAACCAATTGTTTGCTTGCATACACCTATGCTGCGCAAAATTTCCAGATATTTACTCATTTTATGAAAACACTCGGAATTCATATTCCACCTGTCAGCTGAGCGCATTTCCAGTTTTTGGACAGAAACCTCCGCTCACAGAGCGCACCAACAGCCCTCACCTTTGCAAAGGCTGCGCACAGTGAACAGTGGCTGCATGCCACCTTTTTCCTCCTGCGCCTGTGTCAGACTAGTCTATTTGTCACAGCTGGTCCACCACAAAGTGTTATAATTTAAACAGTGTATTGGTTTTGCTTCAACAATTTATACTTTTGGTAGCTTTGAAATTCAAGTTACATATGTTTTCCATTGGTCATGTACAATGTATAAAAATTGTTGAACATACAAATAGCTGATAATCATTTGTATCGGGATGCCAACTGTTCAACGAGTTCTGCTTTTGGTGGACAGACCACGTTTGCAATTTATGTGTCCTAGGAACCAAATCACAAACAATTCCATGAGTATGCATGTCCAACACACGGAAATTCAGATCTTTCACGAAATTGAAATCCATTTCCTGATATTTTGGCTTGACCCCCCACTTTTTGGTTCTTTTCCAAAGGTAATTTTGTATCGAAGCCAGGGGCGCCAAGTACGCAGGTGCTCCGGTGGCAGGGCACCCGCCGGCAGAAGGAAGTCAGGGCTGAGCCCCCCATGGGCCAAAGAGAAGAGACGCAGTATGGATGGCCCTTTGTTCCACCATACTCTGTCTTTCTCTGGCCCGGGTAAAAGCCGGGTAAAAAACTATTTTTAGAAATTGAGGGACAGATGCAAATGAAGACGCTTTTGCTTTGCATCTGTCCCTCAATTTCTAAAAATCGTTTTGGGTTGGGTATACTTCTACATCTGTGCACCCCGGGTGCAAAGATGTAGAGGTCCACCCAACCCAAAACGATTTTTAGAAATTAAGGCACAGATGCAAAGCAAGAATCTGTGCCTCCATTTCTAAAAACCGTTTTGGGTTGGATGTATTTATACATCTGTGCACCCCTCCTGACAAGAGGGGTGCACAGATGTAGAGGTACAGTCAACCCAAAAAAAAATTGTGGTGAAATAAAAATGTCTTAACCAAATGTGCCTTCAGCACCCTGGTATATACACAATAGGCATGTCCTTTCATATGCTTCCTTCACTGATTTCCTGTTAAAAACAAATATTTGTACTGCCTCTTAGGAGCAGATAGCATGCATACATTTTGATGAATAGAGGTTCATTTTAGGGTGTAAAAGAGCTAATGAGGGCACATCTAATGACGCAGATGATGAGGAAAAAGGTTAAAATCTTATGATTCAATTAGGGGAATGTGGCAGTGCAAAAGGAAGTGAGTATTGGGTTGCACATGTGGGCCTAGTAAATAACAAATGACAGAAATGTATGTCACAACTGCGGAGCATGTTCGACTGAAAATATTGGGCAGATAGGTCAAATCCTGGGCATATGGTATGCAAGTGAGGGATATAGTGTGATATAGAGGGATATTGGGATGTACACAATAGAGGAGGGGCCAGTAATGGCAAAAACTAGTATTATATTTGCAAAGCTCCTTTTAGTTAGGGTTTTGGGAATGGTCATCTTACAAACTGTGATAAATGTATTATTGAACAGGGTGTATTCTGTTTTATCAAGCATGGAATATGATGTCTGATTATTGGTACACTTTTATGATCCCGAATATATACAGTGCAATTGTATTTCGGTTTATGCATAAGAAGTAAAGCATGTGTGGGTTGACTGTAGGAGAAGCAAACCTTGACAAAGCCAACCATTTTTTTCTTTTGTTTAAGCACCGGAGAGGCATTTGCCAAGGCCTCTGGTGCTTGCACTATTTACCAGCTGTCTCCAAATTATGACCAAGTAGCAGAGTTCCATCATTGGCTGTTTTGTCATGAAATGCTTGTGTACTGTAATATTGCAGGCATTTCTATTCTATTCCATTACATTTCACTGATATTCCAGCTACCATTAGAATCATTCTATGATACAATGAAGCTGTCCCATGCCGCCCACTCCTTGTGTTGTGGAGGGGACCGAAGGGGGCTCGAATGGGAATGGGGAATGGTTCCTGGAATGGGGACTTACTGCGTCCTCCAAGGTTGGAATGACCCGGTAAGTTCCTATTTCGGGAACCAGGACCCAGAATGCGGTAAGGGGTGCTAACAGCACAATGGCTACCTCCTACCTCGTAATGAGGCCCAATGTGTCCCAACAACTTTAGTTTACCACAAGTCAAGGTAATGTGACTACTAGATAAGTCTTTAAAGCTTTAATTTCAACATTTTAATTTCAACTGCCACAAGGCACTACTATTATAGGTTTCCCAGCGCTCAGGTAACCAAAAAGGGAAAGAATGAAAATAAGAACTGGCAAAGCGAGATAACTTGAATTGGGAACTTCTTTTTGGTGTTCGTGGTGGTTCGTGGTGGTACTCCACCCTACAGCTGTACCTCCTGTTTAGTGTTCTCCCATCCTAGTTGTGTTGCGCTGCCTTTTGCGGACTACTACAACCTGGATGATTATAGAGGGGTGGAGCAGGGGCAGTGATGGTTTACAGGATTGCAACTGGAAGGCTTAAAAATCCTTCTTACTTGACTTTAGTATATGCAGTACATGCTAGCCAATGTTTCCACTGTTCTGCACCCCCTACATGCAAATGCAGTCCTAACTGCTGGTGATATCACTTCCTATATTTGGACACCCCCAGGAAATTCATAAGTCGGCTCCCCTGATCGAAGCATCCCAAATTTGCCAGCAGTTCTAGATTGTTGTCTGCCTATGTTCTCGTTATGCGCTAATAACGCAAGTAGTGTGCGAGATTCCATACCCTGTATACCGAAATACAATCTCTTGGGCTGGTACTTTAGGCACATATTATGGAACACCTCCAAATCGACTGTGTGACAAAATTCTGTGAGTCCCTTCAGATCTCTTGATAGAGTTTTATCAAACACGATCTTCTCAAGAGCTTTGTGTGCAGGTGAAGATCGAACCAACCACTTCTTTTGCAATCCTGCTCCTCCGTTAAAAGTCCATGTTCACATTTCTGAAAATATTGGTTTTCTGTCCATGAGTGAATGTTCGAGCAGTGGTACATCAATGAGTGCCATTTCTCGATTAGAATTTCCAAGGACTTTCCACCAACCCTGTAATGCTGAGGTCCGTGAACTTCTCACAGTCTTTCGCAGTATTGAACACCTGCATTTTTGCTTCTTAAAGCCATATCCCATCCCATCATCATCACTCCTCACCGCCAGAGAGATTATTTGATAAGTATGACAAGTGCAATGGTGTGTTTTATTATCGGTTTTACCACGATGTCTGTGGACACTGGTTTCTATCCGCAGATCCAAGATGGCGGGCGTTTACAAAAATCTGACTCACTTCACGCTTTTCCCCATCCAATCAGCGAGTCCGTGGACACCACGTTGCCTTCTAAGCCAATCAGTGTCCTGTCGGCTAGGCGGACAGAGAAGTGTGTCCATGGAGTGGACATAGATATCACTAATTGTTTGTACCTAGTTTTTTGGTCGTTTTAAAAAAAAATGACCGGGTGGATTTCCACCGAATTTACAAAAGCACGCTTTCGGCACCAAGTCGTGCACAAAGTTTTTTCTCCATTCAGTCTATGGGAAAAAATACATTTTGGGACCCCCCCTATAACTTTGCCCCCCCTTGACCAAACCTCACCAAACTTTGCAATACAATTCAGAGTGGGCCATATACTTGTTCTGCAGAGGTGAGGATTTGTCCAGGCGGAGCGAAGGTATATGCTGCCCAAAAAGTGCTCTTCCTATTGGTTTAGCAACTTAACCATAACTACATGGCCACTACCACAGGAAATGTAAGATATATATATATATATATATATATATATATATATATATATATATATATATATATATATATATATATATATATATATATATATATATATTGTGAAAGAGTTCAAGAATTTCATTTCTTTTTAAATATAAGCATACCTATATTATGTTTTGTTAGATGCAGATCTTGTTGAATCTGGAAATAGAAATCTTGGGCAGTTGCACAGTAGTTTTTAATGCAGATGTCTTTCAATAACAGGAAATATGTACTCTCAGAGTTCAAGTGTACATCTGAAGTGTTGAACTGAGATGACTGGGTTAGGTGTAGAGTTTTTGGATGTGATTGGTGGATGGATAAATATGTGACTCTTTGAAAGCAGCCACTGAAGGAGTGTTGAGAACATGAAAGTGGAAAGGGTAGCAATGCTACCCCTGTGCTACAAGGTCTGCGGACACTGCAGTAGTCCGTGGATGGCACGTGCCACATCTGGGACTTTCAAAGATGCCCGGCATGGAAAGGGGACTTGGGATTATCCAATGAGGTGTTCTGATTGTGCTTTGCAAGAAGAGAGGGTAGTAGGTATGTTGATTGTTGTGTGTAGGGAAGATGGATGTGGCTATGGCTTTCAGGAAGCAGAGTGTGTGGATTTTGGGAAATCCTTCAATTCAGTCATTGCAGGTGTATGCTGAAAACCATGGCATCTTTGGAAGTATTGGTTGGCTGAAGTGAAATTTTGTGGCATGCCGTTTGTGGCTTAAACTGAGCAAGCTTGTTCTCATTCTGTGAGAGTATGGCTCACTTTAAATGTGCTAACATTGTAATTGTGTATTGTGGAGGGGACAGTTTGGGGTATGTGACTCTACTATATTTCAAGGTTGCCCTGAAGGATTTCTTGAAAAGTCTAATGGAACTGCTTCCTACTGCAAAGATATTTTTTTTTTCTGAAATGAATCAGAGGCAAACATGGAGATCTCCAAACATTTTCAGTTGACAAATGGAAGAATCGAGGCAGCTTGTCAATATAGGTATATCGGCATTTTTTATATGCTGTAAGAATGTCATCTTTTGAGAATGACAATATAAGGTCTGGAGGTGTGATTTTTTTTGTGAAGGTGGAGTTCATTTTACAAATGTCAGAAATGTGTTTTTTCTTTACAATGTTAAGAATGCATTGAAAAAGTTCCTGTAAGAAAATTGAAGTACTACTATACATAAAGCCAAATAAGGCAAAACCTGTGTTAATTAACAAACCCAAACCCTCTCCCCCCCCAAAAAAGTTTATTTTCAGAGCCACCACTAAAGAATAAATAACTTAAATTGTATTTATCTCCCCAACCCCACCCCTTTGGGTGGAGGCGGCGTCCGTGATCACTGCAGTAGTCGGCAGATGGCATTTATTTATTTATTTACCATTTATAAAGCGCTCACATAGCCCGCGGGCATCGAGGCGCTGTTACAGGAATTGTTTGTTTTTCCTAGTTGCGTAATAATGATTTTTTTTGTCTTAGTTACGTATTTATAACGCACTTAAACACCCAGAGGTTTCTAAGTGCGGATCCGGGGATCGGCCCTGTTGTTGCTTCGTGACGTCTTGCTTGCAAGACGCGCACGCTGCCGCTGAGCTATCCTCCCAGGACCACATCCAGGTCTTTTGAGGGTCCCTGGCATGGAAAGGGGACTGCAGAGACACTGGACAGTCGTGGTGTCCGTTGATATCGAGGGATCAGCCAATCAGGTTTCCTGGGTGTGCTGTATAGGAACACAAGGTAGCAGGAGATTTGTTTGCAGGAGTTTTGAGAGCAGTGAAAATGGCTATGGGCATGTCTTTGCAGATGCAGAGTGTATAGATTTTGGGGGTCTCTTAGATCCATTGACTGAATGAAGGTGTATGCTGAGCACTGTGGAATGGCTGAAAATCTTGGATTTCAGGAATTTGAAGTGTCATGGTATGGAGGGTGAGAAATGAAGTGGCCTGACATACTACCGTTTTGTAAGAATATGGTTCACTTAAAACAACCAGACATTATTGTTGCTCATTGTGGAGGGACGTTACCAGGATTTCATTGCAATTTGCAATGAAGGATACATTTGGAAAGTAGAAGGAAATGTTTCCAAATTCAAAAATAATGTTTTTGCGCATTGCTTAGAGACAAATGTGGATGCGCTCAAATTGATTTTGTCCATAAATGGAAAAAGCATGGAGCAATGTTAATAAAGATCTGTGTGCTTTTTTACAAGATGTTGGCATGACATCTTTAAATAATGAGAACATTAAATTTGACATTGCCAACATTTATGGAGTACATCTAACTGATCTGGTAATCAGATTTTTCTGGAAAATGTTGAAAATACTTTGAAGCAGTTGTTTGTGAAAATTTAAAGTATGGATTTAAGTATAAAGAAATAAAGAAAATGGAAAAAACAGAAATAAAATATGCATTTTTTATGAAAGTTCAAAGAAATAATTAAGTTAAGTAAAATGTTGCTTAGTTCAATTATTAAAAATCAAATTTACAAAAGCCCAAAATACATAAAAGATACTTTTAGGAGCCGTTTTTTTTAGGGAATTGTACAATCGGACCGAAAACAAAAGGTCCGACCGTAGAAAAAAAGACCAAGAAATGTTACCACCAAAAGTTCGAACACCAAATGTTTGAACATTTGCTTTTAGCATTGTAGGTAAGTATACAAAAAAAACTGCAGGGGCTGCGGGGGTCGTATAGTGAGCAGGTTGTTGCGAGGGACAACTCTGCACCGCACCCAAAAGAAAAAAAACAGGGGCTGCGGAGGTGTCCCCCGCAACACCCCACTCATTATACTTTACATTATACTCAGCGGGGGTTGCGGGGAAAATCCCTGCGGCTCCCGATCACAGAAGTGAAAGGGAACTGGTGCTGCAGGGACAAAGCGCAACAAAATGACAGGTAAGTGGGGTGTGGGTATGTTGGGGGTGTGGGTAGGGGCATATCGGGGTGTGTGTTGTGGGTGTGTTGTGGGTGTGGGTGGGGGTGTGGTATGTAGGGGTTATGAAGATGTGTTGCATGGGCAATGTACAAACTTTTTGTGGTTAGTACATTTCACATGCAAACATTTCAACAGCGTCAAAATCAGCTGCTGTCGGATCACGTAGATCCTTTTTAGCCACAATTTTTTTAACAGAAAAAAATTAAAATTATTACATTATAATTGTTTTATTGCACATTTCTTAGTTTATTACAGACTTCATTATATATAGACATACACTTAACAGACATCTAATCCAGGCATCATAACCATTTCATCAGTCTTTATCAGCTGCTCTGTTTTAGCAGAACCTTATCCAGATAGTCAATTACCACACAGATTAGCATGAAGTTTTGACCAGACAAAATTATCATCCACCACATTTCCAAGTCATTGTTTTTTGGTGCATGTTTTGCCATATACATACTTTGCTGTGATGTTAGCTTTAAACATTCGGTGAGAAAATGTCTGACTGATTCAAGTGCTTGTGCACAGAATCGCCAAAGATTATTCTGGGCCTTGGGGTGGTGTTGAATGAAAAATATCTCTTTTGTCGGATAAAGATTTATACGTAGCCTCAGAAGTTGGAACCAATGCGATCTACTAGGGAACTTCAACAGATATTTTGCTTTAATATTAACACCACAAGCTTCATGCTCCAAGTTGAAAGTGGTGGTGTACTTCGCTCTCTTATTGAGGGTCGTGATCCAGGCACAATATGTCAGTTTTGTTTTGGCGGCACATGGGTTGTTTAATAGTGTTTCCAACTCAATATTATCATTAGACCGTTGAACTAAGTATCTTAGAGATCCACTCTTTTAGCAACCCATTAAATATTCTTCCAGTTGTAGCACTGAAGATGATATACGCAGGGGATGGCTGCTTCAGGGACATTGTTAACAGTATCGTGATTGATTTCCACAGGACGTTTGCGAAGATGGACTGCAGCCCAAGTTCGTATTGGATGGCCTCGATTGGCACACCTCTTGGAAGGTGCAGAACCTTGCGCCAAAATTGCCCTTCCAAGGTATCCCAAGCTGTTCGGCTGATATTTAGGTCAGTTTCACTCCCAAACAAAATTGTTGCTAGCCCCTTTTGGTGATAGAACATTAGGAACTTCCCATAGTCAGGGTTTAGTTTCATGACTTGAAGCATCAGATTTTTCAATCTTTTTTTTATATCTAAGATCCATTGTTGCTCTCTAATGGATTTATTGAACATTATACAGAGGTACCAGATGGAATTGTCCTTCTGTTGCGGTCCATTTGAACTGGTTCCCTCTTTTTCAAATATTGGTTCCAAATGTCATAATTTTAGACTTACTTGCATTTAGCTGCAGGTCTTTGGATTCCAAATATACAATCAAGTTGTTCAATAGTTTCTGGAGGCCTATCTGTGTGGTATCCAACAAAAAGAGGTTGTCCGCATAGATTGCCCAGATTCATTGATGGCCATTTACTTTCGGCAGAAAAGAATTGCAAATTTGAAAGGCTGTTGGTAGGTATGCCATGCAGAGGTTAAATAGCAGTGTGTCGAGCGGGCAACCTTGCTTAACTCCTCCTTCCATTGGAATTCATTCAGTGAGATTGACTTCTGCGTTTAACCTAACTCTTATGGACATGTTGGAGTGCAGCGCTCAAATTGGATGAAATAGCTCAGCTGGACAATTCCAATTCGCAAGTTTCCTCCATAGAGTCGCACGGTTCACACTGTCAAATGCCTGGCGTAGGTCGAGGAACACCAGAAACAGGATTTTACCCCCTTTCATTGATTCTAGCTTGAGCAGGTTTAGTAACATGAGGTTCACTTCTACCCCTACACCTTTGGTGAACCCAGTTTGTCTGCAGTCAAAGATACCTGTATCTTCTGCCCATCTTGACAACCACTGCTGTAAAAAGGGGGCAAATAATTTGCCAATGACATCAAGGTGGGCAATCGGATCATAGTTGCTCGGGTCTGTATGATCTCCCTTCTTAAAGATTAGAACAACCACAGCTGATTGCCGTGATCTTGGAATCATCCTCTCCATCGAAATCTCAGCAAAGAGTGATTCTATAAAGATCGCCCAATGATCTTTATGCTTTTATATCGCAATGTTGGATAGGCCACCTGGGACTGCTACAGCAGAATTCTTCAGTTTATTAATTGCATTTAATATCTCATCTTTGTGAAGGTGGAGATTACATGGGATTTTCGGTGCTGCAACTTTGACGACGTTGACTGCAGAGCTTATTTTAAAAACTGAAGAATATTGCATTACCCAAGCAGCAGCACTAACACTATTGCACATGCTCGCTTTCTGGGATAAAGAGCCCTCGTTCATAATAGTCCATGTATCTCAGCTGTGATGGATGTATATTGACTTTAGCATGTCTTCAGCTCTGTCTTGATCATGGGTTGCTTTAAACGGTATTAACCAGTTTCGATATTTTTGTCGGCGCTTCCTTATGATAAACCCACAGTCCAGCAGCTTTCTAGCTTTTAGTACTCTGAAGTCTCTTCATCTTTTTCTTCTGCCACTTTCATATTTTTACAGTGATGATCTGATTTGAATCCGCTTTGCTTTGATTGATATTGATTGCTTGAGCAGGGGTGCATAGTCTAGAGAGCCAGATTTGCATTCACATTGTACAGAGAATTGTCCTGCTATCTCTTTTATTGCTTTCCTGTTCAGCCTTAATCGATTTAGTCCTTGATTGATGTTCAAATTACAGCAGTATCGAGTACCTGGGACTGTTGTTTCTATTCGCCAGGTCACATGCACTGCTTCGTGGTCGCTCTGATTCATCTTTAATACCTTTAAGATTGATGATAGAGGTATCACATTTCTTGATGCCCAGATGTAATCTAGCGTTTTGTGACAGCCGTTCCTGGTCCACGTAGGTCTAGACGGGATGTCACCAACTACTCGACCGTTCACCATTTCACAATTTCTAATTCCTGTTTCCTCTTCCCAATCTTTTGCACGCATTTGTGCTTTGTAACCTTGTGATTGATCCATTACTTTCTTATTGGCATTTGAGTTAAACAATGACAGGTTAAAGTCACCACATATTATTACAATGTGGATGTTGTGGAACTCCAAAATACTTTCATCGATCATTAGCATTTCGGATTTGATGAACTTCTTGGATGAAATCTAAGCCGGGTTCCAGTAGATATTTAGAATTAATAGATGATTAATTCCAAGTTTTGTTTGGTGGACAGCACTTAGCACTATTCCTTGTACAAACAGATTGGGATTCGAAGATCTTATTACGTTCCAGGTTTCAGTATTTTAATCATTGTTATTAGGCCAGGAAATGGATGCTCTGTCTTATTTTTCCATTTTGCATTTAAATAATAAATGCACCATGGAAAAAAAAGATTGTATAGCCATCGCGTGTCGGAGGATCACGCAGCCAAGTCTCTTGTAGGCATATACAGGAATAGCTATCTTTTCTAAGCCCACTCTTGCAGAACAGATGCATAAAGTGTACAGTGAAATTAATGAGCCACGGGAGGGGGCATCAGAGGTTTTTGGCTACTCGTCACTCGTCACTCATGCTATGACTCCTCCTCCATTCCAATCTTCTTCACAGAGAGTCATCAATGTGGTTTACATTGTCGTTTCTGCGGGGGTGACTTTCCAACATTCTCGTCAATGTATAGCGTCTAGATATGTTTCTCATTAAGCTGCTTCCTAATGTTAGTTTTTGTTGAAGGTAATTTCGTAGATTTTTCACAAGTGTCTCTGTTTCCTGCTGTCATCAATGTAGTGTCAATCAGTGTTGAATCGACAAGTAGAAATACACAGTCTGACCTCCGTTCAGAAAAGTATTTCACTATTGCAATATCTTCTGATGCTATAGTTCTTAGTAACGGTACACCATGCATTAGTTTCATTTTATTATGCCTGTTCAGGTTTATTTCATCTTTCTGACAAGCAATATTTTCTAAGTAGAGTTTTCGTATTGATTTTTGCTGCTTTGTACAAATGCCTCGGTTTTTATCAGGACAGCCACTTTGATGCTTGACTTAGGCCAAAGTAAATTTTGGATTCAACTTCAGCAGATGATCGTTCACTGTAGTTTCGACAAGGGCCCAATTTACTTTCTTTGGCCGCATTGGAGAAGACCGTCCTTTATCATTTAGATGTGTATTCAAAGACCCAGTAGCCGGTTTTGGGGGGACTGGAATAGGTGCATCCGTTCCATCCAATTTCCTTTGCTTTGATGGAGATGCTCTGCCATTGAACATTTTCGCGGTTCTAATTTCCTCGTTTTGGGGCAGTTTGATACATGCCCCCCCTGTCTTGTCCACTTGCTCACTTATTGCCACTTTGGATCTTTTTCCTTGATTCGACAACTTGAGAGTGGTCGACTACCGGACTGGTCTATTCGTCATCGTCAATAAAGTAGGTAGATAGGTTTAGTAGCTCATCAGTAGCAATCGACTGATTACTAACTGAGATGTTGTGATCAGTTGTTATTCTTTTTTTTGGGTTGCCAAGGTCAGGAAGTGGGAACATCTTCAGTGTGTCTTGAGTAACACTTGAGTTTATTTTGGTCTGGGAGATCTCACGCTTAAATAGTGGTACTGGGGGAGGGGTTGTTTCTAATGAATCGCCTTGCACAGTTAGATTTCCTTTTTTTCCATTCATTTTGGTGCCTTTTGATACAAGTCCACTGGTACTGTTCACATATCTGGAATTAATAGCTAAACATATAAGTGGAGGTTTAGATAGCTTGGAAAAGATTTCAAATGTTGAATTTCCAGCTGCAGTGTTAATGAGGTTTGGCTTTTGTGGGAGCATTTGAGCTTCACTAATTTTTTCTCGTTGTTGCAGCTTGCAGAGCCTCCTTTGTGACAGGAATCCCCAATACAATGGTTTTGTTTCCACTATGTTTACGCGGATCATTACTTTTGAAACTAGCTGAGCATGTCAGCATGCTCTTTTGTGGCATTGTCGTCAGCTTTTTCGGACTGCCAGGTTTAGGGACAGGCATATTTGAGGCTTGTAAAGTCGTTTCAATGGCATCGATATTTATTGTTTCAATTTGAATTTTGTTTCCATCAGGAACTCAGTTTTTGAGCGTGGATTGAGTGGTCCCTCCAATCTTTGGTGCTTCTGAGGTCATTGATTTGCAAGTGCATCAAACAGCTTCTTTCTTTGGAGCCATGTGATAGAACTTATGCTGCATCCATTTGGTGCAGTCACGCACACCCTCCATCAACTCAGTTTTGCCTGCGATCTTGTTTCTGGCTAGATCGCTTAGCCTATTGGGCCATTTTGAGGATGTTTCTGCTTCGCGGTCCAATCTTCTTTGAATTTGTTCAGTGAAGATTTCAAGAGAGCTGAGTTTTGAATTGATCATTGCAAGTTATGATCCCTGGTTAATGATTCATATAATTTGTTTACAGAATGTGACCGGGAAAAGCTTACATGAGTCGAACACTCTTTATCCACATTACTCGATTATTCTTTATGGCCATTGCAGGTGAACACTTTATCACAGGCCGCTCTGACCAATTTTGCCTTAGGCTTCACCATCTGCGGAGTACTTGTCCAGTATTTTGAGAGACCATATATTGTTGACCTCATATCATTGAAAAGAAAGAAATTGGGCCACATTACAATCCAGGCATTAAGGGTTTAACGGCGCCGTCGGCGCTGTTAACCCTTAATGCCTGATTTCCATTTTAACGCCTGCATTTAGCAGGCGTTAAAATGCAAGGCGCTAACCCGCCTTGGTGCTAATTACGGCACCGTAATTTACGGTGCCGTAATTAGCGCCTTCCCCACTCCCATTATGCCCTATGGGGCAAAAATGGGAATGGGGAAGGGTAAATGGGGAATGGGGATTTACCGCCCCACTCACCTTGGAATGGGGCAGTAAATCCGCCATCCACCATGGTGTAAACAGAGTTTACACACCATGGTGGTAAAGTAGGGAACTTACCGCCTTTGTTGTAATGAGGCCCATTGTGTTTAGCTCTGTGTTGTTGCATTTGGGTACCGATAGGGGTGACAGCACCAGACTTCAGGACTGTCTCAATGTCGCAGATGGTATTTAGCCCATCTCTTAATATAAAGAAATCAGCCTTCAATCGTTCAGTCAAGCGGGCCTCTCTGCTGGACTCTAAGAATTAATTCTCCAATCCCCCGCCTGGGTTGTTTTCTGATGTCTATGGACTACAAAGACTGCACAGGGCACTGTCGCTTTTTTTCCTCCCTTCGTTTTTTAATGTGTAGAAGGTGGCTTATAAAGGAACAATTTTTTGTGTTTTTTGTGGTTTCGCGTTTGTTTTTGCTTTTTGGAGGCTTTTCTCCAAGATAGGTAATGTAAGATGGGGGAGGGAAAAGAGGGATGGGACACCAACCACAGAGACAAAGGGGCAGGTGGACAGAGGAAGATGTTGGCCTGTGCTTAATTAAGGTAGGTGGCAGTGTTTCTCATGCTCCTTGACCGCAGCCTCGAAAGCCCTCCAAAACATCTCCACTCTACAGATCAGTGCTTCAAAGTACAAACATAGGACTGTGACCCTCAAAAAGTAAGGTTCATCAGCATTTTGTATGGTCTGTGAAGCCACCATTGGGACCCTCTGCCCCAAAGGAGTGTCCTTTGTGGTAACAGGAGCAGTTGAAGATGATGGGGTGGAGGATGTCAACCTACCATTAGAGATGTTATTGTCACTCATGTGTGCTTTTGGGAAGCTCTCCTGTAACCACTCGAGTGTGTTTGCCATTTCTGTGAGAATTTCATTTTGCTTTTTTCTTAAAAGAAATGTTTAGATAATTAATGGTAATAATAGAGAAATAAATACAGCGCACTATTTAGTGAGACCTTGTTTTCCGTCAAGCACCTGGTGTTTGTGAATTTGTATGCAGAGTTCTACTGAGGTGATAATATGAGGTGTACTGATACAGTTTCTGATTAGTGCATTCCATTATGTTGTGTGCTAAATGAAATAATAATGTGGACCTTTTAAAGTAAGCGTTTGTACAAAAAGGTATAATTGTGTTTAGGAAATATAGGTAATGATGTTTTATGTATATCTGTTTGTTGGTTGATGGGTACAACATTGTTTGTCCTCCCCTCTGCTTATGGGCTGTATGAATGTTACCTGAGGTCAGTGGACTACCACACTGTCCGCGGACTGCGGGTGCTACATTGGGGTTGAGTATAACATAAGGAACTTGTAGCAGATTAAGGGTGCCCTGGTACAAAAACCTATGAAAATCAGAGAAAAAACGTCATTAAAGAAACGTTATGGTTAAGTTGCACTAGTAAAAAACCTATCAAATTCATTGAAAAAACTTTGTTAAAGGAACGTTATGTTTACAAGTAAAACCGAAAACCCTTGAAATTCGCCAGTTACGGTAAGCTAAGCCTAACACCCAAGACATGAAAGAGGACATCACAAATGTCAGTAAAACAAATGGCTGTTCCTGCGTTTGTTCCTTTCAGCAGCAACACTTTAGCCATTTAAACCTCTCCAATGGGAAATATAGTCCTTTTTTCTCCTTTTTAAAAAGCATATTACATTGACCTGGCAGGCATGATTGATAACTTGGAGACCTGAGTAAGAGAATTAGGGACTGATTTACAAAAACTTTTGGGGAAAGTCTGAATGAAAACAGTTTAGTAAATCAGGCTCTTAGACATCTGCTTTCATTCATTTGTAAAATTAAATGCTGAAAGGAACCCTAATGATTACCGTATGTATGTATATGTCATAATCAGTAAAAATGGAAACCCGGCAACCTTCACTGTAATATGTGACTAAAAACTAAAATTCTCATATATAACTCTAAAATGTTCATAACTCACAATGTACAATGTTCTGATGTGCACCGTCAAAGAACATCTCTGCTCGCCTCGGATACGTTCGCAAACAGGAACCATCATCCACGGCTCTGTGACATAATATGTGAGATACCAAGCAGCTTAGCATACATCTCCAAGCAATAAACTCAGGAAACTCCAATGATAAAAGCAGCTCCAAGCTTTCAGCAATGCAAAATGAGAATGGAGGCAGTCTACTTGTTGAGCTCCATGCTTTCATCAATGAAGGAACACAGATGAAGCACTAGCTATCCTTTTCTATGGCACAAAATTGTTTCATTGACATCTTTTTTTTTCCGACGTGTTTTTATGAAAACACCTTGCTGAAAAAACTCATTGCAATTTTGGGGGGGTGGTAAAGGGCAGATAAAGGGTTTGGGGTTTCGGGAACAGTACAGAATGAGTGGGGGGGGGTGGGGAAAATATTGCGAAAAAAAATAAAAAAGAAACATATTTTGATTACTTTTTTCAGCAAAATGTTTTCATAAAATCATCCGTCAAAAAAACGACTGTCGATGATATGACATAGAACCCTTTTCTGTACAGTTCAACTCTTCCTCCACAAACTGAACATTTAATTGGTTGAGCCTCCAGCACAGAGTAGTCCTCTATCCGATGCAGAGCTTGAAAAAGTGCCCGGATCACACGTGCAGTCCATCTGCAAACTACCACACATTTCCACTGACGTCGGGTGAGGGGCACAGTGCCTTCCTTCTTCTCTTTTGAACATTATCTATGCAACACACCCTGATTGGCTGCATTGACGCATCACAGCGCCATCAACACAACACATCCACAAATTCCCCATGTAACCTTGTCACCTGAGCTGAACTTTTCAGATGTACCTTTCAATTCTGAGAGTGCTTTTGTGCTGTAATTTGTTGCCTGCTCTATCACAAGCTACTTTTCATTTTTCTACAGATTTCCCCTTTCAGATTCTACAATCATCAACATCTAAGAAAACATCCTACAGGTATGTTTTCTATTTCAAAATTGAAGAAGTATGCTAAAACAATATATCAGATACATGTCTTAGCACTGTATTCATACTTCATCTTTCTATACTATAAAATGAGATTCTAAAATAACACTTTCTAAAAGTACAAATTAGATACAATTAGTGAATGAGTAATATATAATACCGCATTGACAGCCACTTCAGCTTATACTGTGACTGTTACAAATCCTACTACATATGGAAGTGCACACGTTTCTCCTTACCTAATAGCTCACTTAGCCAGCTATAGTAGAACAAACAAGTCTACCTGTTTATATATACACTGTTCATCACAATATTTCAGAAAACCCTCATACTTATAATATGATCTATCAGCTTGCCTATAATATGATGAAAACTGCAATAATGTTTCTGTGATCCAAAACATGATAGCATGCAGCACCCACCCAGCTACAGAAAAACATGCATTTATTATACACGTTTTACAAAATTTACATTCTGACATTTGAATTTCCAGAAAAAAAGATCATTACAGAATATATATCCAACAATTCATTTCCTTCATTTCTCAAACGTACAAGTATGTAGTATATATTCAATTACACATTTCCTAACGTAATTCTACTTTTCATTAACCCCATCACTTTCTTTCTTCCTTACCCCCACTAGACCATTGATAATCTGTTAATTGTCCCCACATCAACCTTCCTCATCCCAGGATTGCACTAGTAATCATTTGCATTACCCCTACCTCCCCTTCCTTGTCCCAGTATTGCATTGTTAATACATGGCATTTTCACAACCTCCCTATTCATCATGCCACTAACCAAATACTAATATGTTTCATTTACCCCATCTCCCTCTTCCTGATGCCAGTCCGCTATTATTAAACTGTTACTTTAGCAATAACTCCTTCTTCTAAATCACAGTATCTCAATACTGTTATGAATCCCAGGATGTCGTCACTGCTTCAGAAGGGGAGCCCCTTCCCATTAGGCCAGTGTGGTGAGGCCGCTACCTGATAGTCCCGCTGGGGGTGGTACTCAGCAGCTAGAGAGGGGAAACCACTTATGGGACCAGTGATGACAATATTGGTAGAACACTGTATCCCTGCCAATCACCTGACCCTAGAACACCTCCCTGAAATAACCCCACCTCTCTTCATCTTCTCCCTCTCCATCCTTAACCTTATATACATGTACTTTTGTAGCCCAGCAAAAGTAGAGAGTACTGAGACGAGGATGATCTCAAGTGTGTTGCAACATCATGACTCACTTAGTAATGAGTTGAGGAGGAGGTGGGGAGCAGTACAGAGTACATACCAGAACCACTTTGACCATGCTAGTGGTTCTGCAAAGCTGATTGGAAGAAGCCTTTTTAAAAGTAAAGAAGGACTTGACAAAGTGCCAATCCCTCACTGTAGGAGCCACAAGAGCAAGCACTGGCCAGGAGACAAGGTGGAAGCTGACCAGGATGCCGATAACAGAGGTAGAGAGTCCAGGGCTGGTCCAGAACATGAGGACCATATGGCCACCAGGCGGGCGGAGACTCTGAGCATCCTTGAGACCCAGGTAATGTACAGGGAAGAAACCACGCTGACAGGAAAGAGTAAACGATTGTGGAGCTGCTGTAGAGTGAGAGAACACCACCAGAGCCCCGTGACCAAGCCCAGCTGCCCTGGAGGAGCTGACACTCACGTAGACCATGCAGTACGGTATGCAGGTAGCTGGAGAGGAGCTGGATGACCAAGGAGGTGGTGGCATGAGCTAAGAGCCTGGGAAAAGAGGGTCTGGGACCCTGAAACTGTGGGAGAAATAGTTGAATGGACTGAAAAAACCTACCTTGGACCCTAGCATACCCACAAACTACAGGCCAATCACTACTGTCCCATTTCTTCTAAAAATCCTCGACCGAGCTGCCTATCTACAAATCCACGATTACCTTGAATCAAACAAACTTCTGGGACTTAGGCAATCTGGATTTCGCCCACACAACGGTACTGAAGCGGCCCTTATTGATTTAAAAACACAGATCGAAGATCTAAACGACAAAGGTAAACTTTCGGTATTACTCCATCTCAAATCTGCGGCTCACTTCTCAGACAAAGCTACAACCTGGATTAGGTCCTTCCTAGACAACAGATCTATGCGTGTGTTCTCTCCACTAGCAGCCGCCCTACCAGCACCTGTCTCCTGTGGCGTCCCACAAGGATCGTGTGTTTCATCCACGTTATATAACGTGTTCACCAAACCCTTATTCGATATTCTGGACTATCTGGGTGTCACTTACACCAACTACGCCGATGACACCCAGATACTAATCCCTATCACAGGTGACCACACTGCTGACTCCCGCGCTATCTATGCCATCTACCTGATCATCCAAGTGTGGATGGCTCAACACGGACTCTGTCTAAATGACGAAAAGACAGAGCTTCTCATCCTTGGCTCGCCTCAAAAACTCACCAAGCTTGACCCTGCGTTCAAGTCCTTTACCATCAATGGGAATGCTATCCCTACTGCTAAGGACACAAAAACCCTTGGGATCTACATTGACTCGGCCTTATCCCTGTCTAGACAAACCAATTCAGTCTCGTCCGCAGCGGCCTATACCTGCAAACTTATTACAGCTTGCCACCCTTTTCTCTCTACATCCAACTGCGTGACCCTGGCTAGGACCCTTGTACTATCTAAGGTTGATTACTGTAACGCCCTGTACCTAGGCACTAATCGCTGTAACTTAAACAAGCTACAAATTGTCCAAAACAGTGCAATCAGAGCGGCCCTTAACATACCCAGGCGCCAACATATAGCTGACACTAGACGCAACTTCCACTGGCTTTCAATCCCACACCGAATTTCTTTGAAATCCCTCTTACCCATAAATGCCTCCACAACCAAGCCCCTTGCTACCTGGTCAACAGATTTGCCTTCAACAGTTCCACTAGACCCCGCAGAATGGCCCAAGCCAACTGCCTTGTCATCCCTCGTTTTAATCTCCAAAGATCAGGTGGAACCAGCTTCCCCATCATGGCAGCTAAACTATGGAACTCACTCCCCAATGAGCTTAGAGCAGAACGCTCCTTCCTGAGATTCAAACACCTTTCCAAAACTTGGTTGTCCTCCCAAGACATATAACTCTGGACTCACTGCTTAACCTGTACTCATATTTACCTTGTATATACCTGTTTGTCCTCTTATTATTATTTTTGCTTGCATATTTTGTAATATACCTGTCATTCTGTAAGCACTGCCTGTTTGTATTTATCTTGCTGTAACTAAGTGATGCGCCCGGTAGCCCCTGAACCTGGTGCGCTATATAAATAAATAAAATACAAATACAAATACAAATACATGGGTGAAGGCTTGGCAGGAGAGTGAACAGAGCCTACAAAGTGTGAAACTAAAGTCAGGATTGTGAGTCTGGGACCTGCACGCACATAAAGAGAACTATACAACTGATGGATAGTAGATGCAGCACTTGGCAGGCAATAAACCAAGTCTGTATGAGACACCATAGCCTGGGAGTGCATCCAGGATGTTCTTCTTCGCAGTACCTGGTGGGAGGAAACCAGGTCTGCCAACTAGGGTATGGGACCCACCACAGCTTGGGGAGTGCATTCAGGTTGTTCTTCTTTGTCGCAGTCCCTGGTAGAGGTAAAACCAGGTCTTCTAACCAGGGTCAAAGACCCACTCCAATTTAGACATCCAAAATCCTTTTGTTTTTGCAACTGTTCCTGGTGAAAAGGAACCAGGTTTGCAAATCAGGGTCAGGGACCCAATGACAGAAAAGAAGCCCGAGAAGGGCCAACAAGGGGACAGATTTTCCCCAGCAATTGTTGAACTTTTTTAAGAAGCCTGAACAAGGCTGTGGAAGTGGAATATATTCCCCAATACTTGAAGATTTGAGAATGGTATTTTGTTCAGGGCAAGGGTGCCACTACCTTTGGGCTAGAAAGACCCTTTCTTTCCATTTAGTTTAAACTTAGAGTGGGAGGGACAGACTTAGGATTCTTACATTGAATATTGGGGCTTGTGCTTTGGACATTCTGAAACTAGTTATTTCAATTGAGGGTGGGAAACCCACTTAGAATTGAAGCAACATAGGGTTTTTCTGTTGCTTTTTACACTTAAATAAAAGTGTCTAATAATCAACATGACTCCTCCATGTCAGAGCCTTACTTCGGCACCCTTACAATACTCAAAGGCTCTCATTAGTAAGAAAAATGGTGGTCTCCTGGTTATCTCGCTTGGAAGTTAGTGAAGTAATTACTGTGACACTTTATTCCATACGAACCAATTCGTATGGAATAAAGTGTCACAGTAATTACTTCACTAACTTCCAAGCGAGATAACCAGGAGACCACCATTTTTCTTATCCAACCAAACAGGGGCTTGGGCTAAACCCCTACAATTACTCCTGTGATCTTGCTCATGATCAATATAACTGGAGCTCAGCACTGGCAGGTTCCAACCCTAGAGCCTAAAACTACCTTCTCCGGCTCTCATTAGTAATCTGTTACATTATCATGGCCTTCCTCATCAAATTATCCTCTCCCTATTTAGTAATATTGTATATAAATCCCGCTTCCCTCTCCCTCATTTCAGTACCACATTAGTATTTTGTGAGATTATCCCCACCTTCATCTTCCTGACTCCAGCACCTCAATAATAATCCATTCTATAACCATGGAATTATCATCAGATCCATTTTCCTTGACAAGTACCTAAATTGTGCTCTATGCAATTACCTCCATCTCCCGTTTCTACAAAACAGTACTCCAATTGTAGTCTTCTGCATTACTACAACCTTCCTCTTCCTCATACCACTATCCCATTATTAATATGTTACCTTAATCCCAAACCTCTGTTCCTTATTCCAATACCCCACTGTAATATGTTACATTATTACCAGCTAGTTCTCCCTTATCACAGTACAGTACACCTCTCGCCCTGGCTTTTCAACCAATGCATGGCAACTCTCGCCCACTGCATTGCCATTTTCTGCTCAAATTTACAGTGCTACGATGATGACACAACTCATTTTCAGGCTGCCCTAGGCCACCTCCTCTCCCTCTCTCATCTCTGAGAGCATAAGAATTGGTGTACTAACTAAACACGCAACAACATCCTTTAAAAGTGGATTTTTTAATTAACTGTATGGACAAAACACATCAGACCCTGAACTAATGGAAAAACGAACACGGAAAAATCAACAATGCATGTGTTTAATGTCAACACTTGTAAACTGTTTTCAGTTAAATGACAAAATGCTTGGATTAGCCAAATTATAATTCCATGGAATTACAGTCCCTATGTGTCAACTAGCCACACCATGCCTAAATATCCTATATAAATCTGTATTAAACAAAGCCACATAGGAAAAACTATTAACACTCTGCAGAGTAATACTTAGAAGCAACCTTAAAAAAGCCGTGTGCGTGCCCTTCGTATGTCTTCTGATGCTTTGCCAGTGTAGATTCATGCATGTATGTAGATGTTAGTATTTTTCCATACATAGTTGCCTCCCCTGCCGTGTTTCATGCACATAACCAAGTGCACAAAATTCTGTAATGTAAATGTGAACATCCCATATGTTTGTATTTCTTCCCAATGTGGGATATCTGGGAGTGTATCCTTACTGACATAGCACAGTCTTCTATTGTAATATTGTTGGAGTCTCACAAAAGTAATCACATCCCCCAGATTCTTAAATGGTTGATAAGGAATCACTCAAAGCTGAGCTTTGAGAATTTCAGGGCTCAATTTTCCTTTTTGGCTGCAAACATGCATTTCAATTTGTGAGAAGAAATGAGTACACAAGGAGGCTGGATATTAATAAAATCAGTGTGTGCTCTTATATAACACACACTTACAGTTTATTCCAGCTCCTAAGTGCTCTACTGACAGGTTTTACTATCACCAAATATAATGTTGCTCAATATACTGACGTCAGAAGGATAAAAGACGGATGTAATTTGGCTACCAAGGGGGTTTGCAATTAAAATTGCAGGCTCGTGCTAAACTCGTGAACTATCTTTCTGGATATTGCGATATATATTCCTGGAGGAAGTCTTTCTTATATACTCAACTTTATCTCTTAGGAAATTCTTAAAAAACTATTTACATTTGGTTTACATTGTTTAGTTCAGTTGCTTAATTATGTTATCTTGGTTTGACCATTTTATGAGGTATTGTTCATGTTTATTTTATTGCCTTCTGTAGGGTATCCTCTTGCAATAAGTCTCTTTAATGTGCACCACGAGATACAAAATGTTGTGCGGGAGGAAAAGGCAGGGACACTAGGGTACAGGGGTAGGTAGGAGGGTCCAGGAGATTAATCGAAAGAAAGAAGCAGTGCTGTTTTTTACAATCCTGAAATTCAATTGCACATGACAGATATGGAGGATGTTTGGTGTCATGCTTGAATACATCTTGAATACCTATTTTGGCTGTTTGGTAATTTCTGCCAAAACATGAACTAGAATGGAGACACAATACATTAATGGGTGGAACAAGCTTGTTTTTCATCTACATTCGTGATGGAGAAATGCATTTGTACGTAACACGTTCTGGCTGTTTTTGTACAATTTGAGCTTGATTTTCTCTGTGTTATGTGTTGTGAGTTTATGTTTATTTTGGCTTACTTTGACTTCTGTCCTTTGTCAGTAATATTTCTGTTTTAACATGGGTTTTGTGTTAGGTTATGTATTTGTATTGTCATTTTGTTCTGTTACTAGGTTCTGTTCTTTGTTACCCTCTGCATGTTCTGCTTTTTTATTATGCATATTTAAGTGCATTGACCTTACCCTTCCCCATATTCTTGCCATTTGGATTCCAAATAGACGTACATCAGTGATTCAGGACAACATCTAAACCAGACCACGTGTTACTTACTACAGTTGTCACGGCTCAAAATAAAATTATAGCTCCACAAAACCAACAATTAAGAAAATAAACCATTGTTTTATCCCATTTAGAGCAAAGGCGAAACCCCACTTCAATGGCTAATCTAAGCCAGCTCTAAGCAATCACCACATTATCCCAAACATGATATATATCAATTTACTACCCACTAGCCCCTCGAAGCATTAAGCATGGTAAAAATCTACAGGGCCAAGCTTGTGATGATAAATACATGATCTACATTTAAGGAAAGCTTCAAATCGATGCCAAAAAACATTTGACTTGAGGACTAGACCAGTGGTGATTATAAATCCAGAGAAATAAAATAGAAAAAGTGAAACAAGCTTTCGCAATCGAAGCTCCCTTTAAATCAGGAACAACATTGCGTGTCAGATCCAACTCATTGTTTAAACATCCACCTCTTTAGAAAACACCAACACCAGCACAACCAAAGATAGTTCTACTAATTCAACATAAGAATGTATTGGATCCTGATTCCCTATTATAACAAAAAAGGATCTGCCTCCCTACAGAAGAAATGCTGTAGGTAGTACATTTCGGTACTGTTGGTTTTACCACTTTGCTATGTAGATATGGTAGCAGTATGTGTATTGAAGTATCAATGCCAGTTGCAGTCAATCACTATTGGTACTAAAGATACCATTACTGGATCATTTATTTTTCACCTTTTTATTCAGCACCATTAAATCTGTTGGTGGCAAAATGCACCACCAAAAGTAATATGGGCTTAAGGTATCACCAGCAAAGACATGCGTATTTTTGTAGGGGCACTGCAAAAATAAATTCCTAGTGTCATGAGCATTGTGTGAAAAGACTGTTTGAGCAAGTATGTTGCAGCAATTGCAATCGAAACACGATTTAAAAATAAAAAAAAATAAAACATTTGAAAGCTGATCTTATTTTCTGCAGTAATCAATGTTTCTGGAGTTGGGGATTGCAGGTGCTCAGCCGTCTATCACCTGAAGCAATTATTTGATGAGTACTAAACTGGCAGTGATCTGATTCAGTCTAGCAATGTTTGATGTTTCTGAAATTGGCAGTGGGGCCCAGTATCATTATTTCATATTTACAGAAGCGGTCAACCCGTTACTTCCGTCTTTCTCTGCAGCCCTGTCTGTGACTCATGGAAGCACATCCAGAATTGTAACCTTTTTTTCAACGCCATTGCAATTGTCATGTCTGCCCAGAGCTTTACTCCATCATAAAGCTTGGACTTTGCTTTACTAATTCTCTAAAATCAAAAGATAAATACCATAAAACAACCTATGTAATGCACAGACATAGTTCCACTTTCTAGAGAAATTAGGATAAATATATATGACAAAGGTCACCATTACAGCAAATGAGTAATTGAAAACGTATTTCCATGAAAGTGTGGATGCTTGATTATTTTCAGATCATGAACACAGTATTTTTGTTTCCAGTTTTATGACAGAAGGTGACTAAATTGTCTGAAACATGTGAGGGGAAAGTCAGAGTATTTCTTTTTTTTTTTTTTTTACTAGAAGCCAGAAAGGTATTTGGTAATGTGCATTCCAATCCATTGCTCAGTAGTCAACACAATTATTGAGCACAATACAGCTCTATGTGTATTTTGTACGGGGTTCTGCTAGAATGAGACAGAATAGATTGGGCATATGTTCCATGCTGTGCGCACTGTTATGCTACATTCCTTTATTTAATGTCCACACGTGGTCTGCTTTTCACAGACGATGCTATAAACAGCTGTCGTACAAGAATTTGCAAGGACACTAGGAGACATGGTGTTACAATTCAGAGAAAACAAATTGGATAGAGACACATTTTATTCCAACAATGGTTATAAGCGTAACCCCTGGAGATTACAGAATGGATAAGGAAGATAAATGATTTAAAGAAAATTGAAACTTGACTCAGTTATAAGATATTTCATTATATAAAAAAAATACGTCTTGGCGAAATGATTTTGGGGAATATAGCAACAATGAAGTACATCTCCCGTCTGGTATTCTTGCACCTTTGAAGCAGACGTTTTTTTTGTTCATGACTCAACTGTCTTTTCTTTTTGTCTTCACAAGCTTTGTGTTACCTAATCTGAGGCATTTTTGCAGGCATCATTCACCGGTCCTTAGAGATTAGCATTGCATTTCCCTCAGGGATCCATTGAAGTATATGTGCTTTAATGTCACCCTATTCAAGACCATGTGCATGCATATATCATTTGTTTTGCAGTGTTGATGCAATATTTATTATCCCAAATATGAATAACAGAAATGACATTGTTGTTTCATTCTTCAATCAAAAGCAGTCTTTTCTTATATCACCCACAAAGTCACAGAGAACCAGAGTGAAATATCCAACATTTGGAAACCAAGTAAATGTAGAAACTGTTTACTAGTGGTATCTGACTTGGTATGAGTGCACCAATCCAGGTATCGGAATGTAGCTGAGCAGCCTGGAATCCTACACTACACCAAGGTTCCAGGTGTGTCAGTTGGGACAGACAATATGGGAGAGATACAGGAGAAGATGTATATACCTTGAGCTCCTACCTCCTTTCTATAGCTTGCCCTGTAACTAAATAAAGTAACTTCCTTTTACATATACCTGTCTCCAGTACGGTTCCTGCGTGTCTGATGAACTCAAATACTACATTACTTCATTTAGGAGTGTTATTTTTGGCAAAGAACAAGCAATGCATTTCAAAAGAAGATCGCACAACCCAACTTGCAATGAAGGTGGTGGCAGTGTGATGGCTTGGGGATGCTTTGCTACCTTCGGACCTGGATGGATTGCCATCTTTGATGGCTATAAACATCCAATGTACCAGAGTGCTCTAGAGTAGAGTGTCATACTATCCTTCTGTGAGTGGAAGCTGGACCAATAGATGATCATGCTGCAACACAACAATACTAAACAGACATGAAGATCTGTAACAGACTGGCTCATGTCAGATCACAATCCGAAGGCAACACAACTAGATGATTGTGTTTCGGGGACCAGGATAATTTTGTATGGCCTCTAGCACATAATAGACCTCTGCATGCCCCACATGAGTCCTGGTGTCAGCCATCTTAAATCAGTCACATATTAACTGCTGTGTTCAGTGTCTGTAATTGAGCATCAGAGGAAAGGTGGAGGAGTGTGTCACAACAAGAAATAGAACACAAAGCATAAGACTTCTAAAAAGAGTGATAGGTTATGGAACAGGACCCTGTCAAGAGGGTCTCTGGACCCCTCTGAACCTCGGGCAGGAGGTTTACCGGGGTGTTTTCCATAGCCCGTTCGCCCCCAAAGGTAGGATGAGGGAGTTGTGGGGGGACACTCCTTGGTCTTCCAACATCTGCCGTGTTTCAAGCAGGATGTATCACTTTTAATATACCCAAGTCTGTCGTACAACATGGTAGCCAGTGGTATCACGGTTTTCTTTCAGACTCCTCTGCAGTGAACCAAACACTGTCTGACCCATGAGAGGGAGATAGAGATAGAGGTGGATGGAGAGAGAGTGAGAGAGAAAGAGTGAGAGAGAGAGAGAGAGAGAGAGAGAGAGAGAGAGAGAGAGAGAGAGAGAGAAGTGAGAGAGAGACTGAGAGACACAATCTGAAACCTCCAGTTACCAGAAATACCAGTGGCGAACAAGAAATTATCTGACCTACAAGAAAGAGAGGCTGAAAAAAACTATGAAGCATCCAGAATACCACCGTCCTGCAGCTTTGGCATATCACTATGTCATACCAGCGATGCTGAAACCAGCAATCCTACCATTAGGAGAACATCACAGAACCCGGCAGATCAACATTGGTAAAGGAGGGTGGGGCAAAAGGGACATTTTATGCATGTTCCCCTGTAAAATTCAGCCCCTGGGGTAAAGTCATTTAGAGATTGTCCCTCAGTAGTAGGTGAGTGCACCAGCCAATGGTAGTACGAAGAGACGGTTAAAGCCCATAAAGACCAGTGTAGGGGGAAGGTGAAAGGGCTGTGTCTAGGTTGTTCAGGTAAATTAAAGTGGTGAAGAGACTGAGAAATAGACCAGGCAGTTGAAGGACAATGGAGTGGAGCATGGATGAGTCCAGAAGGTGAGGTATTGGTTGCTGAGAGAAAGTGGCATTTTTTTGTAAGAGTGTGTGTATGGTAAATAAAGGTGAGTGTGTGAATCTAAGTAGCGAGTATGAGAGTAAGTCAAAGTGAGTGAGAAATGTGACTGGGAGAGTGACAGGAGGGTGAGTTTCATGGATTTTAGCATCCAAAACCATGCACAATTCCCGTACATGGCGCACAGGCACCGAACCACGAAAACGGCAGTAAAACACACCGCGCACCCCTCCGAATAAATGTACACCCTGGCGCGGGGAGTTTCCCATGCGATTGGCCGTGTGCGAGCGGGGTATGTGTGTTACTGGGGTGCGTGGGAACTTTGACACGCGATTGGCCCTGTGCAAGCGGGGTATGTGTGTTACTGGGGTGCGCGGGAACTTTCACATGTGATTGGCCCTGTGCGAGCGGGGTACGTGTGTTACTGGGGTGCATGGGAACTTTCACACGCGATTGGCCCTGTGCGAGCGGGGTACGTGTATTACTGGGGTGTGTGGGAATTTTGACACGCGATTGGCCCTGTGCGAGCGGGGTACGTGTTTTACTGGAGTGCGCGGGAACTTTCACACGCGATTGGCCCTGTGCAAGCGGGGTACATGTTTTACTGGGGTGCGCAGGAACTTTCACACGCAATTTGCCTTGTGTGAGTGGGGTACGTGTGTTACTGGGGTGCACGGGAACTTTCACACATGATTGGCCCTGTGCGAGTGGGGTACGTGTGTTACTGGGGTGCAGGGGAACTTTCACATGCGAATTTGCTGTCAGAGCAGGGTACGTGTATCCAGTGTGGTGCGCGGGGAGTCCTACACATGTATAGGCAGTGTGGGTCCTCCCAGTTGTCCCCTCTTCCCCCTCCACGGCCCCTACAGGCATCCCACACCACAGGGGACTACCCTGCATCCCTGGGCATGTCCCGCAGGCAGCCCGTCCACCATGTCATGCCCCCCAGCCAGGCCACGTGTCACGTTGCACTAGTGATCACCAACTTATGTCCCCCAGCACCCCCACCCGCCATCAGTGAGGGGCACCTGCCAGCAGGCCCCCACACATGTCCCACACATGTCCCCCTGCACCCCCTCCCCCATCAGTGAGGGGCACCTTCCAGCAGGCCCCCAGACATGTCCCACACATGTCTGGGGGACATGTGTGGGACATTTCTCACATGCATGAACATGATGTTGTTGCACACACACATCCATACATGGCCCATGTCACACATGCAGGCAAGTATCAGACTACCAGCACACTGCAACATGCCCTGTCTCACACAACAATGCTGGGCCACTTACCGCTCAACTACAGACGGGTCTTCCTCCGAAGGATCTGGGCGTGGAGCGCTGGGCATACGTGTTCCAGGACCCTCATATGGATGTCACTCATGCTGACCCGACCCCCCTACGCGAGGCGCCGGGCCTTGTGGAGGGTCCTGGACCTGAAGTCCTCCCAGCGCTTCTTGACTTGCTTGATGTCGCGGGTTGCCACCCCCTCCGCGTGGATGGCAACCACTACATCGTCCCAGATCCTCTCCTGTCCTTCCTCGTTGGCGCGTGATATTCTGAAGAGGGCATCATACTGCCCCAGGACATGCTTCACCAGGAAACCAACTTCCTTCACACTGAAGCTGGAGGCCCTCTGCCTCTCTGGTTGTGGGTCGCCAGTGGTCTCAGATGGTGAATGCCCCGACATGGCGACCCCCGAGGCAGGCGTGGGTGGGCAACTGGGACCTGGGGCTGGGCTGTGGAGCGATGGTTTCCCAGTCAGGAGATGGCAGGTGGGAGCATGCTAGGGCTCTGGGGGGCAGTAATTCTGCCTTCTGGGCAGGAGCGTGGTCTTCCGTGTGTTGTTGCATGGCCAGCTTGATACGGAGTGATTTGGCACGTGAAAATCTAGCACATCATTGTGTAATTCGAGGAAAGGACCTTCGCGTGTAAGCGCGTCAGCACACGTACGAGGTTTCATTGGACCAAAGGTCCTTAGCACGTAAGTGCTTCTGTGACGTGACTCGCGCAGGCTTTTCCCTCGTGACATGGGCATAGTGGTTCAGCGTGCGTGAAAAAACTGCACGTCGACGTGTGAATGCGTGTAATCCGAGGAAAGGGCCTACGCGCATAAGTGACGTGACAAGCGCGGCCGTTTCCATCAATACGGGTGCATGTTCATCGTACACGTCCAAAAACTGCACGTCCGAGTGTCAGCTCGTGTAATTGGAGGAAAGGGCCTTAGCGCGTACACGCGTAAGTGACACTGTACGTGTGGGCCGCTTTAAAAGGTACGTGTAGGACCCCATTCCCTTGTACGTGCTTTTTGTGGAGAGCAAGTGGGTGAATTTGTACTTCTTGTTCACACGCGATTACTTCTCAGCATTTCAAGTTCGTACTCCCTGTTACCTCTGACAGCGTTCATTTTTTTTTTTGGGCCTGTTTCCTCAAACAGCATTCACTTCTTCTTTTGTCCTGTCTCCTCAGACAGCGTACAATTCATCTTTTGGCGGGGGTGTTGCCAACGCGCACACGCAAGTTTTTTTCACGTTATTTTTCCAGGCAGACGGTGAGTCGCGCTTGCATTTCCCAACTGTGCTTGCCCCGTGTGTCACGTACCCCTTCAGAGGTCATTGTAGGCTGCGTGTAACATGCATACACTTATTTTTGTGTTTCTGGGTGCCACAGCGTAGTGCGGGTTCATTTTTCCATGCACGTAGTCTACGAGGGGTTGCGTGCATGTTACTTTTTGTTTTCGGGGTGCCTGTGTGCTGCATGACCCGTCATCTTCCCCCAGGGGTCACAGAAAGCCTTGCTAGAGCACTAGGGTACAAATTCCATCTAGTACCCTACCCATTTCACTCCTAATTGCCCAGGACAATCGTTTACTGCAACTCCCATACGCTCAACAACATCAGTGCCATGGTTGGGAGGTGACCAAGTGGTAAGGGAGGCAAAGGTGGCCGACCTACAAAAGGTGGGCTTGGAGGGCACGGTAGGGGACGTGGCCAGGATTTGCAGGGTGCCCCTAGACCCCCATGTGTATAGGACCAATCAAGGACACCCATGACCCCCCATGGTTGATAGAAACATGGCTGACACCATCCCAGCTCAGCCCTTGTTGGACCAGCTCATTGTGGCACCAGCTCTGAGTCTCCGTCCTGGTCCATCAAACTGACTTTGCACCTGCCAACATCACACTTCAGCCAATGCCTGCACCAAGACCTCTGGTCATTGTGCCTTCGCACACTCCCAGTACCCAGTCCACCTGCGCTTCTGCCCCTACTGACCAGAGAGGCGCAAGCCACTCAAGCTCTGCTCCACCTTTGAAAAAGAGGAAGAAGGGTGCTCTGGCACTACAGGCTGAGACCCCAGACACGGCTACACAGTCTGGCACGTAAAGGAAGCCTAGCTTTAATGACCCCCAACTTGATGCACTTGTGACCTATGTGTCAGCACATAGCCGCGAAATGGTGGTGACTGCAGGGTGCAATACCACACCTGGTCAACGTAGGGCACACTGGCAGACCATCGTGGACCGCATAAGTGCCCTTGGATTTGTGAGGCGCACAGCTGATGATTGCTACAAGCGGTGGAATGACCTGAAACTCAGAGCAAAGAACAAGCTGGCCTCAAATCATGCCGCTACTCTGGTGACTGGCGGTGGGTCTCCACCAGAGGACAACAAACTCACTGAACATGAATCTGTTGCTGGGACCTTCATCACAGAGGAACAGATCCAAGGCGTGGGAGAGCTACCTGATTACATTGCATTGTCCGGTGAGTGCCCATGCATGTGTGTGTAATCCATGTGTATGTTGTTTGGGTGATGGGTTCTGATTGAGTGCCAGGTGAGGGTGTGTACTCCTGAGTGTTATGGGTCACCCATGGGGTACCAGGCAATACTGTATGGGAAAACTCCATGTACGGTATGGCAACCCAACAGGCAGCATCAGTAGAAATGATGGCTCAGGCAAAGGAGAGGGTGGCCACTTCCATTATCCCCCCAAAAAGGCAGATGGAGCAACAACAGCAGGCAACAGACTCCATTTGCCAATCACACAGGAAAGACATGTTGGCATCCAACAGGGACCGACGGGCGGCACTGGAGACTCTGCGCGAATCCATATCAATAGAGTCACATGGCCACAGGGAAGCCCTGAGGGTGGAACTCCATAACCTCAGGCAGAGTCTGCTTGAACTTGAGGCTTCCCGAAATGTTAGGGCAAAACAACAGCTAGAGCAGTTCACACATTCGCTCTCAGCGGAGCTGCAGGCAACACATGAGGAGATCCAGCCATCCCGCAAGGCCATGCGTGCAGAAGTGCAGGCAACCCGTGATGTGCTGCATGGGGATCTCTGCACTTTAATCCTCCAGAATCAGACCTTCCAGACCTGCATGCTTGCTGCCATGGATGACCATACCAGGCTTTGTGTGGGCTGCCTCCCATAGTGCCACCAGCTCCTGATGCAGCAGCAGAGGGTGAAGAGAGCGACAGCAGTTCTCCCACTATGGCATAGCCGTGCAAGCCATGAGCCCATGGAGGTATTTTAGTTTCGCAACATCCACGCAGGTGGGTGTTGGTGTGCACCCTGTCCTCGAACCTCCTGGGTGGCTTCCCCCCCGGCCCCCACATGGCCATTTATGATTATTTTTTTTATTTTTTTTACAGTGTGTTGCCTTGTGTGGCTCCCGTGGGCATCCATGTATTCCGGCTGGGAACATGCAGGCTTGTCCTGAGTTTGGGTTACATGCTTGGGTTCATGACACACACACCCCTCCTGCTTCCCATTTCCATGGGCTTGTAAAGGGTGTGACCAAGTGATTGACTTACACAGTGACATTGGTCTCCCATGAGCTGTGTGGGCAGTCTGTAGTCAATACTGTGTGTACATCCCTAGTGGGTATTGTTGTTGTATTGTACACTGCATGGTGTATTGATATGTGCTTGGGCATCCATGTCTTCCTCCTAATTTGCAGGTTCCTTCCTCATGTCTTCACAAGGCCGTCTCCTTTGCAGATGGAGTTCATGTTGTAAGCAGTACACTGTCACATTTGCGTGGCAGCAACACTCTACAGTTGGAAGGGGTCGATGTGCTGGCTTATTCAGGTTGTAAGACTACCACTACTTTGACTTAGCACTGTCATGTTTTTCCAATGTTTCATGGTGTGTTGCTGTATTGTGTTGGTGGTAAGTATTTGTTCATGTGTGCTGTTTGTTATTGATTACTGGGAGCATATTTTCTGTGGGCAGTTTCCATTTGGGACAGTGCACTTTGTGACACTTGTGTGAGGTCTTGTGCATTGCTTTGTTTGCTTTCACATTGCATGGCATGCCATGGTGTGTTGGGTGGTGGAGCTGGGGAGGGGTTGGGTGACATGGCGCTGTTTTTATGTTGTATTTGCAAGGGGGTAGTCATTCATGCAGCATAAATGTGTCTTTTTTTGTGACACAGCATTGGTTGTCTTTCGGCAGGTAAGGATGCACACAATGTAACAATTCCAGGTGACCAATCTCAGGCTGGTATGGTTGTGACAGTTGACTGTCCCTTATGTCATCATCATTGATTGTCAGCTGGTATGTGCCAGGGCTGTGTGCACTCCACAGGGATGTGATTTTAGGTGAAGTAATTAGCCACCAGCTGCGTACGGGCTGCCTCACCATGTGCCCTTTCCCCTCCCATGCGCAGCAGCTATGCTTGTGGTTGGGGATGTGGGAGCACCACCATGTCCACCAGCAGGTCCCGGCGTGTTGCAACGTTGTGCAGGACACATGCTGCCACTATGATCCTGCACACTACTGGGGGCGCGCATAGCAGCTGCCCACCAGAGCGGTCAAGGGAGCGAAAGCGTGACTTGAGCACTCCGAATGTGTGCTCCACTATGCCCCGGGTTGCAATATGGGCTGTGTTGTATCTTACCTCGGGTGGTGTGGTGGGGTTCCGAATTGGCGTCATCATGTGGGTGCTCAGTGGGTAGGCACTGTCCCCTGGGGAGGTGATGATGGGTATCATTAGTGGGGTTGTGACATTATTCAGTATCTGACATGCATGCTTGTGCAGGGGCATTTATACTCACCAAGCAGCCATGTATCACCATGCCGCCCAGCTTCTAGGATCCTGGTTTAGGGTTGACATTATGTAAATTAAACTGTCATGGGTGGATCCTGGATAGTTGGAATATACTGAGGTGATGATTCCCTTGGCATCACATACTACCTGCATGTTGATGGAATGCCAGTGCTTGCGGTTTCTATAGATGTGCTCAGTTGCCCTGGGAGGACGTAGAACCACATGGGTGCAGTCAATGGCACCTAGCACTTTGGGGAAGTGTGCCACCCCGTAAAAATCCTGGACGACAGCCTGCCTTTCAGCAGGTGTTATGGGCAGGTATATGTGCCTGCGGACTGATGGGAGTGCAGTCATGATGGCCAACACCTGGTGCAGGCAGCGTGACTGCGTGGCCTGTGAGACCCCCCCCACTATGGCATTTTTCCGCTGAAATGAACCAGTGGCCAAGAAGTGCAGTACATTGAGCACCTTTACCAAGGGGCTCAGTGCTTGGGAGCACAGGGTGGGTGATGTGAGGTCATCCTCCCACTCACTCACCAGGTCGAGTATTATGTGAGGTGGAAACCTGTATCTGCCATACACCTGGTCATCAGGCATCCCAAAAAGGCTGGTTCTGGGTGTAAAGATTCTGGGCCTGACTATCCTCCTCCTCCTCCTGCGATATCCCATGACCACTGCTGCGAGGAACTGAAGTGGGAGAATGGAAAACCAGACTCCCGTCCTTCACCTCTCAAGCTTGGCCTAGAGGGTCGCGGCCCAGACACCCGCCACGAGAAGAGTTTGCCCATTTACCAGATGACCAAATACCCTGGTACAGAAACATACGGATGTGTCCATCTGCCTGCCCAACAGCCCGCACTGGCCATGCCGACACCTGCGGCACGGACCAACTAGACTGAAATCTACACATCGTTAGAGATGCCATGACGACCTAGATAACGGGAAGCACCGCTGAACTATTATACACGCTGAACATTTCCACACCAATCTACACGAAGAACATACTCAGTGCTCTGACGTAGGCGACAGGCTTATTCACGGACGTGCATCTTTATTATTTTTACATAGGCTTTCAGAATGCAGAAACGCAAGACGCACCATGAGCTCATTTATAACGCTTGCTCACGCTTCTCTTGAAACCCGTTACCATCATGAGAGATATAATGGAAACACGATACTGGCCATGAAACTGTATGCCACTATAACCTAAAGCATCCATGCACTAAATGGATTACTCGTGCACCAGGCCCAAGTAGGCCCCAAGCAAGAGTTCCCGTGGACATTAACAAAGCAAAAGTCAGGTTGCTGAGCCTGCAGAAAGAACCCAGTGGAGCAACCAGCCAAGGTCGTAATGTTGCAAACCCACAGTCAAGAAACAAATCTTCAAAGGCACGATGTTGCAACCTCGCACTCCACGTACCAATGTTAAAATCATATCTGCAAATTAAACCAGACATACAGTGGAAAAACAATATTAATTGTGCAGAATTATGCCTCAAACACGGTCCCTCCCCACGTGACCAAGCCGAACCTGACGAGATGCCAAAACCCAGGAGAGAAAAGGCGTCTGGGTACCTCGCTACGAGACGCAGGCCGACACACTTGAAAGGCTCAATGGACACCTGCTACAGTGGGAACGGTCAGTCTCCCACCTATGAATAAATCCTCACATTGCCTGCACGTACCCATACTGAAACACTGTTGCAACCACAGGTGCACCGTGTGCTGGGAACAACGGTGGTCCCAGGCTGGGGAGCTCACGGATGCACCAATCAGAACATGAGGTTCTTATCTCAGACGTCAGTAACGTTAGCCAATCCTCAGGGGTCTTCATGTAACAATTCTTATGTATCTAATTGTAGGGACAACCCAGATATACCACCTGACTACATCTTAACCACTAATATCATTCTCTATATGCGTACTATACTAACCCCACCACTCGAGCAACCAATCAAGAGTGGCGATAGGTTCTTTTGGTAACTTTTTGGAATGACGCAAGTAGCGCGTCATAATGTAGTAAAAAGGGCCTGCGAGCCCCACTATTGTGTGTGTGTCAGGACGAACGCGTGCGCTCCTTGACCCATCCCTGCCGTTTGCATAATAAACGACAGAAGTTGCCTTGCTCCTTGTGTGTGCCTCATACTCTGTCTCGATCCGAGATATACACGGGAGGAGTTGGGGCCTCCCTGCCCGGAGGTCTGCGGACGGCCCGGCCGACCCCGGCAGAATCCCCCCCGACAAGTTGGAGGCACTGCTGAGATCTGTTTAAGATCGACTTTTATTTTTTTATTTTTCCAGGCACTCCCGTTGCGGGGAGGCCCGGCGGCGCGGCCCCCTCTGCCGTTGCCCCCTTCTGAGGACTACAGGACCATCGCGGAGCTGCGAGAGGACCGGACAGCGCAATCCGGATATTGGCCCTCGGGAGCCGGTTGAGAAGTATCCCGCCCGCGGTCGGCGAGTGTCCAGACGTGGTCCAGACGAGGGGAGGTGGCGAGCCGCTTGGAGGGGTGCACGCAGTCGAGCGGCCCTGCATCGGGGGAACTTGGTGAGCATGACACGCACAACAAGCAATGCGAAATTGTGAGGGAGGGGGCGGAAGTAAATAAGGGAGGAGGGAGGTATTGTAAAAAGGTGGGGTGAAGGTTTAATTGAGTGATGATAATGGAATGAATGGTAGTGAATTGAGTGCGAGAGAAGGCGGCTAACGTTACGCGAAAGAGGGGGGCAGGGCACGAGAACAACACGTGCAGACGCTCGCAACAAAAAGCTAACGTTACGCGAAAGAGGGGGGCGGGGCACGAAAACATCACGTGCAGCCGCTCGAAAGACACTGATTGGCCTAAATCGCGACTACGTGTGAGGGTGGGTGTGTGTGGTTTCCTACGATTTGACATTTATCATTCAATGAGTAGATGAGGTTCCCTATTGTTCGAGCAAGAAACTCGATAGGTAGATGAGGTTCCCTATTGTTCGAGCAAGAAACTCGATAGGTAGATGACGTTTCCCTGTGGGCGGTGGCTAGTTACGTAGTTGCCCAAAACGGAAGATAATTGGCTGGTTAAGCCCTCCTGTTGAGGGGCGTATCACACGCGAGGCGACGCAGCGTGCGCAGTCCGGTTATAGTATTGATGAGATTACCTTGTTCCAGGAGAGACAGGAAGACAGCTGTAGGGTTAGCGGGGTAGATTGCAAGTGTATTTTGAATTTAAAGAACATAACACGAATATACCAGTAGTTCGAAGAAATAGGTGACGTCACCAGTAGGGATTTAGTAAGATATCGTGAACACAAGAAGCTTTGGGTTTGACATTGGTGGGGAAGAGAAACATGATAAAGGAGCGGACACGGAGATAAACGATAAACGAGTGGATCAAAGAGGAGAAGGGGAAGGGGGCGTGGCTGCGCACGGAGAACGCCGGCCACGGCAAGTGTAAAGGTGGGAGGAGAACGGGGAAAAAGGACGACTGTGTAAGATCGTCGTAAGGGGTACGCAGCTGCAGGGGGCTGCGTGCGCTTCGGCCGCAGGGGGCCGTAGGGGAAGGAATATAATATAACATCATAAATATATTTGTTTTATAATTTTTTTTTTTTTTTGGGATTATTATGATTGCATAATTTGTCAAAGGATTGTCGTAAGTCCCCACACTTGCGGGGCAAGGTAAGCAATAAAAGGTTGTATGTTGCAAACTGGTAGCAAGGGGAAGGGTAAGAAAGGGTGCGCTAGTATGTCATATGGGAGAGGGTTGGGAGGGTGGGGGAATACCCTCACTACCCCACTACAACATATATGCACCACACTGCCACCACATAGGGAGAAGTTAATTAAGTACAGCATAGAGTGGACCCAGGGGACGGACAACAAAATGTTGACACCATGGCCGCCTAATGGTAGCTTTGACCCATATGCCCAACATTCACTATTAAACCATCTGCACAATACATACAAGGGGAAGAAGTTGGCAAACCATGTGGAGGTGTTTAACTTATGGAGGATGTTCCAGGGGTCTAGACCAGGACCAAATGGAATGTTCACTATGGGGGAAACACCGGAAGAAAAGGAGATTAAGAAAGAAGGAACGGATGGGGAAAAGGAGAGTGAAGGAACAAAGAATATGGGGAATGAAAAACTGGGTGGAGGAAAGGTTGATAAATTAGCTGACATAAAACAGGAACCGAGCAATGAGATACCCTTAACACCGGGAGTGAAAACAGAGGGGGGAGGGTTGTACCCTTTAAGAGAATTAGGAGAAATAAAAGGACAGTTAAGGGCGGCTGAAGGATACTCAAACCCGGCATACAGCCCTCCACCATATGTGGCTCATGGAAAGATACCAATGGGGGACGGGAGGAGAGAAGAGCAGACTGTAGAGATAGGAAACGATGAGTGGGTAGCTGCACAGATATTGTTGAAATTACGAGGATCACTAACTGGAGAGGAAAGGGAGGCGGTAAAGAGAACAAACGAGGATAGTGAAAGAGAGAGTGAAATGAGGGGAGAGGAGCTGCTACGGCAGAAGGAAGAGATTTTGGAGGAAAGATTAGCTAAACTAAGGGATGAGCAGAATGAACTGATAAAACAACTTGAGGGGGAGGAAAGAGAGAGAGTGAGGAAAAGGAAAGAAGATAAGGACGAATTGGAAAAATTAAGGGAGCAAAGTGAGGAGAGAAAGAGGGAAGCTGTAAGGGTAAAAGCAGCAGCAGAAAGGGTATCAAGAGTAGTGATGAGGGAGAAGAAGAAGGAAGAAGAAGAAAATGAAAAGGAAATGGAAATATGGAGGAGGAGGATAATATCAGAGACAGCTAAAAAATATGAAGAGGGGAAGGTAATAGAGAGTATAGTAGAAAGAGAAAGGGTGAAATGGGAAAGGAGGAGAGAGGATGAAAGGATATTGGAAGAGATGAGCAACGAAGTAATGGAGGAATTAAAAAGGAAAAGAGAGGAAAATAGTAGGGAGATGGAGGAGAGGAGTGAAGGGGAGAGAGAAGAGAGTAAGAGGGAGAGTGAAAGATGGGGAGAAGTATATAAAAATAGAGAGGTAGCAACAACGTCAGCACTAAGGGGAACAGGTGGTAACAACGGAAAGGAAGAGGGAGACCTAATAGACTTAAAAACTGTAACAATAAAAGGAAAAAAGGCAGAGTGGGGGGCGCAATTTATGAATGATTTTTGTAGTGAGGATGGAAGGAAGAGTGAAAGGGAAAGCTTAGATAAGCTATACCTCACTAGAACAAACATAGATTCGCCATGGGTGAGTAGAAGATGGGAGGAGCTGGAGAGAAGTAAGGAGGAAGTGAAAAGAATGGGAGAAACACAAACTAACGAACACACGCCACCGACGCTCACCAACCAACACACGCCACCCACATCACCATCACGCTCTCTAACGCCACACCCCACATGTTCAACAACTGCACGCTCTCTGCACAGAATAAAGCTCGCACCCTTCATGGACGAAGTTACACCTTATGCATGTCGGCTTAGGGACCTCCCTAGTCGCAGGCAAGACAGGCAAACAGACGTGCCAATATTGAACACAGGAAAGGATGAAAAAAGGGGAAAGGAAGAAGAGGGAGGTAGGAGAAGAGGTAGTAAGGAAGGATTTGAAGTAGTAAAAGGAATGGGGGAAGAGGAGGGGTGTGAAGAGTTAACATCATGGAGCATAAAGGATGACACAAGACAGAATGTAATGCCACTGCTGGAGAGAGGAGGGGTTAGACCACAATATGTACCTTGGAAACATACGGATAAGGAAAACATAAAATGTAGGCTCCCATCATTAAGTGGAGGTGCGGGTAAATGGATATATGAAATGGAAAAACACACCGCAGGACAGAAACTAGCAGTGGGAGATGTTAAGGGCCTGTTAATATCAATATTAGGGGATAGAGCGGATGACATTTGGAAAAGAGCGGGATTCCATGGGGTAACAATAACAAACACATCGCATGATGGAGCACCATTTGCAAACTGCAGACATGCGCTATGGCAGGCACTAAGAGTGCAGTACCCAGACACATCAGACATAGGAGCCATTACTTCCCGTAAGATGGGTGAGAACGAGGATCCTGTTGATTATATCCAGGATATTCAAGAGAAGTGGCGCATGGAAACTAGAGAACAATGGGACAAAACACCAGCCATATTTTATCATATACTAGTACAAGGGCTCCCAGAAGGAGTTCAGAGACAATTAAAGAAAGTAGTGGGGATGGAAGCAAAACCATGGCCGGAAATACAACTGACTATAGTACATCACTGTAGAACATGGCAAGGAAAAATGAAACAAAAGGAAGAGGACAGGAAAACAGAAGAGGCCAAATTAGTACAGAAAAAACTTACTAAATATACCATGGAAGGGGCGCTAATAACTGCGCCAACACCAATGGCCCAAAGCCCAACGCAAGTAGTGGCTGCACAAAATCCAGCTCAAATAGCGCCTCCACAAGAGGTAATAGAGCAAGTGCTGCCTCTGCAATCACACGCACAGAACATGGGAGGAGGGTACCCAATGCAAGGAGCTGGGTATTATAATTATAATAGAGGGAGAGGAGGGTTTATGAGGGGAAGAGGATACGGATATAATACCCAACAACAGGCTGGGGGACTCAGAAATAACTACCAGACAGGGCAACCAGTATACCAGGACAACACAGGGAACTTCCCATGGCAAAACAGGGAACCACCCGTGTGTTGGAGCTGCGGACTATTAGGACACATGTCACGTACATGCAGGGTCAGGCCAGGAACACCAGCATGGAACGAACAAGCACAACATAGGACATCACAAGAACAGCAGGGCATACAACCACAGCAGATGTCACCACAAGGGAGTGACCAACACTATTCCCTACCACAACAACAAATAAAACAATACCTGCCACAAGTAACTGGTGCAGCGTTAATACAACCACCACCACAACCTGAACGAACGCAATTGGGTGGGGTGACGGTGTTGGGGCACAACCCTTACACAGGGAATGGCCAGTCATTGTACCCCCAATAGGACAGCCCACAGACGGCCTTGGTGTGTCCCATCCTGTCAGTAACACCTAATAGTGCGGAGGAGCCACGCATAGAGGTAACGATAGGTGACAAAAAATTATCATTCCTTGTTGACACCGGGGCGACCCGGTCTTGCATAAGGGAAGGTAAGTTCAAGATGTCAGGCGAAGCCATGAACACACAAGGGTTTTCTGGGGCTAAAGGGTTGGTTCCATTTACTGATAACGTTCCGCTATCTATTGGAGATTACGATCTGTCAGTACCACTTTTGTATTATAGTGCCTCACCAGTAAACATACTGGGGAGGGACATAATGAACAGATTAAATATGACGATCTCCTTTACAGAGGATGGCATAATTTGCTCTACTCCAGGGATTAACATGCTTGCAGCACGACAGATTTTGCAAGCATACTGTGGACAGATAGCGATCAGGGCGGAGCCGGTAGACGGCGAGCTATTCCAGTACGGAACAGACATGGCATTTGCATGGATGCCAGGGATAGGAGGGAAAATATGGAGGAGACCAGCAGCCTATCTATTCCGACCAGAAACACCAGCTAATGAACTGGAAGGGAAGGTCATTGCAGTGGACATTGAGAGCATTATTGCAACAGCTGATTATGTTGCTGTGCACGCCCAAGATAAAGAAGGGAGAGCATGGAGGGCGGTGATAGCACTAGCAGAAGGATGTAGGCTGACCCAGGTGTCAGATGAAGAGTTGTTTTCAGAAGAAAAGGAGGAAAATGAAATGGTGTTCATGATGAGTGTAGAAATGTGGCTAACAGTGGCTCACAAACAAGTGGCACAGAAAATTGCAATGGCACTTGAGGCACCCGCTGGCACACCAGTCCCATTTTTTAAAGAAGATATGTCAAAGGTGCCAAAATCATTATGGACTATTAGCCCTTATGATGTAGGATGCATTAAAAGCATAGGGGGTGTAAGGATAAAATTAAAAAAGGGTGCCATACTACCAAGAGTGAAACAATACCCATTGTCAAGAGAGGCAGATGAGGGCATATACGAAACCATAACAGCCCTTATAAACAATGGCATATTGGTCCCCTCAGAATCCCCATGCAACACAGCTGTGTACCCGGTGCGCAAGGCTAAAGGAGGGTCTTGGCGGTTCATACAGGACCTCAGACCGTTGAACAACATAGTAGAAGCAGAGTATCCAGTAACAGCAAACCCGGCCACAATTTTGTGTGGCATTCCAGCAGAAGCATCACGGTTTACAGTGATTGACCTTAAAAATGCTTTTTTCTCAATACCATTACACCCAGACTCACAAGACTTGACAAGCTTCACTTACCGAAATAGGAAGTGGAAACATACCAGATTACCACAGGGATATTGTGAATCACCTTCAATTTTCAATAGGGTAATACAGATGGATTTGGGTAACGTTGAGTTGGAAAGCACAGTGTTACAGTATGTGGATGACATAATAATTTGCAGTACAAATGAAGATAAATGTAGAGAGGACTCATTAAAAATGTTGACGATATTGGCTGAAAAGGGGTACAAGGTAGACATGGAAAAGATACAATACTGTCAGGAACAGGTACTTTACATTGGCCAACTGATATCACAATATGGAAGAAGGATTGCACCACAAAGAGCACAGGCAATATCAGGCACTCCCGTGCCACAGACTGTAAGAGAACTGCAGCAATTTCTGGGACTGTGCAACTACTGTAGAGCATGGGTATTTGATTACAGCTCTTACATAGGACCCCTGCTTGAGGGTTTGAAGGAAGCAAATAAAGGGGAGAAAAAGTTGGGATGGACTATGGAAATGAAGGAGGCATTTGATGAATTAAAAGAAGCAATATCAACTGCTCCAGTACTAGCATCCCCAGACTATGAGCGACGATTTTTTATATTTTCACATTGCGACTCAGCAGTAATGAAAGCAGTATTGGCCCAAAAGACTAGCATGGGCTATAAACCAGTAGCATTTTACAGCGGTCACTTAGATCCAATAATGTTAGGACAATTCTCTTGCGAACAAGGTCTTGCTGCAGCTGCATTTGCAGTAGAAAAAGCATCATCAATAACTATGGGGTGTCCAACTACACTATTTGTAGAACATGCACTATTTGCGATATTGAATAAACCTAAGTCCACACTGACGACACAGAGGGCAACAGGTTATGAGATTATTTTGTCCAAAGCTGAACTGGCAATTGTTAGATGTAGCACGGTTAACCCTGCAAGGTTCCTAGCAGAAGTAATTGAAGAGGGAGATTACGCCCACGACTGCACCCAAGTAACTGAGATGTACTCATGTACTAGGAAAGTTGAAGAAAACGCACTAGAGGGAGGTGAGCTTTTGTTTATTGATGGGTCATCAACTATTGATCAAGGAGACGGGATAAGGAGGACTGGGGCAGCAGTAGTACAAATGATGGAAGCGCCAGTGTGTGTGGCTATTAAGTGTGTACAATTACCACAGCATTACTCTGCTCAAGCGGCGGAACTGGTTGCACTCATATTGGCACTAAAGGAAAGTTTTGATAAAAAAGTTACTATATATTCCGACAGTGCATATGTTACATCCACTGTCCATTCAGGGCTATCAAAGTGGAGAAGAAGAGGGTTTAGGAGAGCTGACGGCACTCCAGTACAACATGCCCTCTTGTTGGCTGAACTAATTGAAGTAATAAACGATCCCCAAGAACTAGCCCTAGTAAAATGCACAGCACACACCAATGGAGAAGACTATATATCAAAAGGAAATGCAGCAGCAGACGCACATGCAAAATATGCTGCATATTTTGGTGAGATATGGAACCCCACAGACTCACAGAGAGGGAGAGGGAGGGGAATAGCGAGGGAGATGTTAATAAAAGAAGGGTACACCCATCTCCCAGCCACCCAGATTATGGAGTTACAAGCGGCTGCACCAATGGCCGAAAAAGAAGTATGGGTGAAAAGAGGATGCACAATGTCACCAACCGACGCACTATGGCGCCAGGGTGGCACTGGGAAAGTTGTAATACCATTGGCATTGTTAAATACCGCCTTGAACCAATTACATCACCCTGCCCATACAGGCAAAGAAATAATAGCAGCACGAATTAGAGAAGATTGGTTCTGTCCCGAGTTAACATCCCATGTGTCAAATTTTATCAGCAATTGCCTTACATGTCAACAGTTCACGGCCGGTCATACTTTAAAGGTGATAAGAGGTACCATACCCCGACCAGAAGGACCTTTTCGGCACCTCCACATTGACTATGTTGATATGATCAACATTTGTCAAGGCAATAGATACATGATAGTAGTAGTATGCCCATTTTCTAGGTGGATCGAAGCAGGGCCCTGTTCACACCCTGATGCGTTTAGAGCAGCCAAATTTATAGTAAGGGAGGTATTCCCCAGGTGGGGAGTGTGCGAGGTGTTAAGATCAGACAACGGACCCCATTTCGCAAATGAAATGTTCCAGCATATCACATCCCTACTGAACATTAAACACAAATTTGCATGTGCGTACCACCCACAGGCCAATGGTGTATGTGAACGCCTGAATGGCCTATTGAAGGAGGCAATTGCTAAAATACAGCAAACAACAAAGAAAAGTTGGTTGTATTGCCTTCCGTTAGCACTGTTCGAACTTAGAAACAGGCCAGGGTCCGACCACCACCTCACCCCACACGAGGTGGTTACTGGACGCCAAATGCGCCTTCCCCTAACACCAACGTCAAGGGCATTCACCGACCAAGAAAGTTCTGCGAATGTGTTAGGTGATGAAATGTATCAATATGTGTCTTCTTTGATTACTAGCGTTGTGTTTGTGTCTCAACAGCTCGAGCGCACACGGGGCGGGTCCACCAGCAACCAAGAAATAGACGAAAATACAGAATTGGGAAAGGAGAACTTGTGCCAACTTGCCAAAGGTGACCACGTACTACTTCGAAATTTTAATAGAAGGTGGAACCAGCAGAGGTTCACTGGCCCCCATTTAGTAGAGGACGTATCAACAAGAGCAGTAAAACTAAAGGATAAGCGTGCGTGGAACCACCTGCATGATGTAAAAATCTACAAACTGCAGACCCGCCCCAGCGCCAACGACAGGTCCATTGGAAAAACGCCAACAACATCCCCGGCAGCGGAAGAAAACACAACCACAGACAACGACCCAATTGTTCCCTCGGAGAGAATAACGGACGAAGAAGGGGGCGATCCCCACACTGCCCACCCCATGGTCACACGTTCAAAGAGTAAAACTGCTCCCACCATCTGAGCAAACCCCCCCCCCCATTGACTACTAAATACAATTGTAATAAAAACTAAGGACTTCGCTTGCACCAATACACATGTAAACACGTGAATGTTCTCTTTTTCTCTCGCACATACAGGAGCTGCGTAATATTGTATTGTTAAGAAAAGTTATCTAACAAATTCAGTGTGCAGGCGTAGATGGTGCTGCCAGACGATAGTTACCCAGAAGAATTGTCACACCAATTTGTATACGAAATAAAAAGGCCAACATACTTAAAAAAGAAAAGGGTACGTGTATACTACACGGCCTTCCTCCTGGCCATAGAAAATTACATGCCCCACCTCCGCCCATACTTGCCGGTCTTGAGAGACCGATCACTTAGAGTAGCGTGGGAGCAACTCTTCACCTGGGCACTGAATGACTATTTGATAGGGAGAGCTTAATGAAACAAAACTAACATTTAATAACAAGCACTTTTTGAGAATTTTTAGGCGGGCAACTTTAACGTCGCAAGAATACGCTGCCAGGACTGCAGCAAGGTAAGAGCAAAATGTCGGTGAGGTTAGCATATGTAATAAAAATAATAGGGATTTTTATGATCACCGGAGTTTTGGCTGCCTCTGTATGGCAGTACAGCTATGCTATGAGTTTTTTTGCTGCACCCAAACCTAATGTACCCCACCTCCCTGCTGCAACAGGTGTTACGTCAGGTGGTAACAGTAACAATGAACAAAAGCGAAATAAAGTTAAACGCAGCACATACTCAGACAATAAAGGTATTGATAATTATGTACAAGATTCAGCACACGTCACAAACAACATATGGTACCAGCACATGACCCGCATTGGTAAGCAGACAACTGAGGATAGCTGTTACGTTTGCTCATTAATACCATACGCCATGAGCGCTTCACGAACATTTGTTGCCACAGAAATAGATGAAAAAACAGCACAGTGCATAATATATTTGGCCCTGTTCCAAACGAAAGGAAGATTCCAAGGAACAGTAGTGCACATGACATGGAAAACACGAGACTCATACCCATATGAAAACAACTTCCTCAAGACCTATCTGAGTTATCACAAGACCAGTTTACATGCTGAAGCATTCAGATACATAACAAGTGGCCCTGAAAAAGGAGAAACAAAGAAGGTAACACTGCAGTATCTACCATGTGATTGGTACGCCACGGAAGTTCCGGGTAAACAAGGATGCTGGGAGAGGCCATTACTGACGATAACAGGAAAGGTGTTCCTGGGTACCAGCTGGGAGATAGGAGTGGTTGGCAGCAACATGGTAACAAAAGAAACTATCTCAACCATCGAGACACACAATCATCGATGTTGGACGACATGGATCAAGTACGTACCAATGCTCACGTGGGTAGAAGAAGATGAAGACCCGATAACTATATTACCATTGACTGCGCCCAAAGTATGTTACCAGCATAAAGGAGAGGTGGACGTGGGATATAACACCAATTGTGCAAGTGTGATGGAGTTACCTGAGGGGGGAGCGGGAACAGCAGTGATAATGGACCATTATTGGGCCTGCGGAGAAAAGGCATATCATACACTGCCTCCCCTGTGGAGTGGTGTGTGCACAATGGTACACGTCAATGTACCATCACTAGTGGTACCTAAGAAGCATGTCGATGTGGCGAAATTTCCGAAAATGGATGAAGGAGACAGGAGAAGAAAGAGATCTGCACCACTCCAGAAGGAGCAAGAAAACAGGACAAACAGCAATGATACTGTCCTAAACAGGAGAAAAAGACAAGGAGAGCCATTAACAGGAAATTATCTGTGGGGAAGGTCGGAAACGGAACTAACCTCAATACCGCCAGAACACAGACTATTCAGCAGAGCAGCAATGTTCTTCTCCTCAATAATACATCCGGGACTGCAGGCATACGCAAACGCAAAATGGCTGCAAATAACCAGATGGGAACTAATGATGACCATAAATTCGACAGTAAATGGGTTTAACGCAATTAAAGAGGAGCTGCGAGCTGTAAGGATGGTAGCACTACAGAACAGATATGTATTGGACCTTCTCACAGCAATGGAAGGAGGAGTTTGTGCAAAGATAGGACAATCATGCTGCACGTTCATACCTGCCAACGATGCCGACAATGGTACACTAACAGAAGCAGTTTCACAATTGGCCCAGATGCACTCCAAAATGATGGACGAAAGTAACGGCGTAAACAAGGATAAAAGCTGGTTTTCACTATTATGGTCATGGATGCCATCTTGGCTGTCAGATGGACTGAAAATAATAGTGGGATGTGCTATTTTGGCTGGAGCTGCACTGATAATAATTAGATTTTGGAAAGCCCGGAAGGCGCGCTCAACTGATGAGTTGCTGGAAATGGTGGGAATGCACCCCTTGATGCCAGCGGATGACGGCCAGCACACAGGTGTGATAATACACGAAAGGGAGAAGTTGCGCACCCAAATCATCGCCAATCATCTAGACCCACCATCAGTGAAGATCGAGAACCCAAGGAACCCTAGGAGCTACATAGGAAGATGGGTGTACTGTACTCCTGGAGGAACATGCGAATACATGTATTGGTCATTTGAAGATCACGTAAACCATTATGGACATCTCGGAGGGATAACCAAGATATGGAGAGTAAGAGGAGATAACGAGAAGGATATGTTTGTGGTCGACAAGTCGACCAGAGGGGGGACTGAAGTGGGAGAATGGAAAACCAGACTCCCGTCCTTCACCTCTCAAGCTTGGCCTAGAGGGTCGCGGCCCAGACACCCGCCACGAGAAGAGTTTGCCCATTTACCAGATGACCAAATACCCTGGTACAGAAACATACGGATGTGTCCATCTGCCTGCCCAACAGCCCGCACTGGCCATGCCGACACCTGCGGCACGGACCAACTAGACTGAAATCTACACATCGTTAGAGATGCCATGACGACCTAGATAACGGGAAGCACCGCTGAACTATTATACACGCTGAACATTTCCACACCAATCTACACGAAGAACATACTCAGTGCTCTGACGTAGGCGACAGGCTTATTCACGGACGTGCATCTTTATTATTTTTACATAGGCTTTCAGAATGCAGAAACGCAAGACGCACCATGAGCTCATTTATAACGCTTGCTCACGCTTCTCTTGAAACCCGTTACCATCATGAGAGATATAATGGAAACACGATACTGGCCATGAAACTGTATGCCACTATAACCTAAAGCATCCATGCACTAAATGGATTACTCGTGCACCAGGCCCAAGTAGGCCCCAAGCAAGAGTTCCCGTGGACATTAACAAAGCAAAAGTCAGGTTGCTGAGCCTGCAGAAAGAACCCAGTGGAGCAACCAGCCAAGGTCGTAATGTTGCAAACCCACAGTCAAGAAACAAATCTTCAAAGGCACGATGTTGCAACCTCGCACTCCACGTACCAATGTTAAAATCATATCTGCAAATTAAACCAGACATACAGTGGAAAAACAATATTAATTGTGCAGAATTATGCCTCAAACACGGTCCCTCCCCACGTGACCAAGCCGAACCTGACGAGATGCCAAAACCCAGGAGAGAAAAGGCGTCTGGGTACCTCGCTACGAGACGCAGGCCGACACACTTGAAAGGCTCAATGGACACCTGCTACAGTGGGAACGGTCAGTCTCCCACCTATGAATAAATCCTCACATTGCCTGCACGTACCCATACTGAAACACTGTTGCAACCACAGGTGCACCGTGTGCTGGGAACAACGGTGGTCCCAGGCTGGGGAGCTCACGGATGCACCAATCAGAACATGAGGTTCTTATCTCAGACGTCAGTAACGTTAGCCAATCCTCAGGGGTCTTCATGTAACAATTCTTATGTATCTAATTGTAGGGACAACCCAGATATACCACCTGACTACATCTTAACCACTAATATCATTCTCTATATGCGTACTATACTAACCCCACCACTCGAGCAACCAATCAAGAGTGGCGATAGGTTCTTTTGGTAACTTTTTGGAATGACGCAAGTAGCGCGTCATAATGTAGTAAAAAGGGCCTGCGAGCCCCACTATTGTGTGTGTGTCAGGACGAACGCGTGCGCTCCTTGACCCATCCCTGCCGTTTGCATAATAAACGACAGAAGTTGCCTTGCTCCTTGTGTGTGCCTCATACTCTGTCTCGATCCGAGATATACACGGGAGGAGTTGGGGCCTCCCTGCCCGGAGGTCTGCGGACGGCCCGGCCGACCCCGGCAGAATCCCCCCCGACAGAACGGTATATTCATATTGGCGTCTGAGCTTGTTTGTTGTTTGCACGCACTTTTATGCTGCGCGGGTCCACGTACGCCTGCTTCCTGCTGGCGTATGTGTTTCCAGATTAGCGCGTCTTTTTTGGCGCATGTGTTAGCCCCGTTCGATTCCATGAATATGTGTTGTAGGCGCGCGTGTGGGCGTTCTGCGCATTTGCCTCCTGTACTTCCCCCGTGATGCCCACATTTTCACGCGTTGTTCCCCATTCCACGTGATATGCCCCGTGTTATGCCTACTTTCGTTGTGTGCGCTTCGCTATGTGCGCATTCGCTGTGCGTGTAGCGCACGCTGTTTGAAGACGTGTGCGCCAGCGTGCGCCACGCAGGATTTTAGCGTACATCCATGGATTTACACGCGCACAGACTTCCATGAATCGCTGTGCGCGTGTTTCGCTGCGATTTTTGCACTTGCGCTGCGAATCGCATGCTTTCGCACACTTGCGCGGGAATTTTCAGCGCACATTAATTCCATGAATCGGCCTCAGTGTGTTTTTAAGTCCATCTGTGACACATGCTGACTCTTGAGCTCTAAGCAAGATTTCAGGGGCCAAACCAAGTGCAATGATATAGTATGACAGTGCAGGGCCACTGTAAACAAATGATAACATGTATAAATATTTTGATAATGTGGGCTGGGAACATAGCTCAGGGGCAACATGTTTTTCTTGGAAGCAAGACAACCCAGAGCAACAGAATTTCAAATCCCAGTTCTGCTCTTAGAGGCTGGTAAAGTGTGTTATAAAATATTAGTTGATTAATTAATTAATTAATTAATTAATAGATTAGACATAGTGTGTGAGAAAGAAAGCCTGTGTTTCAGTATGACTTATAGAACTAAATACAGTGTGCCCCATCACAGGTTTGGCAGTATTCTGGTGGAAAATCCACCACAATATCGGCAAACAGATTTACTGTTAACACCACTTGGTCTAGCAGAATTGCCACGGATTTACAAGGGGTGGTATGGTGATGATCGTGCCATTTTATGGATTCCATAGGACTCCAGGGGGATTTTGCCAGAATTACTACCTGCAGCAATTCAGCCAATTTGTTGATTTTTGCTGGTAAAATGGCAGAAATTACTCCAGCATTTTGCTGTAGATTTTACCTTCATCTCACCACCAAATTTTTTGTATGACAGTTCGGTAATGCTGTGGTAATTCAGTGGTAACAGAGTTATCAATTGTTTTCCCACCATTTTTCCCACACCGCCAGACTTCTAATGAGGCCTTGTGTGTTGGTGTTTGAAGTGTGTATTGTATGTTAAACATTTGTTGAGGGTCTGCAGTGTTTACACCATAGCATGCTTATAATTATTTCTGTCCATTTGGCCAATATATATGTAATCAAGCTGGAACAGTACAAATCAATTTTAGGTTTATTTTGCATTCAAAACACAATCAATAACACTGTATATGACAATGTCACAAAAGTGAATCAGTTACAGTCAAGCATCATATAACAAATAAATATCCATAAAGCGTTCAGTAACTTCTACTATAATCCACAATGTACATACATAATTTGATTGCATGCACAATTCAAAGACACCAACATAATAAATAAATAAAATCAATAAATTCAATACATCCCTCACATTAGAACAATACAAATAATTAATTCACATGATAACGTTCTCTTAATAAACATGTTCTTTCATTATAAAAATACAGAAAATACAGCGCAAGAGGAACTAGTCAGTGTTTTTCCTCATCTCTGAGATCTCTGACGTTGCCTCCCCTCTCCCGGGGATTAAGTATTTCCTCCATAAAGGTTTATATATGGTGCAAAAGAAAAGATAAAGTTTTTGGTTCTCATCAGAGATACCATCACAGAAACACAGTGATGAGTTTATAGAGAAACTATCACAGTTCCTATGTTTCATTAGAGAAGCAAACGAGAGGTGATTGGCCTGATAACTAAATGGTACAACTCTCTTTTATGGGTTTTCAGACCAACTCTTTTAGTTTTCTCAATATGTTATCTCTATATAGTTATCCAGAGACTGGCCCAAATCAAACTCTAAATATTGATTGTTTACTCTGTTTCAACTCTAGATATTTCAACCCCATAAATGTTCAACCAAGTGAGACCACAGAGAGTGGATCTGCAAATACTTATGAGTGATACACAAAAGCAAATTCCTTTTTAACATATGGTAACTAAGGACTAAAGGAACCAACGTCTTAGGCTTCCAAGTCTTGTATTATCATATATTTTTGATGGAAGTACCCAACAATGTTTCAGTTTTAGGTTAATCAAATAGGAAAGGTAAACCAGCCCTGAAGTATTATTCATTGATTGGTCGCACTGAAACATTAATCACATTAATATGTTTAGACATATTTTGATGTATATTGTCTTATGTGTTTATATTGTGTTTTTTTGGTTTCTGCAAATGAAATAAAGCAAAACTTTTCTGAACTAATTCCAGTGATGAGCTCAATGCTGTTGTTGGGCCATTCTTGATTAAGTGGTCTTGTATCTCTTCAATTAACTTGAAGTTTGCTGAGATTTAATCGTAAAGTTGTTGTGTTGGGGGTGGTGATATTTTGCAGGATAATGATATTTTCTATTTCTTCAATGTCTTTGAACATTTCCTTGTGCTTATATTGTACAGAATATTTTCAGTTTGTGTAGTGAGATTGTTTGTCTTTATGTTGAACCCCAGTTTTTGGATGTACACAATGTTGTCTGTTGGTACATAGTTCTCTATGCAGGTTGTCTTGATCCTCCTGATTTCTTTCTTAAACTGGTTGTATTTGGGTGGCACCTTGGGATTTGCTTCTATTGCGGTTCCTTAAATGCTTTTTAAGGTTGTCATGTTGTTCATCGGTTGTTCTAGTCTGCAGTTCAGGGGTTGGTTATTAGATGAAGGATTTGACTGTAGTTTGCCTGGGAGAAAACCCAGACGGTTGTCCTTCCAGGGTTGGATTGGTGTTGGAGGAGCCTTATCAATGTTGGGAAGTGGTGTAGCTGGGATAAATATTGTGAACTTGATGGTGTGGTGGTCAATCAAGGATATGAGTAGTGGGTATGCAACAGTGGTGATATTTGTTTTACTGAAGGCTCCTCCCAAGGTTGTCTGGCTATGTTTGTGGATCCCTTATAATATGCTTAATATGAAGGGCCTTGTTCTTCTCGGAAAGGGATTTTGAAGCCATATTTTCCTTTTACTCCACCCAAAGAATGACAATCTCCAAGTCCGATGAGGTGATAGGGATTTACCAAGCATTTAGCAACTACATACAATGTTGGTGTGTGCTAAGTAGTACAGTAGGAGGAGAGGGACTTAATGCTCCCCTGTATTATTCTAATGTTATGGGTGGTTTATTGACTGTGATTGAGGTGTTTTGTTTTACTGAATGCACTACAATTATCTCAGAATAGAATGCGTATATTCTTCTTGAGATTGAGGTTGTTTTATTGCCTCCAGTGAATGTTGGTTTGGTTGGTGGGTGGTGTTCTGTGATGAAAAATGTGATACACAATGATTCAGAAATGATGGGTTTCTGAGAATGTTTGTCATGGTCTTTTCTGTGAATTTCAGGTAGCAGCTGGCATTTAGGCATAGATGAGTATTCTTTAAAGGTGTACATTTCCTCTCTGACATGTGTTGTTTCTTCTGTGTGGAGTTGTTTGCTTGCGAGAGTGTAATATCTTTAAATATACGTTGTCAAAGGTCCTCCAGTTGTATCATTGTAGTTTCCATAGATATGATTATTGCTAAGTTTATCAAATGAGGATCACCTTTCTGAGCCTCTCTGTTGCTTGTATTGCGTTGTGTCTTTCAAAAGTTCAGCATGTACTTGAGATCTCAATGAAGCTGTCATTATGAATTTCTTGATTTGTTCTGAAAGAAAGATTTTAAGAGGTGTTAAGGCAAAGTATAAGGTGGCACCCAAGAGAGGTATGGTGGAGGGTTCCTTGACTAGAGAGTTTCATTCCTAAGGATGAGTAAGGGACAGATTACACCGGAGTCCCAGCAGTGATAACAGAACAGTGCAGTTAAGTAGCAAGCAATGAGGGCAGGAGGCAATTACTGTGTTGAAATACCTAGTGGCACAATCCGAGTAGTAGATAGCTAAGAGCAAAATAAAACGAGGTCAATAGTGGAGATAGCTAGGATCAAGATTGCACTGGTCACAATTACATTAGGGGAGAATTAGAGACACCTCTGAGAAAAACACTAGTGTGGACATCTTTGGATAAACAGATTTGGACAAAGTTTTAGAAGTGTAGAAAACACCTAGGAACACCTAGGAGCAAACTATTTTTGGGCAACTAGGAGTACAATCATGGTGGGGACACTGAGGTGCAAAACAAAATGAAACCACTTAGGAAATTTCCTGAAAAAAATCAAAGCAGGGTGTTTACGAGATAAATCAGGGTATGGGGCACACAGGTACAACATATGGTGGGGACCTATTGCAGAAATTGGCAGTTAGAAACACCTAGACAAACACTACTGTAGATATTATTATTATTATTATTATTATTATTATTATTATTATTATTATTATTATTATTATTATTATTATTATTATTTCTCTTTATTGTGTTACAGAAACCTTACACATATAACATTCAAGATCATTGTGATGCAAAAAGTCAAAATGTACAACCAATTAAATTCACTTATTGCCAACAATACAATCATTTGATTAAATCAATTAAAACACAACTTAAATGCATCAATCTTCCATTATACTCAGTGAACATCTTACTTAAACTGTCGGGTTAACCTAATAACTACAACATTTCATTAAAACGGGCTATAAGCAGCACTCATCAATGTTGACCATAGGTTGTCAGTGAACAAAGCAGAGTAGTGTTTAAAATATAACAATCTCCTAAGCAATAGACTCCCACAATTCAACAACAAATGGAACAAGGTTTCCCTCATATTATTGTTACAAAACCCACAAGAGAAATCCTCCAGGCGAATCCGTGGCCCTAACACATCCAAAGTAGGATGGCAGTTCAGCCTACATCTTAAAAGCTTGTCTGTAAAAGGCTGAGTAGAAGATTTCAAAATATACGGTTGAGGGGAACATTAATATGTGCTTAATGCTATGTAAGAAGCAAAGTATTAAAAAATAAAAGATTTTTCAACTCTTCCCTGGTGAAGAATGATGTTTGATGTGCATCCATTCAGGACGCTATGATGGGCAAATTGGAACATATTAAAAAAACAATTGTGGCAGAAAGCTCTCCGAAAAAATAGTGTCAGATGCAGGCCTATCAGAGATCTCGGTCGAGACAGATGCACAGAATTTTGTTTACTTTTCCCCAATAACAGAGACAGAATTGGCTAATTTTAGTAAGCAGCTCAAAACGTTTTTATTTTTTACTGGGAACCCCAGTTCGGTGATGATAATAAAAGTATGTGCCTCTACGTTAAGCTCTGTGCAAATTTGTCAATGCGTCTTTTGCAGAAAACTCTGTCCCAGAGGGGATACCAAAAGCATGGATAACATCACTAATACTCCCTTCCTCCTAAAGATATTGGGTCGTGTGGCCTATGGTCAATTATCTCTACATCTGACCAGTGACCAGATCCTTAACAAATATCAATCAAATATCAATCCGGCTTTGCCATGGGACCAAAACAGCACTTTTGGAATTAAAGTCTAAGCCTCTGGACTCCATGGACAAAGGCCAAGCTTCCCTCCTCATGTTGCAAGATCTATCTGGAGCCTTGGACCTGGTGGATCTTCCATTTTGATCACTAGGTTGAAGTAAGTGGAAAAATGTTCAGATAACGCAGCGCATTAGATCAATTTTTTTTTTTTGTAATAGACATTGTAGAGTCTTCACTGGGGAAGTGGAAGCAGAGCCAGTGATTTTAGTCAATGGTGTTCCTCAGTGAGCTTGTGTGTCTCCGGCCCTTTATAATATCTTTATGGTGCCATTTTCTTTTTACTCATTAGAGCAGAATGACATAGCATTTGCTAATTATGTGGATGACACACAATGTATCATCCCGCTTACAGGATACCGTTTTAAAGATGAATTCAACATAAGGAAGGTATACGACTTTATCCAAACATGAATACTGCAGAATGGTCTGGCCTTAAACAAGGAAAAAACAGAACTCATGGTGGTGGGCACAATTGTAATTGTAATTGGTAATTTAAAATGCACTTAATACCCAGAGGTTTATAAGAGCGGACCCGGGAATCGAACCTGTGTTGCTCTGCATCGTCTTGCTTCCAAGATGAGCACGTTGCCCCTGAGCTATAGTCCTGAGGCACACAGAAGAAGATTACTAAGCTAGGTCCAAATTATGAATCATTCTCTATCACAGATTGTAAAATCGATGTTAAGAATAAAGTCAAAACACGTGGCATTGTTTTGGATCAGAATGACAGGCCCTTTGTTAGCATCCTGGACTGCTAGCGGGTCCCGCTCTTCACGTCTGGTCTGGCCAGGCGTCCAGAGCGGGACCCGCTGCAGAATTCGTAATGGGGTGGCCCGGTATGAACGGTGCTGGTCCCTTACCGGCACCATTCATACCACGGCCGCCCTGGTTGTAATGAGGCCCAGAGACTTGCTTCTATCCAGAGTGTGCAACCTAAATTGTATTGCAGGGAACTGCATTTCCATTAAACACTCAATCACCCCAAGAAAATCCTCACACTCAGAGAGAAACAAAGTCAGTGCTAAATATAAAAACGTAGATTACTTAGACTACAAGTGTAAGTACAATTTCACCTTTGGTACAAGCCTGTACTACACAGTAAAGTGGTGACTTATCTCAAGAGTAAAGTAAGCAATACAAGAAGTTACACAACGGACAACAATTACTATGATTCAAGCAAACGCTGATTCAAGGTTTCTGAGTAAACAAATATATATTTATTTACACCATCAGTTATAAAAAAAAGTTCACTATTATAAAGCAGCAGAAAATCACAGTCGTAATACACTACAACAACACCCAATCAATTCTGGACAAGTTAAGATCAAAATGAAGTGTGAGCAAAATGGCACTCCAGTCATTTAAAAGGGGAGGAAAGACAAGGTTATTCAAAATCAACAACACCAACAAGTAACACCTCCTGACTATCTGGTTCACTGCAGCGATGCACAGCAAATTCGACCAGGAGATGGAAGCCGGCGTTTGGTGTTTTGCGAGCTGGTTGGTCCCACTAAGCTCAAGGGAAGAAGATTCCTTGCAGATCTTCTCTGTCGTCGGAGTTTCGGGTGATTTGTACCTGCAGCAGGGCTTCACCGGGATGTCCAGTAGGTGCAGCAGTCTTCTTCCTTCAGCTCCTCGTTGGTTCTCTCGTTCCAGTGGCGACTCTGCCTCCCAAGTACCAGAGACCTGCTTTTAAGCAGGTTTCCCCAATTCACACATCCTGGATGTCAATCACACAGCCACCGAGCCAAGAAGACCCTGTGAAGGGGGCCTCAAACCCCTCCCTCATATCCTGTCCACCCAGACATTTAGGCGCCTAAGGAGGGCTTCTGTGCAGAAGCCCGCCAAAGGACGGTGAACAAAGGAACCAAACCTGGTTTGGCACGCAGAGTAAAACATGAGAAAGACCTTTACAAAAAGAAATGGCGAATAAACCCGACCGGAACCAAATAAAAAAAAAATGGGGTCCCGCGGGTTAGAGTTTGAGGCTACGACCATAGCCTCTAATGTTACCGAGGCTATTTTCATAGCTTGCGATAGAATAAAAATGGTAGATAACCACTGCCACCAGCCAAATCTTAGAGAAAGGGGAACAAAATAATGTTCCATGAGAATCAGAGAAAAATGGATAACTATTAACCCTTCCATTACTCTATTGGAAGATAGGTTGTACTGGGTCTGTACATTTAAAAAGACTAGTCAAGTCAATGGCAACTTTACATGTTCTGGGAGACAGTAGTCAGTCCCAGAAAATGTAGTTTAAAGTGGGAAGTCTAAAAAGACAACCCTGTGTCACTGTACTAAAGGTGCTGTGTGACACACATTAAAAAGATGATGCCTATGGAGTAGGTGAGACTCCATAGTCCATGAGCATAAAAAATGTAAAACACATTGAAAATTAAAAGTTCAAAGCCCAAAAATATAGCAAAGCTGCTGAGGGACTCAACAGGTAAGGGAAATTACACATTCTGGAGAATTCTCCTTAACATATAGCAAAACAAAACCCAGAGGCATTCAGGCACTGGTTATGTGGTAGCACGAGGCTGAAAAGCCAACAGATCCAGACAACATAAACACACTAGTTAGGACGTGGAAGTGGCAAGGTTGAGAACCTGTGAGAAAAGGAGAGTCTTAAGTGTTTTTTTTTTCTCCACAAGACCCAGTATGAGTGCTCAGATCTTAGGTGATGTGGTAAGACGTTCCATTTCTTAGTGGCAATAACTGGGAAGCTCATCCCACCTGACCTCTTTTTAACTAATCTTGGCTAGATCAAATGGTGCAAGTTGACAGTGTGGGTGGGTCTAATGGATTGTGCTGTGGTGATATACTTGGAGCTGTATTTGAGATGCATATATGTGTAATGGCAAGAGTTTGAAAAATGATGCCTTTGCAAATTGGGAGCCAATGTACAGTTCTTCTAGCAGCTGCGATGAGCTGTCATTTTGAAAGGTCTGCAGTCTGCTGGTGTTTTGAGCTGAAGTGCGTGCAAAAAGCATGTTAAAGTAGTCAAGTCATGAACCTATTAGGGCACAAGCAATGGTGAGGCAATTGTTAGTCAATAGAAAGGGCCTGCAGCCATTGATAAGCTTAGTGGTGTAGGCGGCAGATGATGCAATACCGTTGACCTGTTTCGTTTAATGACATGGTAGAATCAAGGTAAACGCAGAGGGTCATCATCTCATGAGACACTGGGATGGTAATGCAGTCAATGCCGAAAGATTTGTAAGCTGGGTCCAGTTTGCTAAGCCGGGTTTGTGACCCAATCAGAAGAATTTCTGTCTTGTCGTCATTCAGGCATAGCGTATACTTGGCCATCCAGGCATGGATAGTTTGGTCGAATGAAAGCAATGATTTAGAGACAGTAGAGTAGTTGCGGGTCAGAAGAAGGAGAAGTTGAGTGCCATCGACATAGCTGGTGCAGGATATGCCTAGGTCATCAATGAGGTTAAAAAGAGGCTTGGTGAAAATATTGTAAAGAGTGGGTAAGATGCAGGATCCTTGAGGAACCGTGTCGGAGACAGGAGCAGGGGCAGCTGCCATGTAGTCTGAGAAGACCCTTATGGTTCTGTTGGATATAAATGAGGAAACCCAGGCTGATGCTTCTGCAGAGAAGTGAGCTGCAGTGGTAAGGTTTTGAATTTGGTGGTCCACAAGGTCGAAGGCCGCTGACAGGAGGAGAGTAATACTGATGAGTCTTTAATGTCATCTAATTGATTTTTTATGTCAAGCAGCACAGTTTCCGTGCCAAGGCCAGGGAGAAAGCATGACTAGTGCAGACTAAGGAGGTTGTTCGAGCCAAAGTTTGATTGGATGTGGAGGTAAGCCACTTGATCCAATATTTTAATGAGGAAAGGGACAGTAGTGATTGGGCAGCACTTTGAAGGGATGACAGGGTCTAAGGTCATTTGTTTTAGCAAGGGAAGGGGCAGACCCATGCATCTTCTAGGTTGGCTGACACAGAGTTAGAGGAGAACGATGTGTTGATAAGTCTAGAAATGAAATGGGCACGCGTTTTGGCACAGTCCTTGATGACTGTAGCAGGACCGATGACCCCTGACATCTGGAAGGTTTGAGCCCTTTGATGATTTGAAGGACCTCATTAATGGAGAATATTTTGAAGTAGACGAGGTTTGGGGAGCAGGTTATTGGTGGTCAGACAAGGGATGCTGTGCTGGTTTTGCACTGAGTGGCTTTTATCAAAACTGATCTTATTCTGGAGCATGACAATTTTGTCTATCACCACATTTTGGATGTTAAGACACAAGGAGCTATTTTTGGAGCAGTTGTCTGGTGAGGGCACGGGAGACTCCCGCTCTCGTAGCATTGAAAACATATTGCAGGAGCTTGAGTTGGCGTTAGCAATTCTAGTGTTATACATAGAGCTGTTGGCTTGATGGATTGCATATTTGTAAGCCTTCGCTGCCAGTGCAAAGAGAGCTTCATTAGACTCTGAAGGGACTGTTTCCAATTTATTTCTGCTACTCTTTTTTATCCAGATTGCCTTGAGATCCGGGGAGAACCAGGAGTTTGTGTGTGATGTCTGTTTAGCATTCCATTGGATATGTGGTCCCACCTCATTTATAGCCTCGTAAGGGTTTGATTGTACGTATCCACCAGGGTGTTTGGGTCACTAGAGAAAGTTTGTGGTGAAGTGAGTACACTTATCAAAGGTAGAATGTTCACGGCAGGTCAGGGGGCCTTTTAGTTATGGTCAGGGTAAGGGTTCTAATTGACATTGAAAGGGTGACGGGCACTAATACGTTAGAGGATATGATATTGTGTTTGAACCATGAGCAGTGCGAGTTGGAGGTGATTATGAGGATGCAATTCTGGTCTGCCAACCAGTCCACAGTGCAACCTTTGGAATGAGTAAGATTGGTGATCATTTGCTTAAAGCCTAATGCTTCGGCAGAGTTAGAGAGGGATAGGGAATTCGTGTCAGTGGCATCTAATGATTCCCATATTGAGAACCCCCATGATCAAAACCTTGGAGGAACGTTTGGTGTTGACTGAGAGGAGATGAATATTATCCTCTTCAAAGGAGAGTGGCAGCCCCAGGGCGCGATAGATTAGGTGGATAGTTATCATTGTGGTTTGAGTCAGAGTTAGTTTCATTGAGAGATGTTCACCAATGGGGAAAGAGGTGTCGCTGATTTCTCTGATGCAAAGGGTGTTTATAGCTATGAGGGCCACTCCTCTAACTGTGGAGTCCACTCTCTCTTTCCTGTAGATGATGTTTTTAGGGGATAGCTAGGGATAGGACTGGACCTGAGGTCACGTGCAACCATGTTTCTGAGATGGCCAGCATGTCTAGGTCATTGGCTGAGATAAGGTCAGAGATGTCGTACGCATGAGCAGGGTGGGGATTGGCATTGACTAATGCTTCTTTCAGGGTAACAGGTAAGGGGCTTATATGTGATTTGTTAGTTTTCAGATGATGATGGGTGATGATGCTGATAGGGAGGTGCCCTTCAGTGTGAGAGGTAGTACTGGGAAATTGCGTTGTCTTACTGCTGACACAAACGAAAGGTAGGTCTGGGCTGGTTGTATCTCTGCCAGAATGATGGCTTTTGTGGCGTTGGACAGTTTGAGGGAGCTCACTGTTTGACTTGGTGAGAGCTTGCTCCTGGTGTGACAATGTTGATGAGGCCAGGGTACGAGTTGCTGGGTGCAGTGTTTTTATCGTAAGGTGTGAGAGAGGAGAACTGCTGAGGCATTGGGTGTGAGGTGCTGCTAGGACTGTTGTGCTGATCACTGTGGAGGTGAGGTGGAGAGAGGGCTTTGAGTCAGAGTTGTTAGCTACTGGAACTGGACGGCCTCTCAAGGTGTTATGCTTGCTAGCTTGGAGGGAGGTGGTATTAAAAGTGCGTGATAGCAAGGCAGGATCCTGGGGCTAGAGAAGGCAGTGTAAGCCCATGACATGTACGTGGACAGGCAAGAGTGCCTGTTCTCACCAAGCTATGGTAAAGTATGTCTTGGGATGGTACAAGCAGGCAGACTACCAGTATTAAGTCATTTGGGCTGTGCATGGGTATCATGTGTGCAGGGTGGGGAGTAAGAAAATATGCAAGGATGAAGGAAGGCAGAGTGGAGGATAGTTGTCGAATATGGAAGATTGGAAGGCATTTTCAAGTTAATTTTTGTTCCAGAGGGGTGTACAGTGAAATACCCAAGCTGGTAACATTGTTGCTTGTCGGGTTGGCCTTTCGCGGCTTGACAGCATTGGACAGGGAATGCTTCATCTGGCCTTAAATGTGAGCCTTTAGTGGGGGCCATCATCTTCTACCGGCTCCTAGGATGCAATCGAGTATATTGGTCCGATGCCCAATCAGCATACAGTGGAATCGGGCAGGCATCAGCCCACACTTGCTGGTGCATCGTAAGTGCTGCGAGGGTGGCCATGTGTACATGGCTCACAGTAGGATTAATGCAAATCCTGGCAGGGCGTACCTGCGTCCTGTTCTCATTCCCGAGCAGCTTCAGCATGCACGCCGTTTACGTGGTGGTGTGGCAGCAGTGCCAGACAGGGAAGGCGTCATTGGGCCCTAAATCTGAACATTTAGTGGGGGTGGCGTTGCCTGCCAGCTTCCAGAATGAAATGGGGTATATTCCTTAGATGGCCAATCAGAGGTGGACAGGCAACAACCCAATCCTCCTGGTGCATCATAGGTGCTGCGAGGGTGGCCATGTTTTCATGGATCATAGTACGATTAATACAAAGCCTGCTGGGGCTTACCTGCATCCTATTCTGATTCCTAAGCAGCTTCATCTTGCACTCCAGTGCTGTAATGGTGTGGCAGCAGGGCCGGACAGGGAATGCTTCTTCTTCATCTGTCCTCAAATGTGGACCTTTAGTGGGGGCCAGAAGTGCCTGCCACCTCCCAGCTGCAATGGAGTATATTGTAATGATATTGCAGACGCTACTTACCTAGGTACAAAAACACAGTGGGATGATGTTCCTTAGCTAGTGGATGAGCAGTCTGTTGCCAGGCATATGGGGTGGCAGGCTGGTGCAAGAGAGATTAGGTAAACAGGCAAACAGGTTGTGGGGGAAAGAATAGTCGTAAGGTAGTGAATACACAAATATGTCTTAATGTAGGAGACAGGGAGAGAAAGGAGCATAGGTGGTGCCTTGTGCTATGTCCATCGCTCTCATGTCTCGCCAACCATTGTTTCTCCAAATGTCCCTGCGGGAGTCACACGCAGGTGAGCCCGAGTGGACGTCATACCCATCACATGTACTTCCATTAATTTAACTTTAACTTTCCAAACTTTCCAAAGCATAATGTTCGAACTTTGCATAATCTTTGTATTTAATGGGAGACACTCTCCTTGCTGATCTCCATTCAATCCTCCCCTGTGTCTCTCTCACCCTTTGGTCTACACTCTCTGTAGTCATCACACATCTGGACTCTATTGTCTAATTTTTGTGGTACCTCAGTATTGCTCCTTCCTCCCCAACACCATCACTGACTATGTCCTGCTCCCCTACTCTAATCCTTCACCATCCACTTGCAAGGTACAATTCAATCTGTATTCCACCTCTCTCCATGTTCTCTGTTTACACAACTTCCTCTGCACGCCCTCACTCTCCTTTGGCTCCTTGGCATGGCTTTGACTCCTTTTGCATGCAATCTTACATGTAGCATTTCTCCTTCCCTTGTGTTGTGATTCTTAGCACCATATTTATGATCTGTATAACTTTTTGCATGATCTGTTTATGTGTCACTTGAATATCTGAGGATTCTTTGTTTTTGTTATCCACTTGAAATCTCTGCCCACTTTATGCATTCAATTTTTACTCAGAGAAGAACATGGTAGACACCATTGCATTATCTCAAAAGGTGGCACCTCTCATACTGTGCTGCGTTGTTCTATATGAAAACAGAAAAGCAGTTAGCTCTTTCTTTATAGTCCACCCATTACGCACACACCTTTGCACCAACTCATTTATTACTCGGTTGAATATTTCCATATTGCCATTACTTTGTGGATGATATAATGATGCGCACCAATGTCTTATGTTGTTACTTGTCTGAAAATCATTCATCTCCTGAGATTTGAACTACACCCCATTGACAGAAAAAATATCCTCGGGCACACCTTTACTTGCAAAAATCTTTCCAGGCATTTTATCACATTCCTTGTATTCACCTCCCTCAGGGCTGTACAACTGGCCACTTTGAATAGTAGTGCATCACACACACAAGATATCTACAATCTTCCTGCAGCACTTGGAACAGACTTTTATGTCAATCACAATTCTCTTCCATACTCCTTCTGGCAGGCTCACAGGTGCCATTGCGCTTTTCCTTGTTTCAATCACTTTGTCACTCCTTTGACATGGATCATATGCTTTCAAACTGTTCGTAACATGCATGTCCATTCCAAGCCTCCAGAAATCAGCTCTTAGCCGCCTCCTTCTCCTTCCACTTATACCAAGAAGACCCTCAAGTGCCAGCATTATTAGTTTGATTTTTAGAGCTGTAGGAGGCACCAACAATTCACCTCTCATCTCGTATTCTTCCTGTACACCAAACTCCTCAGCCGCCTTGCACATGGCATTTAAATCAATTAGCAATTAAAGTATGGTCCTTTCTGCAGGCCAATCTTGTGTGAAACATGCTTGTGCATGTCTTAGCAGCTCATCTCTTTCTGCCCCCCCTTTTTCATTTATCACTGGAAATAGTACTTTCCCCCAAACAGTTGATTTCCGCAAAATATTCCCCTATTCCCTCATTCCATGCAACATCACTCTCAGAATCAAATTGTTATTTACTTATTGTCCACGGTAATCTAGAAAGGCAATCGCCCTCAGAATTGCTTCTTTCTAGTGTGTATACAGTCTTTAACTTATACAACTGTAAATTCGTCACCAACTGACCCTCCCTCTGATCCCCCCTGCTTTCCATTTTTCTCCCCGGATGAGGTTGTTAGACAAGTCTGATATATGAAAGCCTCATCAAAACAGGCTCATCCCTGTTTTTCTAAAATTATTAAGGACCACATTGATACCCTTGCTCCGGCCCAGGCTGATTTCTGTAACCATTCCTTTGCCTGTGGATCTTTCCTCTCCCAAGCACTCCCTTGTGCATCCTCTCCTCAAGAAACCTATAGCTGATCCCTCCTGTCCAGCTAACTATCGTCCAATTTCCACTACTCCATTTTAGGGGAAGCTCCTGAAAAAGATAGCCATATCACAGCTTCATCTTCATCCCAACTCTGTTGATTGTCTCCATGACCATCAATCTGGTTTCAGAGCTGCCAGAAGCACGGACACTGTTCTCCTGAACATCCGTGAAGACCTACTCTCCAATCTTGTCTCTAACATTCCCTCTCTCCTCATCCTTCTTGATCTCTTGTCTGCTTTTGACACGGTCAACCATACCATCCTGCTCAACAATCATCTCCATGACAACCTGGGTATCACTGATCAGGCTCTGGCCGGGCTGATCTCTTTCTTTTCTGATTGTCCTTCCCAGGTACAACTTTGGGCCTTACTTTCCTCTATCATCCTCTCTACCTGCAGTGTTCCCCAGGGGTCTAACCTCTCACCCTGGCTTTTCAACCAATATCTAGCTGCTCTCGCCTACTGCATTTCCATTTTCTGCTCAAACATCCAGTGCTATGCTGATGATACTCAACTCATCTTCAGGCTTCCCTCAGACACCTTCTCTCCTTCCCTCATCTCTGATTGCCTAATCACCATTAAAAATTGATGTGCCACCTACGATCTTTGTCTAAATGCCAACAAGACTGAGATCCTCCTTATTGGTACACCTGCGCCATCCTTTCCCTTCACTCTATAGCAGGCCTCCCTTGGCCCTCCTCCTTCCCCTTCCTGCGAAGGTAAGAATCTCGGGGTCATCTTTGACTCCACACTTTCCTTCTCCGCACATATCTCTGACTTCTCTAAAAAGTCAAACTTCCTACTGCACCTCCTTCAAGGTACTCTGCCTTTCCTCTCCTTCCAACATAACCTCACTGTCTCCCAAGCTCTGGTTCTCTCTAGGTTGGACTACTGTAACAGCCTCTTTCTAAATCTACCTGCCTCGACTCTCCGCCCTTTACATCTAATCCAGAACAGGACTGCAAGACTTGTCCTTGGCCTCAAGCCCTGGGATCGTATCTCACCAGCTCTGAAATGCCCTCATTGGCTCCCAGTGGACGCAAGGATTACATTTAAAACCCTCTGTATTGTCCACAAGGCTATCTGGGGCCTGGGTCCAAAATACCTTCAACTATCCCTCCATAAATACCTCCACTCTCCAGCCCTTTGCTCCTCTACTTCCAACTCCCTCAGGGTCAGTCCTTTTTCAAAGAAACGAGCTGGGAGCAGATCCCTCACGGTCAGTCCTTTTTCAAAGAAACGAGCTGGGAGCAGATCCCTGTCATTGGCGGTGGCCTCCCTTTGGAACAGGCTCTCGGCCACTTTGAAACTTGAGGAGAACCATCTCTGGTTCCGGAAGCAACTCAAGACCTTCCTCTTTGCTTCTCACTTTGTCCCTCCTCTCCCCTGCTGATCTGTTTTCTCTCTTGGCACCATGCTCCTGGCCACCCACTGTCCCTTGGGCCTAGGTACCTGCTCACCCTCTTGCACTGCCTCCGAGCCACCCCTTGCACTGGGATCTGTATCTGTACGCATACAGTCCCCCATTTTTCTTCTGCACTTATCTGATATCCCCTATCTGACAAATCACACACTTGTCTCTGCCTGTATTTATTTATTGCATTTATTTATTTATTGCACGTATTATGTATTCTGTTCTGTCCTTTGTACCGCAATTTCCATTTCTACCCCTTCTTCACACTTTCCCCCTTTTCCATGCAGTTGTGTGTTCTTAATGTCACAGGGCCTAGTAAGATCGCTGTTTTTATTCTCCCTTGTACACCTCCCTTTACTTGGTCCTGCTCTGAAACACTTGTGTATGAGCATGTTATAAATAAAATATCATGTCAAATATCATAACCTCTGCAGTTTGGCTGTCAAATTCCTTCCACCACCTGGCGCCAAAATGTGAATCAGCAGTGTATGGTCTGTCCTGATCATGAAACATGGGCCCCATATGAATATTTTGAAATGCTCAAGAACCCATCTACAGGTAAATGTGTCCATATAAATTACTGAATACTGAATACTTTCTTTCCGACTCTGTCAAGCTGTGTGATGCATATGCAACTACCCTAGGTTGCCCCTTGTCCCTTTGAGAGAGAGTCGCACCCAGACCACAACTGCTTGCATCCAAAACTAAACACACACTCCTTCATGTACTCAAATCCCTTTGATTGGCTTTGCGTAACTTCTATATGTCTTGGAATCACATCTCCTCAACTTCCAGCCATTTATAAACTGCATGTTTCCTCAAACGTCTACTCAATGCCTGTACAACTTTTTGAAGTGCCAAATAATGTTCATCCTCCGACCAATTATACACCAAGATATATGGCCTCATTCTAAGTCCGGCGGTAGCCGTGCCGGTAAAAACAGGCAGGCTGCTGCTGGACTTACAATTTTTACCGGCACCAGGCTTACCGGTAACAGCGGGGATTCTAGCCTCACCGGTCTGGGAAGTCAGGCGCCGGAAAAATGGAATTTCCCATTCCCATTGAGTCCTACAGGATGGGAATGGGGAACATGGCAGCACTGTCATTGTTAATAACAGTACCAGTGCTTCTGTGCAGGTCTGCTTACCATGGTCGCTGTGCCCGGCAGGATCCAACCTTTCCCTTATTCCCTTATTCTCTTGTTGTGGGCACTCATTCATTTTTGGTCTCTCACCACCTGTTCAAGAGTGATGCTCTCAAACTCACAATATACAGCCAACCCTCTCTATGCTGCTTTATAGTCATCTATGCATTCCCCTGGCATCTGCTTTCTAGAATAGAACTTGAACCTCTCCAGAACTACATTTAGTTTCTAATCTTGCCATCCATATTGTGCATAAGCCTTTTTTTTTCTTCATCAAGACGTACAGGTAGGTACTTGATTAACCTCACAGATTCTGCACATACAGCTGCTTTCAACTGTGACAATGGGCCTCATGCCGACTTTGCCGGTCCAGAAATGAAGGTGCTGGTCAGTACACCAGCAACCTTGTTTCTGGACCAGCATACTATGGGTTTGCCTGCCGGACCCTCTGTGGCTGACTCCTCTGACCTTGCCGGGCACAACGGTCACAGTAGGCAAAGCCATCACAGAAGAACTGCCACCGTTAACAACAGTTGCACCAAGACTCTTACTAACTACGTCTGTACCCCTTAGAAGACCACCCAAAGTTACCATGCACCACTTTCATCAAGTAAGCTATTGACACTGCTGTGTATGCCTGCCTGTATAGTTTGCAATATACTACTTGTGCCTGTATATTTTGTTAAGTGACGCTCTGACCTCAAAACGTGCCTGCTTGTATAACTCGCAAAAACCTATTCCTGCTTGCTTAATTTGTAACGTGACACTACCTGTGACCTCAAACGTGCCTGTAGAAACTCCTACTGTGCTTCACTGCATACTGGAAAACCTGCAAAAGAAAGGGGGGTCTGGGAATCTGGGAGCAATGACCTGTTCTTGGTTGAATAAACCCTGGGAGAGACTCTACCAAGACTTTAGCTCACTGTCCCTTTCACAGAGAAGAAATATCCCTGCATATCAGTCTTTGTCCTGCCCAGAGGCAGTCCAGCACTGAAATGCTAGGCAATTCTCCTCTGAACAAGTGTACCAACAGCAACTCCATAAACGTGGTTCAGCCTTGTTGGGCATCAGTGAAGTGAAGCTGTGCCTCTCTAAGAACAGTGAGCAAGGGGTCCATGTCTGGATCGCCCTGGTAACCAGGGGTTACTCACGCAAGAACAGGATAGTGGGCTGTGTTTGTGTTGGTAGAGAGATTCCCAGACACCCCTTGTTTTGCATAAATTAACTTTGGGTCTCACCCTAATTTAAAAGGGCAATCCAGACGTGGACCCCTTGCTCACTGTCCTTAGAGAGGCGCAGCTACACCTCACTGATGATGCCTAACAAGGCTGAAACACGGAAATGGGGTTGCTGTTGGTACTCTTGTTCAGAGGAGAATTGCTTAGTATTTCGGTGCTGGACTGCCCCTGGGCAGGACAAAGACTGATATGCAGGGACATTTTTTCTCTGTGAAAGGGACAGTGAGCTAAAGACTTGGTAGAGTCTCTCCGAGGGGTTACTCACACAAGAACAGGTCATTGGGCTGTGTTGGTAGAGAGATTCCCAGACACCCCTTGTTTTGCATAATTTAACTTTGGGTCTCACCCTAAGTTAAAAGGGCAATCCAGATGTGGACCTCTTGCTCACTGTACTTAGAGAGGCGCAGCTTCACCTCACTGATGATGCCCAACATGGCTGAACCAAGTGTATGCAGTTGCTGTTGGTACTCTTGTTTAGAGGAGAATTGCCTAGTATTTTGGTGCTGGACTGCACCAGGGCACGACAAAGACTGATATGCAGGAAAATTTCTTCTCTGTGAAAGAGACAGTGAGCTTAAGACTTGGTAGAGTCTCTCCCAGGGGATACTCACCCAAGAACATGTCATTGGGCTGTGTTCGTGTTGGTAGAGAGATTCCCAGACACCCCTTGTTTTGCATAAATTAACTTTGGGTCTCACCCTAAGTTAAAAGAGCAATCCAGACCTGGACCCCTTGCTCACTGTTCTTAGAGAGGCGCAGCTTCCCCTTACTGATGATGCCCAACAAGGCTGAAACACGTGTATGGGGTTGGTGTTGGTACTCTTGTTCAGAGGAGAATTGCCTGGTATTTCGGTGCTGGACTGCCCCTGGGCAGGACAAAGACTGATATGCAGGGAAATGTCTTCTCTGTGAAAGGGTCAGTGAGCTAAAGACTTTGGAGAGTCTCTCCCAGGGGTTACTCACCCAAGAACAGGTCATTGGGCTGTGTTTGTGTTGGTAGAAAGATTCCCAGACACCGCTTGTTTTGCATAAATTAACTTTGGGTCTCACCCTAAGTTAAAAGGGCAATCCAGACGTGGACCCCTCGCTCACTGTTCTTAGAGAGGAGCAGCTTCAACTCACTGATGATGCCCAAAAAGGCTGAAAAACATGTCTGGGGTTGCTGTTGGTACTCTTGTTCAGAGGAGAATTGCCTAGTATTTTGGTGCTGGACTGCCCCTGGGCAGGAAAAAGACTGATATGCAGGGAAATTTCTACTCTGTGAAAGGGACAGTGAGCTTGTCATGTATGCTGGACATATTACCTCTGGACCTGGAACAACATCTTCACGCAGAATGAGTTATGCTCAAAGAACTGCTAGACCGTTCTTTTCTAAATGGAGATTGTTTGATGCACTGCCGGGAAAACAACGTCTGCATCATTCAAGTCGTTAAATTCACGTGATTCAGGTTAGTCACGTGTGTTATGGCAGTACGTTCATAAGCAGCAGTGATACGTCGCTCGCTGCTTCTGATTGAACCAATATGGCGTTTGGTAGCTGAAACCCTCAATCTGCATCCTCGCATTCTCTTCAGTCACTTCCTTGGCTTCTTCAGCATGTTTTCTTCCACACGCAAATTCCTGAAGCTGCTGCCTGGAAGTCACAGGTTGGCCGCACTGTCTGCGTGCTCTTCAGTCACGTGTATCCTGACATGCGGGTTCCTGATTTCTTCGCATGCTGCTTTCCTGACTACGTGAAGTTTGGTCGCGTGTAATTCCCACGCGGACTCTGTTTCCAATCGTGGCTGTCCTGGGCTGCGTGTACTTTGGTTGCATGTTAAATCCCATGCGGAGGCTAGCGCGGCTGTCCCGGCTGCGTGTACTTTGTTCGCGGCTAATACACACGTGGACTCTGGAACTCTTCAGGTACGGCTGCTCTGACTGCGTGCACTTCTGTTTGCATATCGCTCGTGGTGTACTGTACTCTTTACACGCTGCGGTCCTATTTGCGTGTCCTTGTGTTGCGTGTGAATCCTCACGCTTGCAAGAGCGGCTGTCCCGGCTGCGTGAACTCTGTCGCGTGTAAACCTGCATGCAGGCTTTTGAACTCTGTTGAAACGTGTAATTCCACATGCATACAATTCTTTGCTTTGGAGTGAATCCCTGGAACCTGTGATGAGATAACAGGTGGACTCATTTCATCATATTTCTGTTCTATGTGGGAAAGGAAGTATTTCTTTTTGAAGGTGATTGTGCACAGTACTTTGGACACTATCCTGTGGTGCACCAACCCGGTATCTAGCGTGAGCCTCCTGCCGTTTGGGATAAGTCTCCCTTACTAACCTTCCCCTCCTTTTCGTTGTTTCAACTCCTGGATTTCTTCAGAGACTTTGGTGGAGACTTCAGTTCTAAGCCTACAGGTCAGTGTTCTTAATTAGTGCTATTGCTGTTCTATAGTTGATTTCGGACAGTTTCTCATGATATTTTATTTATCCTAGGCTGACTTCCTATAAAGCTCCCACACCCTTTCCAGTGATCCCTCTCTCTGCCTGTTTCACCAGTCAGAGAGTGGTATCATTTGGAAGGTCTAATTTGACTTCACTACTATCAAGTCGTGTGAATAAGGATCCGGAAGAGCCCTACCAATTGTATCCTTTTTGGTGAACGTATCCTTTTCATAAGATACCTTAGTGATTTAAGACAGAGCTAAAGACTTGGTAGAGTCTCTCACAGGGGTTACTCACCCAAGAACAGGTCATTGGGCTGTGTTTGTGTTGGTAGAGAGATTCCCAGACACCCCTTGTTTTGCATAAATTAACTTTGGATCTCACCCTAAGTTAAAAGGGCAATCCAGACGTGGACTCCTTGCTTACTGTTCTTAGAGAGGCGCAGCTTCACCTCACCGATGATGCCCAACAAGGCTGAAACACGTGTATGGGGGTTCTGTTGGTACTCTTGTTCAGAGGAGAATTGCCTAGTATTTCAGTACTGGACTGCTCCTGGGCACGACAAACACTGATATGCAGGGAAATGTCTTCTCTGTGAAAGGGACAGTGAGATAAAGACTTGGTAGAGTCTCTCCCAGGGGTTACTCACCCTAGAACAGGTCATTGGGCTGTGTTCGTGTTGGTAGAGAAATTCCCAGACACTCCTTGTTTTGCATTAATTTACTTTGGGTCTCACCCTAAGATAAAAGGGCAATCCAGATGTGGACCCCTTGCTCACTGTTCTTAGAGAGGTGCAGCTTCACCTCACTGATGATGCCCAACAAGGCAAAACACGTGCATGGGGTTGCTGTTGGTACTCTTGTTCAGAGGAGAATTGCCTAGTATTTCGGTGCTGGACTGCCCCTGGGCACGACAAAGACTAATATGCAGCGAAGTTTCTTCTCTGTGAAAGGGACAGTGAGCTAAAGCCTTGGTAGAGTCTCTCCCAGAGGTTACTCACCCAAGAACAGGTCATTGGGCTGTGTTTGTGTTGGTAGAGAGATTCCCAGACACCCCGTGTTTTGCATAAATTAACGTTGGGTCTCAACCTAAATTAAAAGGGCAATCCAGACGTGGACCCCTTGCTCACTATACTTAGAGAGGCGCATCTTCACCTCACTGATGATGCCCAACAAGGCTGAAACACGTGTATGGGGTTGCTGTTGGTACTCTTGTTCAGATGAAAATTGCCTAGTATTTTGGTGCTGGACTGCCCCTGGGCACGACAAAGACTAATATGCAGGGAAGTTTCTTCTCTGTGAAAGGGACAGTGAGCCAAATACTTGGTAGAGTCTCTCCCAGGGGTTACTCACCCAAGAACAGGTCATTGGGCTGTGTTTGTGTTGGTAGAGAGATTCCCAGACACCACTTGTTTTGCATAAATTAATTTTGAGTCTCACCCTAAATTAAAAGGGCAATCCAGACGTGGACCCCTTGCTCACTATACTTAGAGAGGGGCATCTTCACCTCACTGATGATGCCCAACAAGGCTGAAACACGTGTATGGGGTTGCTGTGGGTGCTCTTGTTCAGAGGAGAATTGCCTAGTATTTCCGTGCTGGACTGCCCCTGGGCACGACAAAGACTGATATGCAGGGAAATGTCTTCTCTGTGTAAGGGACAGTGAGCTAAAAACTTGGTAGAGTCTCTCCCAGGGGTTACTCACCCAAGAACAGGTTATTGGGCTGTGTTTGTGTTGGTAGAGAGATTCACAGACACCTCTTGTTTTGCATAAATTAACTTTGGGTCTGACCCTAAGTTAAAAGGGCAATCCAGACGTGGACCTCTTGCTCATTGTACTTAGAGAGGCGCAGATTTACCTTACTGATGATGCCCAACAAGGTTGAAACACGTGTATGGGGTTGCTGTTGGTACTCTTGTTCAGAGGAGAATTGCCTAGTATTTCGGTGCTGGACTGCCCCTGGGCAGGACAAAGACCAATATGCAGGGACATTTCTTCTCTGTGAAAGGGACAGTGAGCTAAAGACTTTGGAGAGTCTCTCCCAGGGGTTACTCACCCAAGAACAGGTCATTGGGCTGTGTTCATGTTGGTAGAAAGATTCCCAGACACCACTTGTTTTGCATAAATTAACTTTGGGTCTCACCCTAAGTTAAAAGGGCAATCCAGACGTGGACCCCTTGCTCACTGTTCTTAGAGAGGTGCAGCTTCACCTCACTGATGATGCCCAACAAAGCTGAAACACGTGTATGTGGTTGCTGTTGGTACTCTTGTTCAGAGGAGAATTGCCCCTGGGCAGGACAAAGAGTGATATGCAGGGAAATTTCTGCTCTGTGAAAGGGACAGTGAGCTTGTCATGCATGCTGGACATATTACCTCTGGACCTGGAACAACATCTTCATGTAGAACGAGTTATGCTCAAAGAACTGCTAGACCGTTCTATTCTAAATGGAGATTGTTTGATGCACTGCCGGGAAAACAACGTCTGCATCATTCACGTCGTTAAATTCACGTGATTCAGATTAGTCACGTGTGTTATGGCAGTATGTTCATAAGCAGCGGTGATACGTCGCTCGGTGCTTCTGATTGAACCAATATGGCGTTTGGTAGCTGCAACCCTCAATCTGCATCCTCGCATTCTCTTCAGTTACTTCCTTGGCTTCTTCGGCATGTTTTCTTCCACACGCAAATTCCTGGAGCTGCTGCCTGGAAGTCACAGGTTGGCCGCACTGTCTGCATGCTCTTCAGTCACGTGTATCCTGACATGCGGGTTCCTGATTTCTTCGCATGCTGCTTTCCTGACTACGTGAAGTTTGGTCGCGTGTAATTCCCACGCGGACGCTGTTTCCAATCTCGGCTGTCCTGGGCTGCGTGTACTTTGGTTGCGTGTTAAATCTCATGCGGACGCTAGCGCGGCTGTCCCGGCTGCGTGTACTTTGTTCGCGGGTAATACACACGCGGACTCTGGAACTCTTCAGGTACGGCTGCTCTGACTGCGTGCACTTCTGTTTGCGTATCGCTCGCGGTCTAACCTACTCTTTACACGCTGCGGTCCTAGTTGCGTGTCCTTGTGTTGCGTGTGAATCCTCAGGCTTGCAAGAGCGGCTGTCCCGGCTGCGTGAACTCTGTCGCGTGTAAACCTGCACGCAGGTTTTTGAACTCTGTTGAAACGTGTAATTCCACATGCATACAATTCTTTGCTTTGGAGTGAATCCCTGGAACCTGTGATGAGATAACAGGTGGACTCATTTCATCATATTTCTGTTCTACGTGGGAAAGGAAGTATTTCTTTTTGAAGGTGATTGTGCACAGTACTTTGACACTATCCTGTGGTGCACCAACCCGGTATCTAGCGTGAGCCTCCTGCCGTTTGGGATAAGTCTCCCTTACTAACCTTCCCCGCCTTTTCGTTGTTTCAACTCCTGGATTTCTTCAGAGACTTTGGTGGAGACTTCAGTTCTAAGCCTACAGGTCAGTGTTGTTAATTAGTGCTATTGCGGTTCTATAGTTGATTTGGGACAGTTTCTCATGATATTTTATTTATCCTAGGCTGACTTCCTATAAAGCTCCCACGCCCTTTCCAGTGATCCCTCTCTCTGCCTGTTTCACCAGTCAGAGAGTGGTATCATTTGGAAGGTCTAATTTGACTTCACTACTATCAAGTTGTGTGAATAAGGATCCGGAAGAGCCCTAACAATTGTATCCTTTTTGGTTACCGTATCCTTTTCATAAGATACCTTGGTGATTTAAGACAGAGCTAAAGACTTGGTAGAGTCTCTCCCAGGGGTTATTCACCCAAGAACAGGTCATTGGGCTTTGTTTGTGTTGGTAGAGAGATTCCCAGACACCCCTTGTTTTGCATAAATTAACTTTGGAGCTCACCCTAAGTTAAAAGGGCAATCCATACGTGGACTCCTTGCTTACTGTTCTTAGAGAGGTGTAGCTTCACCTCACCGATGATGCCCAACAAGGCTGAAGCACGTGTATGGGGGTTCTGTTGGTACTCTTGTTCAGAGGAGAATTGCCTAGTATTTCAGTACTGGACTGCCCCTGGGCAGGACAAAGACTGATATGCAGGGAAATGTCTTCTCTGTGATAGGGACAGTGAGCTAAAGACTTTGTAGAGTCTCTCCCAGGGGTTACTCACCCTAGAACAGGTAATTGGGCTGTGTACGTGTTGGTAGAGAAATTCCCAGACACCTCTTGTTTTGGATTAATTTACTTTGGGTCTCACCCTAAGTTAAAAGGGCAATCCAGATGTGGACCCCTTGCTCACTGTTCTTAGAGAGGCGCAGCTTCACCTCACTGATGATACCCAACAAGGCTAAAACACGTGTATGGGATTGCTGTTGATACTCTTGTTCAGAGGGGAATTGCCTAGTATTTTGGTGCTGGACTGCCCATGGGCACGACAAAGACTGATATGCAGGGAAATTTCTTCTCTGTGAAAGGGATAGTGAGCTAAACACTTGGTAGAGTCTCTCCAAGGGGTTACTCACCCAAGAACAGGTAATTGGGCTGTGTTCGTGTTGGTAGAGATATACCCAGACACCCCTTGTTTTGCATAAATTAACTTTGGGTCTCACCCTAAGTTAAAAGGGTAATCCAGACATGGACCCCGTGCTTACTCCTCTTAGAGAGGCGCAGCTTCACCTCAACGATGATGCCCAACAAGGCTGAAACATGTGTCTGGGGGTGCTGTTGGTACTCTTGTTCAGAGGAGAATTGCCCAGTATTTCAGTGCTGGACTGCCACTGGGCAGGACATAGATTGATATGGAGGGACATTTCTTCTCTGTGAAAGGGACAGTGAGCTAAACACTTGGTAGAGTCTCTCCCAGGGGTTACTCACCCAAGAACATGTCATTGGGCTGTGTTGTTGTTGGTAGAGAGATTCCCAGACACCCTTGTTTTGCATAAATTAACTTTGGGTCTCACCCTAAGTTAAAAGGGCAATCCAGATGTGGACCCCTTGCTCACTGTTCTTAGAGAGGCGCAGCTTCACCTCACTGATGATAACCAACAAGGCTAAAACACGTGTATGGGATTGCTGTTGATACTCTTGTTCAGAGGGGAATTGCCTAGTATTTTGGTGCTGGACTGCCCATGGGCACGACAAAGACTGATATGCAGGGAAATTTCTTCTCTGTGAAAGGGATAGTGAGCTAAACACTTGGTAGAGTCTCTCCCAGGGGTTACTCACCCAAGAACAGGTCATTGGGCTGTGTTGGTGTTGGTAGAGAGATTCCCAGACACCCTTGTTTTGCATAAATTAACTTTGGGTCTCACCCTAAGTTAAAAGGGCAATCCAGATGTGCACCCCTTGCTCACTGTTCTTGGAGAGGTGCAGCTTCACCTCACTGATGACGCCCAACAAGGCAAAACATGTGTATGGGGTTGCTGTTGATACTCTTATTCAGAGGAGAATTTCCTAGTATTTCGGTGCTGGACTGCCCCTGGGCACGACAAAGACTAATATGCAGCGAAGTTTCTTCTCTGTGAAAGGGACAGTGAGCTTAAGACTTGGTAGAGTCTCTCCCAGGGGTTACTCACCCAAGAACAGGTCTTTGGACTGTGTTCCTGTTGGTAGAGAGATTCCCAGACACCCCTTGTTTTGCATAAATTAACTTTGGGTCTCACCCTAAGTCAAAAGAGCAATCTAGACGTGGACCCCTTTCTCATTGTTCTTAGAGAGGCGCAGCTTCACCTCATAGATGATGCCCAACAAGGCTAAAACACGTGTATGGAGTTGCTGTTGGTACTCTTGTTCAGAGGAGAATTGCCTAGTATTTCGGTGCTGGACTGCCCCTGGGCAGGACAAAGACTGATATGCAGGGAAATTTCTTCTCTGTGAAAGGGACAGTGAGCTAAAGACTTGGTATAATCTCTCCCAGGGGTTACTCACCCAAGAACAGGTCATTGGGCTGTGTTCGTGTTGGTAGAGAGATTCCCAGACACCCTTTGTTTTGCATAAATTATCTTTGGGTCTCACCCTAAGTTAAAAGGGAAATCCAGACGTGGACCCCTTGCTCTCTGTTCTTAGAGAGGCGCAGCTTCCCTCACTGATGATGCTCAACAAAGCTGAAACACGTGTATAGGGTTGCTGTTGGTACTCTTATTCAGAGGAGAATTGCCTAGTATTTCGGTGCTGGACTGCCCCTGGGCAGGACAAAAACTGATATGCAGGGACATTTCTTCTCCGTGAAAGGGACAGTTAGCTAAAGACTTGGTAGAGTCTCTCCCAGGGTTTACTCACCCTAGAACAGGTAATTGGGCTGTGTACGTGTTGGTAGAGAAATTCCCAGACACCTCTTGTTTTGGATTAATTTACTTTGGGTCTCACCCTAAGTTAAAAGGGAAATCCAGATGTGGACCCCTTGCTCACTGTTCTTAGAGAGGCGCAGCTTCACCTCACTGATGATACCCAACAAGGCTAAAACACATGTATGGGATTGCTGTTGATACTCTTGTTCAGAGGGGAATTGCCTTGTATTTTGGTGCTGGACTGCCCATGGGCACGACAAAGACTGATATGCAGGGAAATTTCTTCTCTGTAAAAGGGATAGTGAGCTAAAGACTTGGTAGAGTCTCTCCAAGGGGTTACTCACCCAAGAACAGGTAATTGGGCTGTGTTCGTGTTGGTAGAGATATACCCAGACACCCCTTGTTTTGCATAAATTAACTTTGGGTCTCACCCTAAGTTAAAAGGGTAATCCAGACATGGACCCCGTGCTTACTGCTCTTAGAGAGGCGCAGCTTCACCTCAACGATGATGCCCAACAAGGCTGAAACATGTGTCTGGGGGTGCTGTTGGTAATGTTGTTCAGAGGAGAATTGCCCAGTATTTCAGTGCTGGACTGCCCCTGGGCAGGACATAGATTGATATGGAGGGAAATTTCTTCTCTGTGAAAGGGACAGTGAGCTAAAGACTTGGCAGAGTCTCTCCCAGGGGTTACTCACCCAAGAACAGGTCATTGGGCTGTGTTGGTGATGGTAGAGAGATTCCCAGACACCCTTGTTTTGCATAAATTAACTTTGGGTCTCACCCTAAGTTAAAAGGGCAATCCAGATGTGCACCCCTTGCTCACTGTTCTTGGAGAGGTGCAGCTTCACCTCACTGATGACGCCCAACAAGGAAAAACATGTGTATGGGGTTGCTGTTGATACTCTTGTTCAGAGGAGAATTGCCTAGTATTTCGGTGCTGGACTGCCCCTGGGCACGACAAAGACTAATATGCAGCAAAGTTTCTTCTCTGTGAAAGGGACAGTGAGCTAAAGACTTGGTAGAGTCTCTCCCAGGGGTTACTCACCCAAGAACAGGTCATTGGGCTGTGTTCCTGTTGGTATAGAGATTCCCAGACACCCCTTGTTTTGCATAAATTAATTTTGGGTCTCACCCTAAGTCAAAAGAGCAATCTAGACGTTGCCCCCTTTCTCACTGTACTTAGAGAGGCACAGCTTCACCTCATAGATGATGCCCAACAAGGCTAAACACGTGTATGGAGTTGCTGTTGGTACTCTTGTTCAGAGGAGAATTGCCTAGTATTTCGGTGCTGGACTGCCCCTGGGCAGGACAAAGACTGATATGCAGGGAAATTTCTTCTCTGTGAAAGGGACAGTGAGCTAAAGACTTGGTATAGTCTCTCCCAGGGGTTACTCACCCAAGAACAGGTCATTGGGCTGTGTTTGTGTTGGTAGAGAGATTCCCAGACACCCCTTGTTTTGCATAGATTAACTTTGGGTCTCACCCTAAGTTAAAATGGCAATCCAGACGTGGACCCCTTGCTCACTGTTCTTAGATAGGTGTAGCTTCACCTCACCGATGATGCCCAACAAGGCTGAAGCACGTGTATGGGGGTTCTGTTGGTACTCTTGTTCAGAGGAGAATTGCCTAGTATTTCAGTACTGGACTGCCCCTGGGCAGGACAAAGACTAATATGCAGCAAAGTTTCTTCTCTGTGAAAGGGACAGTGAGCTAAAGACTTGGTAGAGTCTCTCCCAGGGGTTACTCACCCAAGAACAGGTCATTGGGCTGTGTTCCTGTTGGTAGAGAGATTCCCAGACACCCCTTGTTTTGCATAAATTAACTTTGGGTCTCACCCTAAGTCAAAAGAGCAATCTAGACGTGGACCCCTTTCTTGTTGTTCTTAGAGAGGCGCAGCTTCACCTCATAGATGATGCCCAACAAGGCTAAAACACGTGTATGGAGTTGCTGTTGGTACTCTTGTTCAGAGGAGAATTGCCTAGTATTTCGGTGCTGGATTGCCCCAGGGCAGGACAAAGACTTATATGCAGGGAAATTTCTTCTCTGTGAAAGGGGCAGTGAGCTAAAGACTTGGTATAGTCTCTCCCAGGGGTTACTCACCCAAGAACAGGTCATTGGGCTGTGTTCGTGTTGGTAGAGAGATTCCCAGACACCCTTTGTTTTGCATAAATTATCTTTGGGTCTCACCCTAAGTTAAAAGGGAAATCCAGACGTGGACCCCTTGCTCTCTGTTCTTAGAGAGGCGCAGCTTCCCTCACTGATGATGCCCAACAAAGCTGAAACACGTGTATAGGGTTGCTGTTGGTACTCTTATTCAGAGGAGAATTGCCTAGTATTTTGGTGCTGGACTGCCCCTGGGCAGGACAAAAACTGATATGCAGGGACATTTCTTCTCCGTGAAAGGGACAGTTAGCTAAAGACTTGGTAGAGTCTCTCCCAGGGTTTTCTCACCCAAGAACAGGTCATTGGGCTGTGTTTGTGTTGGTAGAGAGATTCCCAGACACCCCTTGTTTTGCATAAATAAACTTTGGGGCTTACCCTAAGTTAAAATGGCAATCCAGACGTGGACCCCTTGCTCACTGTTCTTAGAGAGGTGTAGCTTCAACTCACCGATGATGCCCAACAAGGCTGAAGCACGTGTATGGGGGTTCTGTTGGTACTCTTGTTCAGAAGAGAATTGCCTAGTATTTCAGTACTGGACTGCCCCTGGGCAGGACAAAGACTGATATGCAGGGAAATGTCTTCTCTGTGATAGGGACAGTGAGCTAAAGACTTGGTAGAGTCTCTCCCAGGGGTTACTCACCCTAGAACAGGTAATTGGGCTGTGTACGTGTTGGTAGAGAAATTCCCAGACACCTCTTGTTTTGGATTAATTTACTTTGGGTCTCACCCTAAGTTAAAAGGGCAATCCAGATGTGGACCCCTTGCTCACTGTTCTTAGAGAGGCGCAGCTTCACCTCACTGATGATACCCAACAAGGCTAAAACACGTGTATGGGATTGCTGTTGATACTCTTGTTCAGAGGGGAATTGCCTAGTATTTTGGTGCTGGACTGCCCATGGGCACGACAAAGACTGATATGCAGGGAAATTTCTTCTCTGTAAAAGGGATAGTGAGCTAAAGACTTGGTAGAGTCTCTCCAAGTGGTTACTCACCCAAGAACAGGTAATTGGGCTGTGTTTGTGTTGGTAGAGATATACCCAGACACCCCTTGTTTTGCATAAATTAACTTTGGGTCTCACCCTAAGTTAAAAGGTAATCCAGACATGGACCCCTTGCTTACTGCTCTTAGAGAGGCGCAGCTTCACCTCAACGATGATGCCCAACAAAGCTGAAACATGTGTCTGGGGGTGCTGTTGGTACTCTTGTTCAGAGGAGAATTGCCCAGTATTTCAGTGCTGGACTGCCCCTGGGCAGGACATAGATTGATATGGAGGGAAATTTCTTCTCTGTGAAAGGGACAGTGAGCTAAAGATTTGGCAGAGTCTCTCCCAGGGGTTACTCACCCAAGAACAGGTGATTGGGCTGTGTTGGTGTTGGTAGAGAGATTCCCAGACACCCTTGTTTTGCATAAATTAACTTTGGGTCTCACCCTAAGTTAAAAGGGCAATCCAGATGTGCACCCCTTGCTCACTGTTCTTGGAGAGGTGCAGCTTCACCTCACTGATGACGCCCAACAAGGCAAAACATGTGTATGGGGTTGCTGTTGGTACTCTTGTTCAGAGGAGAATTGCCTAGTATTTCGGTGCTGGACTGCCCCTGGGCACGACAAAGACTAATATGCAGCGAAGTTTCTTCTCTGTGAAAGGGACAGTGAGCTAAAGACTTGGTAGAGTCTCTCCCAGGGGTTACTCACCCAAGAACAGGTCATTGGGCTGTGTTCCTGTTGCTAGAGAGATTCCCAGACACCTCTTGTTTTGCATAAATTAACTTTGGGTCTCACCCTAAGTCAAAAGAGCAATCTAGACGTGGACCCCTTTCTCGTTGTTCTTAGAGAGGCGCAGCTTCACCTCAACGATGATGCCCAACAAGGCTGAAACATGTGTCTGGTGGTGCTGTTGGTACTCTTGTTCAGAGGAGAATTGCCCAGTATTTCAGTGCTGGACTGCCCCTGGGCAGGACATAGATTGATATGGAGGGAAATTTCTTCTCTGTGAAAGGGACAGTGAGCTAAAGATTTGGCAGAGTCTCTCCCAGGGGTTACTCACCCAAGAACAGGTCATTGGGCTGTGTTGGTGTTGGTAGAGAGATTCCCAGACACCCTTGTTTTGCATAAATTAACTTTGGGTCTCACCCTAAGTTAAAAGGGCAATCCAGATGTGCACCCCTTGCTCACTGTTCTTGGAGAGGTGCAGCTTCACCTCACTGATGACGCCCAACAAGGCAAAACATGTGTATGGGGTTGCTGTTGGTACTCTTGTTCAGAGGAGAATTGCCTAGTATTTCGGTGCTGGACTGCCCCTGGGCACGACAAAGACTAATAGGCAGCGAAGTTTCTTCTCTGTGAAAGGGACAGTGACCTAAAGACTTGGTAGAGTCTCTCCCAGGGGTTACTCACCCAAGAACAGGTCATTGGGCTGTGTTCCTGTTGCTAGAGAGATTCCCAGACACCCCTTGTTTTGCATAAATTAACTTTGGGTCTCACCCTAAGTCAAAAGAGCAATCTAGACGTGGACCCCTTTCTCGTTGTTCTTAGAGAGGCGCAGCTTCACCTCATAGATGATGCCCAACAAGGCTAAAACACGTGTATGGAGTTGCTGTTGGTACTCTTGTTCAGAGGAGAATTGCCTAGTATTTCGGTGCTGGACTGCCCCTGGGCAGGACAAAGACTGATATGCAGGGAAATTTCTTCTCTGTGAAAGGGACAGTGAGCTAAAGACTTGGTATAGTCTCTCCCAGGGGTTACTCACCCAAGAACCAGGTCATTGGGCTGTGTTCGTGTTGGTAGAGAGATTCCCAGACACCCTTTGTTTTGCATAAATTATCTTTGGGTCTCACCCTAAGTTAAAAGGGAAATCCAGACGTGGACCCCTTGCTCTCTGTTCTTAGAGAGGCGCAGCTTCCCTCACTGATGATGCCCAACAAAGCTGAAACACGTGTATAGGGTTGCTGTTGGTACTCTTATTCAGAGGAGAATTGCCTAGTATTTCGGTGCTGGACTGCCCCTGGGCAGGACAAAAACTGATATGCAGGGACATTTCTTCTCCGTGAAAGGGACAGTTAGCTAAAAACTTGGTAGAGTCTCTCCCAGGGTTTACTCACCCAAGAACAGATCATTGGGCTGTGTTTGTGTTGGTAGAGAGATTCCCAGACACCCCTTGTTTTGCATAAATTAACTTTGGGTCTCACCCTAAGTTAAAATGGCAATCCAGACGTGGACCCCTTGCTCACTGTTCTTAGAGAGTTGCAGCTTCACCTCACTGATGATGCCCAACAAGGCTGAATCATGTGTATGGGGTTGCTATCGGTACTCTTGTTCCGAGGAGAATTGCCTAGTATTTCGGTGCTGGTCTGCCCCTGGGCAGGACAAAGACTGATATGCAGGGACATTTCTTCTACGTGAAAGGGACAGTGAGCTAAAGAATTGGTAGAGTCTCTCCCAGGGGTTACTCATCCAAGAACAGGTAATTGGGCTGTGTTCGTGTTGGTAGAGAGATTCCCAGACACCCCTTGTTTTGCATGCTAGAAAACCTGCCTCACCTCCTCCATTACATTTAATGCTCAAAGGCCAACCATATATGCACAATTTATTACTCCCGCCTGCATGATTTGTAACATGCCGCTATGCCCCCAAAGGTATCTATACAAACCTCCACAGTGCTTAACTGCATACTTGAATACTCGACTAATCATCAGCCAAATGTACATGCCTCTACCTAAGTCCCAAGACTCACTGTACAATATTATAGACTAATACTGGTGCACAGTACTTTAGGACTATAGTAAAATCCAACCTAATACCTGCACTCTCTGTCATCCTTAGTGCCCTCCTAACCATGGCCTTAATGCCCTCCAGTTCTAGCACCTCTCATCCATCAGCACTGAAGCCTCAAACAACTAGCTCTGAGTCATACTCACCTGACAACAACAAAACAACTTCGGTCCATACATGTGACCAAAGAAATGCCAGACACAGAAACAGGACAAAAAAAACTCTCTTTACCTCAAAACTCCACACTATGGTGCCACCCCACCGGCCTCGTAAACCTCACCAGTAGATCCACTGCCACCATCCTAGCCGATGAAACCACCACTACACACAGGACAAATATTACAAGAATCAACACACACAATCATACACCTAAACATATTCCAATTACATCTAAAATGAAACCTATGAACAATAAACCGGGAAACAGGCCTCGTCAAATCAAAGGGGCCTTAATTAATGCCAGATCAATCTCTTCCCACGCTCTGGACATCTCGGACTTCATCAAAACAAACGACCTAGACTTCATAGCCATAACAGATACTTGGATGCACCCTGCAGCTGGCCCCTCACTAGCCCTGGCTCTACCAGATGGTTATGCTATCATCAGAAAAGACAGAACAAATGGAAAAGGGGGAGGCATAGCCTTCATATCTAAATTAAATCTGAACATCAGAGAAATTACAAACATCCCGTTTACTTCAGGAGAACTTCTGTCCACCAAAATTACTTTCTCTGCTACTACCTCATTCAACCTACATTTCATCTACAGAACCCCCAGGTCCCATACGTCCAAAGTAATCATCCTTGGAGACTTCAATTTAGGCCTTCATGACAGTGCGGACAGTCAAGCTTCCAATATAGCAAATACCATTGAATCACACGGATTCACCCTACGATCTTCTGGCCCTACTCACGCCAAAGGTTGCACGCTCGACTGGCTCGCTGACCACTACTGCTCTGTAGACATCACCAAGAACGCCCGTGCCCTTGGTCAGACCATAACACCATACTATTCTCAATCCACACTAGACCAGCAACTATTCTTCAAACGGTGATAGCTCAGGCCACTCAGGCCCGCAACACGTGTAACATCACGCCTGATAGCATCCTCCCGCTGATCCCACAGCTCACTACATTCAGACATGCAGACATGCAGACATGCAGACATGCAGGCATGAAGACAGCTGACCCTGCTTCCATGCTCTACCTATAACCAAGCTATAAAATTAGCACTAGACACAATGGCTCTCCTGGGAAACTACAAAGCTTAACCAAAATCTCATCTGAATCAGTGGTTCACCACCAAACTCAAAGATTCTTGCAAAACAAAAAAGAAATGCAGAAAATAACTGGAAAAAAAACCCTCATCCACTTACAAAGAGCAATTCACCTCTATAGCCTCCGACTACAAAAAAGCTACCCATCAACCCAAAAGCAATGCATACAACCTATGTATTGAAAATGCCAATTCCAGCTCAAAAGAGCTCTTCTCCATCCTAAGAGAACTAGAAACCCCCTCGCAAACACTGGATCTCTGTATCAAAGTCCAAACCTGGTGTGAGGATATACAGAAGGCCATTATGGACAAAATCACAACCCTCCAGCACAAAATTAACTACAAAAAATTGAAACTTAACTCCCCTCAACAACCTACATCTAAACTTACAACACCCAAATCCTTCCCAAAGTTTGAGTTCTCCACTATTACCATAGAGGAAACTACTAAAATCATCAATGGTCTCAAACGTACACGCTGCCAAGGTGACATCTGCCCTGAAACCCTAATCAAAGACTGCGCAGATAACCTGGCACCGTTCATCACCTCCTTTATAAACAATGAGTTTGTCTCTAATAATGTACTAGACAACCTCAAGGAATCCTGGGTAATGACTCTTTTGAAAAAAACTTACTTGGACTCTAATGTACCCACTAATTACTGGCCCATCACAACGGTACCATTCCTATTAAAAAACCTTGGACAGAGTAGCTTATGTCCAGATTCAGAATTATCTAGAAACACACCATCTTTTGGGCCTTCGTCAATCAGGTTTCCGCCTGGGTCACAGCATGGAAACGGCCCTTGTTGACCTCAAAGCACAAATGAATTTGATCAGGGATAAAGATGACATAGCCATCCACCTGCTTCTAGACCTTTCGGCAGCATTTGACCTGGTATATCATAACATCTTATGCTGTCACCTAGCACGTGAGGCCCACTTTTCCAACAATGCCATAGCATGGATTAAATCATTCCTCACTAACAGAACAATGAGAGTCTTTTCCTCTATGGGAGCTGCTAGCCCTGCACCAGTCACCTGTGGAATTGCCCAAGGATCATGTGTCTCTCCCACCATGTATAATGCCTTTACAAAGCCTCTCTTTGACAAACTGGACTATTTGGGTGTCACATACACAAACTATGCTGACGATACCCAAATACTTATCCCAATCACAGGATACTACGTCACCGGCACAAATGCCATAAATGCAATCTACCACACAATCCAAGCATGGATGGCCCAGAATGAGCTATGTCTCAATGATGATAAAACTTGAGATCCTTATTCTGGGCAACCAAGCTAAACTCAAAAATATCTCACCATTGTACCAATCCTTTAACATAGATGGAAATATTATCCACACCGTCAAAGAAGTTAAGACCCTAGGAGTCTATCTCGATTCTTCTATCACTCTCACAAGGCAAGTCAATGCTATCACATCAGCATCTGCCTACACAGCCAAATTAATTATGGCCTGTGGACCTTACCTCAAAGAAGAAAACCGGATCACCCTGGCAAGAGCACTTATCCTCTTCAGAATTGACGACTACAATGCCATCTTTGCAGGTTCATCTTCCAAAAACATCCAGAAACTCCAAGCAGTGCAGAATAATGCCATAAGAGCAACATTATATACTAAACAGAGAGGATGCCCTAGGTGCTGAAAAATTCAATAAATGTGTTTCAGAAAGCCCATGCTGAGGACCAGAGAGTGTGTTCTTATTAAAAAATATATCATTTTATTCTGTTACAATTTCATAAAATACATCATTTTAATTTACATAAAAATTTCCAATCAGCATATATTTTTGTGAACAAAAGGTCTTTTGTGCAAATAGCGCATTTATGTGTAAACATTTCTCCTATGTGTATATCACAAACACACCATTCTACCATTCATCTTCACAATCAAATCTAGTTTGTATAGAGACATTCTAAATAACCTTTACAGTAGTAAATATTCCTACTTTGACAGTCCACCATTATGTATCAACTATAAGTATCCAAGATTATTCTAGAAGTATTCCTCTCATCATTGGATTTCCTATTGTATAGTTTCGACTTGACATCAATTGGCCAGATTTTACAGAACCATTGGTCAACGTCTTCTTCAGGATTAGTAGACTTATTCAAAGGCTTTATCAGTGCTACAACATATAAAACAACAACAACACCATGATTTAAAACATTAAATAATCCTTAAAAACATAGACAAACAACATTGTTAAAAAACACAATCTCTGAGCTCCCTCAGTATGCTACCATTATTTCATAAATGGGAAGCAAACTTCAATTTTGTTATAAACTCAGACCCAAGATGCTCGGGGTTAGTTAACCTCCTAATGCAAAAAACAGGGGTAAATGAATTACCATTGTTAAAATTGGGCCACTAAGTCCCCAACTGTCTTCCAATAGAAACCAAGAAAACCCCCTTACTGTACATTCCTGTCATTTCAAGCAATTATAAGCCCCCAAAGTGTACACCATACAGAGGGCCATGGTTAAAGATATCTATAAATCAAGGCAATCTCATTTGCACCTTTAAACGTCCATTTAGAAAAAGCTTTCTTTTTGCAGCTTTGCAAAAAGTTCTGATTCCCGTGGTTTCCCACTGTGTCTTTCTACTAGCGTTCAGTAAGCGAGTGAAATATTTATAGCTCCACCTCAAAGGCAAATTGTTCTGCTAAATACAATTCCTGTAAATATAATAGTATAAAATAGATAAATGTTAGCTGAAGCATAGTGTGTCTCTAGTTAGCAAAAAACGGTGTTGTACCGTATCTGATTAACAAGAACGGTATAGTACCGTTGTGCTTTTGGTCTTTCCAGTCCTAGTGTTGATTTTTGCATAGGAAAAAAGTCATTTTACCTTCAATAAGTTTCTACCAAACTGGGGCACACTTGCTTCCCTGCTACCGAAATCGCTCAACAGTTAATAACTACCAAGAGAAAGAGGAGGGAAGAGAAGGACAAATAATTGACTTATTATTTCTAATGTGTGAAACTACATATCCCATAATTCCATTTCCATTTGCTTAACATCAGAATTCATCTGAGAAAGGGCGCTTTAAGTCTTTCCAGTGCTAGTGTAGATTCTTACATGAAAAAGGTAATTTTACCTTCAAAAGGTGCTCAGCACGCTGGGACACACTTGCTCCCTGCTGTCGCCACTAGCTGGGCTGCTTTATTCAGTTTATTTTATTCAATCTATTTTAGTTTTTTATTCTCATTTATTTATTTATTTATTTCCTTTTCCTTTTTATAATCTACATTAATGATTATACTTCTCATTCTTATTTTTTGACTAACTTGGGTTGTCCTTATCTTTCAGCCTTCATCGTATTTCACCTTTATGCATTAGAGAGCATTTTTGCTAAATTCATCTTGAAGAAATAGTAATTTTTTTGTTTCTATGAGTGTACCCTGAGCTTGGGTTAGACTGAGGCAATGCCTAGTCCTCTTTCTATCTCCTTTATGATTGAAGGAGCAGTCGCGCGATTGGCAGATTAGAATGCTAGTTCCCCTTCAAAAGGAAGCAAGAAGTAAACCTAATGTCCAGTTCGGAACAGCTGACTGCCGCGGTTCTGTTTCTCTGCTGTTTTTCATGTTTTCCTGAGTAGGCGAAGCCTTTGTTTTTGAAGCCAGCATTCAAGGTAAGCTAACCTAGGAACCTTTCTCACATACAAATTCTGATGCTAAACAAAGGGCTAAGTATATTGAATATCCTTCTTCTTTCCCACCACCTTCCCTTTTTTTAGTCAAATACTGGTGGGTGAATTTGACAGCGGGGACGCAAGTGTGTCCCAGCGCGCTAGAACATGTTTTGAAGGTAAAACGACCTTTTTCATGTAAAAATCTACACTAGCACTGGAAAGACTTAAAGCACCCTTTCTCAGACGAATTCTGATGTTAAGCAAATGGAAATGGAATTATGGGATATGTAGTTTCACACATTACAAATAATAAGTTGATTGATTATTCGTCCTTCTCTTCTCTCCTTTTTCTCTTTGTAGTTATTTACTGTTGTGCAAATTCGGTAGCAGGGAAGCAAGTGTGCCCCAGTTTGATAGAAAGTTATTGAAGGTAAAATGACTTTTTTCCTATGCAAACATCAACACTAGCACTGACTGGAAAGACCAAAAGCACAACGGTACTATACCGCTCTTGTTAATCAGATACGGTACAACAACGTTTTTTGTTAACTAGAGACACACTATGCTTCAGCTAACATTTATCTATTTCATACTATTATATTCACAGGAATTGTATTTAGCGGAACATTTTGCCTTTGAGGTGGTGCTATACATATTTCACTCGCTTACTGAATGCTAGTGGAAAGAGACAGTGGGAAACCACGGGAATCAGAACTTTTTGCAAAGCTGCAAAAAGAAAACTTTTTCTATATGGACGTTTAAAGGTACACATGAGATTGCCTTGATTTACAGATATCTTTAACCCTGTCCCTCTGTATGGTGCACCCTTTGGGGGCTTATAATTGCTTGAACTGACAGGAATGTACAGTAAGGGGGTTTTCTTGGTTTCTATTTGAAGACAGCTGGGGACTTAGTGGCACAATTTTAACAATGGTAATTCATTTACCCCTGTTTTTTGCATTAGGAGGTTAACTAACCCCGAGCATCTTGGGTCTGAGTTTATAATAAAATTGAAGTTTGCTCCCCATTTATGAAATAACGGTAGCATACTGAGGGAGCTCAGAGATTGTGTTTTTTAACAATGTTGTTTGTCTATGTTTTTAAGGATTATTTAATGTTTTAAATCATGGTGTTGTTGTTGTTTTATATGTTGTAGCACTGATAAAGCCTTTGAATAAGTCTACTAATCCCGAAGATGTTGACCAATGGTTTTGTAAAATCTTGCCAATTCATGTCAAGTCAAAACTATACAAAAGGAAATCCAATGATGAGTGGAATACTACTAGAATAATCTTGGATACTTATAGTTGATACATAATGGTGGACTGTCAAAGTAGGAATATTACTCCTGTAAAAGTTATTTAGAATGTCTCTATGCAAACTTTATTTGATTGTGAAGATGATTGGTAGAATGGTGTGTTAGTGATATACACATCGGAGACATGTTTACACAAAAATGCGCTATTTGCACAAAAAACTTTTGTTCCCAAAAATATATGTTGATTGGAAATGAACTGCTGTCTTATAATTGTTCAAAAATGATGTATTTATGCAATTGTACCAGAATAAAATGATATATTTTTCATAAGAACACACTCTCTGGTCCTCAGCATGCGCTTTCTGAAACACATTTATTGATTTTTTCAGCACATAGGGCATCCTCTCTGTTTAGTATATATTGAACTCACCCCAGATCCCCATGTAGGGCTTCCCACCTTTGTTTTTGGAGACAAGAGCAGCTTTAAACATTTCCAAATCAGAACATATCGCCTCCACCAAAAGAAATATGCGCTGGCTACCAGTGAAGGACCGGATTAAATTTAAAACACTCACGCTTACACACAAATGCCTCTCCAATACTGCCCCACGCTACCTATCCAGCATGATGACCAGGAACCAATCTTCCAAACCCACTCGCACTGCCTACCTTCGGCAAATAACCGTGCCCAAAAGACAAAGAGCAGGTGGCTCAAGTTGCCCTGTAATGGCAGCCAACTATTGGAACACCCTGCTGTTACGGAGAATTCTCATAAGTGTGCTAATTCCCTACACCTTAGAGACCCCCAGCAACTTTGCTGTATTTTGAGGGCTTGATTTCTTTTCCTGGAGATAGTGTGAGCCTTTTTCCCACTCTCTCATGTATTTTGATGTGTGTTTTACTCTTGTATTCTTTGATTATGGTGTTTTAAGATAACTCCATAGGCATCATTTTTTCATGTGTGTTACACAGCACCCTCAGTGCTGTAACACAGGGAAGCCTTTTCTGGTCTCTCCCAAGGTTTAAATACCTTCTCTGAGATAAACTACTGTTTCCCAGGGTATGTAAAGTTAAATTGACTTTACTAGTCGTTTTAACTTTCTAGACCCAGCACACACTATCTTACCATAGAGTGCTGGAGGGGTTAACTAGTATCCTCTATGTCTAGAAACTCATGTAGCATTCAAATGCTATACTTTCCTATCGAAATGGCTGGTGGCAGTGGTTTTACAATGACCTACCATGATTTTTCCCAACCGCAGATCCCAGTCTTCTTTTTTCACCATTTCTTTTTGGAAAGGTCCTTCTAGTGTATATCTCTGAGCGCCAATTTAGGTTTGGTCCTTTTGTTTCTATGCCTTTGGCGGACTTCATGACTGAAGACCGCCTCTGGCATCTGAGTGTCTGGGGTGGGCAGGAAGTGAGGGAGGTGCCCAAAACTCCCTGTGCTTAGTCTCCTAGGAGAACCAAATGCACTCTGGCGTCATTGGCTCGCTGACTGTCCATCAAGGACATCCACCCTGCTGGGTGAGTGGCAGCAAGGCTGGAATGAAAGGGAGAAAACTGTTTAAAAGGCGAGTCTCTTGGCTTGGAAGGCAGAGTAGACCACTCAAACAAAAGAACCGAAGATGAGCTGCAAGAGGATGGCTGCTGCATCTACTGGACTGTTGGTTTGCCCGATGGAGCCTGCTGAAGGTCCTGATCACCAAGTTCATCTCGACAGAGAAGCCCCTTCAAGGATGACTTCTTCTTTTGAGTTGGTAGGACCAATCAACTCGTGAGCCACCTGGATACTATTCTCGGAGCTGGTTAGGATTAACCAAGCTTGTGTGCTTGAAGAACAGCAACTGGAATCGAAGATTTGCCAAGTTTGCCAGCTTTATGATACGTCCCTGTGCAGTGCTGGAGTCCCCCGACGTCCTCCCTCTTGTCCCCACGACTGAGGCTCAGGAACAGCGAGATCTGCAGGAACTGCCAGGAACAGAAGTCTTCAACTGCATCTTTTTCTTCAATATAAGGTACTGTGAAAACCCGACCGAGAGAACTTACCTCTCACTGCGAAGGTTCATGGAACTTTGGCAACTTGCAGTCCTAGTCAGCATATGACCCAACATACAAACCTTTCTTCCGTGGACTACTTCTAAGAACCGTGGCAAAGACTTTTCCGTTTTAAATACCAGAACCGTTTTTTATTATACAAGACTCTAGCCGATTGATGTTGGCATACCTATTGCATTGAATCATCTCCTCTGGTGAACTCAAACTATTTGCACTGTTTTAGAGTAATTGTAATATGTGTTTCATCAATTTATGCCTTTTTGCTCCTACTTCAATGCCATTTGGCTCCTACTTCAAGGGAGCTCAACTGCTTAGTATTCAGTATTGAAGTATGATTTCTGTGTGATATTGGTTGCCCTATTTACTGAATGCTTTATAAATGATTGTGTAACATGTTAAGAAGTGTTTTATCAAGAAACCTTGAGTATAAGTGTCTATATGAATACTTGTCATTGTAGGCCTTTGTGTAACACCCTTACAAGCTTACATTCCCTCTTGAAATAAGCCTGGCTGCTCAGCTCGCTACCAACAACTGTGTGGTACAGACTTATACCAAAAGTTTGGTTTTTGCTTACACATGTAGTCCTAGTTGTGTGTAGTGGTCCCAGAGGGTACTGCTTGCAAACTTTCCCTAATGCTGGGGGCAGGCGGTGAGGATAAATTGTATAGTTGTGAAAGGATGAGTCCCCCAATATGCAATTAAAACTCCCCAATGGAGTCAATAATGGACACACCCCAGGAGGGAATGAGACCAAGACCAAGTTCTGGTGAAAGTAAAAAGTAAAGTTTATCTAAAACCAACATAGGGCAAGCAGAGAACTCTGCAAACTCCGAAAGCGCTCTGCCCAAACATCATAAAATGCACACTATATTACAAAATCACGTCATCTATGATGTGTGCCATTGGGAATACATAGAAATGCGGTCATTGGATGAAGGGGACAGGACTGTATCCATGCTGTAGGGGTGGTGCTCCTGGATTGGCTGGCATAGAACTGCTTACTTCATGGAGCACGTGGGGCTTTTGGGCTCATCTGCATGAGGTGCAGGTTCAGGCGATGTCCAAGTCGTGAAGATATAGACTATCTGACATTTGCCCTTGCGGCCAAACATACCTTGAACATTATTTATACGTTTTGACATATAAGAATTATATTACTAAACATTTGACCTAGAAGATAAAAGTGAGGCTCCATGGGTCCAGGAGCCTTATCTATTCACAATATTTCATTGACACATTCATCAAACATTCCCTTAGATCCCATGAGAGAATGGTTTATTATTTGTTAGTGAGAAGAGAACATATTGCCACACATGGGATTAATAGTCTGGGGTGAGCTGGGATGGCACACAGATGGGGGTATGCAACTGTCACCTCAAAAGGCGATGGGGTGAAGGGGCTTATAGCATATATTTCTTTAAATGGGGTCTATGGGTCTGAGGCAGATTTGTGGGAATATCGTGTGTCTGTGGACAGGGGGGTGGACACTCAGTGCGGGTCCAGCAGAAGGTTGAGAGGTTACATTTGTAGCATTAGGGCATCAGTAAGACAAGCACCTTTGGCCATCCTACCATCTTGAGGGGGAGAATGGTGGGGGCTGAGCACACGTTGTGGTGCTCAGTGCTGCTGAAGATGGGAAAGAAGGTCCTGTGGCCTGTTGAGTTTGGTCTAGTTCGATTTGTGGTATCATCCGTGAACCATTGGAATAAGGAAAAAAACATGTTTTTGCCACTTTATTTAGAACAAGTACTAAGCAGACTCTGATTACATTGTGGGCTTCACGATTACCTTGGTCATCGTGCTGCAGAATGGCTTCACGATTACCCTGGTCATCGTGCTGCAGAATGGCTCTATTTACATTAGCCTCGTGGCCTTTCCACTTATATTATATGCATGAAGATAACACATTTACGAGTGTAAATAGTATTGACAAACCAGTGAGCATGCGGACCATACATTTTGTATCATAATAAACAAGTCATCTAGCATGTCATACATTTCCGGGGATCTTTGGTAGAGAACAATGTGTAGTCATCATTATAGGAGACCGGAATATGGATCATAATTTCATGTTCATTGCAATTGATCTTGACATGCTACTAAGTGATTGTTCTGTTATATCTCATAGAATCAGGCCCCCTTATACAAAACCACAGGACGGGATGTATAGCTTTCACAGAGGGGATTAGCATTGTGGGTGAAACAGGGTGACACACAGTCGTGGGGTGTGTATCTGCTACATCACAAGAGGTCTGAGTTTGGGGGTTATCTACAGTGTATATCTTAAGGGTAGGTTCTGCAAGTGATGAGACATGTTTGTGGAGATGAATTGTTTTTTCCAGGCCCAGGCTCTTGCCCGGTCATTCAGAGGTCAGTGATAGAAGAAGGAAGGCGAGAGATACAGTGTTTAACTAGTAGCTGTTCGTGGTGTCCAGTCAATTCGTCGAAAAAAAACTGGTCGACTGCAATTTGGTCGACTTTTTTTTATTATTTATATATTTATTTTTCGGGTTTTCGTTTAGTTAAAAAAGGGGTTTTTAGAGAAAAAAAGGGGGCTGGGGGGGACCCCCCCAAAAAAAAAAGAAAAAGGGTTAAAATAAAAAAAAAAAAATTTCGACCATTTGGTTTTCGACCAAATTGGTTCGACCATTTGTCTGGCAACCGCTGTTCGTGCCTTGACTCCCATGAGAACAGGGCTGCTGCAGTGACACAGAGGGGAGGAGGTGGGGGAAATAGCTGGCTAACTGTGCAGTGTCAGGGGAGTGCTTCAGGCCTTCAGGCTGGCTTTGCTAAAAGGCCTGCTTTAGCATTTACAAAATGGAGTCAGGGTTTAGTACAAAATGGAGTCAGTAATCGGCCCTCTGACTGAACGTTGCATTCATATGTGACATTCCGTGGCTGTCCGGCACCTCTGTCCACAGGCAGATGGGCAGCCGCGGGATGATCTTAGTGTGCACGTAGGTAGAAATGGAGGGGAGGTGGCCTAAAAGACCTTTCCTCGCATATGTTCCCCCCTTTCGTTACTTAAGTAATGAATATTGTAGTTCACCCAGTCTTTTACGCTCTGCATCCTCTGCCACTTTCTCATCCAATGCGGGTGTTCCCTTTCTTAGCATCCATGACCTGCACACTGCCCTTAGGCTTTGCCCAGCCCTAGCATACGCATCTAGGCTGCAGGTCATGTAAATATAACCACATCCCCTTCTAGGTCGACCCATACCTCATCGTACCATGCTAATTCATGGGGTTCTTTTATTGTTATGCAATATAACCTGTCTACAATGTACCCATTGTTGTATATTGCTGTCAGACCATATTTTGGCTCTGAGTCATCTCCTGTTTGTACTTGTGCTGCGGGCGTGTTCTGTGCCACTTCTTTTGCACTTCCCATCGTCACCATCATCATTGCACTGTTAGGTACAACATTTGTGCAGCAACTAAGGCCTAATTGGCACACACAAACAATTAAAAGCAGAAAAACAATGCTGGGTATTAATAGTTTGACAGTCTTTCAGAGCCAGGAAGGTACCCATCAAAACATGTAAAAACCAAGTGCTGGGCTGCACCCCACCTTCTTCCCTAATGCGCTCACCAAGGTTGTTCACGGCTGCTATGACATGCAAAAGAGTTCCATTGTCCGCATCTGTAGAAGATACGAAAGTGCAACATGCACTCCCGATTTTTCAGCATACACCTCCATCCATGGTCTAGAACGTACCTGTTCTGCATCGTCATTAACCACAGGGCCCTTAGCTCCACCTTGAGTATGTTAAACCCCTCTTTTGTGTCGCTGGCCAATTGGATCAGCTCCCAGCGGGTTATCTGGAGCCATTTTGCATTGGCCCGCGCCTGGATGCTTGGAACGAGTGAGGCAAAGAACGTTTCAATGAAGTTAAACAGTCGGGACCAATCTGGAATCTGTGCCAACAGTTCGGAGGATGCCTTGGAGATATAGTTTGACAATCTGCTTTTTCTCGAGACTGCTTTGTAGCTGGTCCTCAGATAGGGTGTGTACAGGGTGTGTCTTCAGTTGCTGACAGGGGCTCTGGATCTTTGAGTGCCGACGGCCCCTTCCCCCCTTGGATATGGCTTTTGGGTATCACCATCAGGGCGGAATGCAGCAGTGCCAGAGAGAATGTGCCCCTCCATGGCTGTGGAAGGTGCTGGTATGACTGTTTGCCTCAACCCAGTAAGTGTCCATCAATGCAGCCATTCCTTTCTTCATGTCTGGGATGATGAGTGTGTTGCTGCAGTTCTTATTTGCAGCCATATTCACTTTCCCTTCTCCATAGAAGAACAGCTCATACGATATCTCCTTCTGCAATTTGAATGGCTTTTCAAGGGCTGTGACCCACGTTAGCTTTGTGATGTGTTGAGTCCATATTGGGGCGGATGTTCTCTTGATCCATTGTAATTTCTCGTCTGTCAATCCTTGTAGTGCCTCTGCTTTGCATGTTATTTGTTCATTTTGCCACTTATTGTCCGAATATAATGTTCCTTTAATCACTAAAAAAGGTTCTTTCAGGCATATTACTCCTTGGGGTTTTGCGTAGCACGTTTTTTCATTCTGCAGAATTTCAAATGACACAGTGTGTGCTTGAAAAGTATGTTTTGTTCTGCATAGTGCAAGATGAAGGAGACACTGTGCCTCTGCAACAGGTGACTCTTGTGGTAACAGTACTTTAGGAGTACCCGAGGAATGGGGTATCAGTGAGCACACATAGCAGCTCTCATTAGTTGTCTGTTTTGCGGTTGTGCTCATGTCTGTTTACCATTTATTAGACTGGTGTGGGTGTTGTAGGTCTTCTATTGTGTCCAGTCCCAGCCCGTGATACTCATCATATCTCTTCTGTACCGCCCCCCTTTCCTCCTTTTATTCCCTCCCGGGCATCCCAGAGCTTTCCTTTTGTCATGCTGGGTCGGGAATGTGCCGCTTGCCCCTCCTTCTGCCATTCGTTATATAGGGCAATGTACCTTTCAGCAGTATTTTCATCACCGCGTTTCGCACCTTCAGGGCATAGTGTGTATTGCTCAGCTATGTCTGGTAGAAATGATACAGATGGATCGGGGTCATCATATAAAAAGGGTATTTCAGAGCGGTCTGGGTCATTCATATCATATATGCTGAACTCAGATTCATTATACTGGACAGTGGGATTTACTGGCACAGGAGTACTGCTTGTGTGATTGTCATCATGTGAGCCATTTCTCTGGGTCCCGTGTGCCCAGATCAATTTAAACCCCTCCCATATGAGATGGGTTCCCTGTTTAACCAGGTCCCCCCCCCTTTGTATCGAAAGATATGAATGCTATGGCCCAGTACACCACTAGGCCAAACAACATTGGAAAGAAAATTACTGCACAGACACACAATCTGCACTTGTACGAGTACTGTCTTAAGGAACTCCTCCATTCCTATTACTTTCTAATCTACTGTTGTTCACAATGGGGGCCCCCTCCATTGCCATGGATACTCCTACAAAATGAGACATAAAAACGTGTTACGCATACACACCATTTTTTAATTTTTTTTATAATTGTTACTCTCATCATCATTTTTTTATATACATTTTGCTCCATTCACCTTTTTTTTTTTGGTTCCTATCTGTAGTCATTATTCAATCTAGACCATCAATATGAAAGAAAGAGAGAAGGGAGAGGGAGAGGAGAAGAGAAAGAAAACCACTCCCCATCATCACTGTTATTGCAATCTTATTACTTTTTCAACACGTATTGCTTCTATTTTCTTCACATTTGTTATAATACAAAATGTACACCCCACTTCATTATTTCCATTTTAATTTCCCTTCCTTATGTTGTATCAGGTTTCTTATCAATTGTGTCTATTTTTCTTTTACGTTTGTGTTTCTCCTTCTGACCCATTTGCTTCTTCATTTTGTCCTACACTGTCATATGCTTTGTGTACATCGGACAAATGTATCCAATATATCAGGCCCTTCACCTTCACTGCTGTGGGTATGCAATACACTACTTCATATGGACCATGGAATCCGGGTGCATTCCACCGATGTACAAAGCTTCTCACGTACACCATCTCCCCTGGTATGAGCTGATAGTTTGAGCTATCTGTTGCTTGTGTTACTTTGTCACTTGCTGTTTCTTGTGTGAAGGGGGGGTGCTAGATGTTTTGCAATCATACGCGCTGCTTTTGTAAGTTGCTTCAAGTAATTGTGAAACTTTTCCCCCAGCTCCGTTGCACTTCTGTGTGTGTCTGATTGTCTTCGTAATGGGGAGTGTGCTGTGTGCATGCGTCTACCTGTCACTATCTCGTGGGGGAACAAGTGGTGATCCTTACTGGGTTGGTTTCTCAATTCAAACAGGGCCAATGGTAAACAGTATACCCAATTCTTCTTCAATGTGTAATACAGTTTATTTTCTCAACAATGCCATTCAATTGTGGGTGGTAAATCGGGCATAATTTGTGAGTAATGCCCAGCATAGTTGTTACGTTTTGAATAGATCATTGACGAAATGCGTTCCATTGTCGGAACGTATAACATCACATTGTCCCCAGCGGGAAAACACCTCCCTCACTGGGAACTTGGCTTCACACTTCGTCTCTGGGTGAGCGCAGGGACCCTCTTCCACCCACCTTTAAAAGGTGCATACTACCAGTATCATGTATTGAGATCCGTTACACCGTTCTCCCATGTCTGTATAATCCATGTCTGGTTCTTGAAATGGTCCATTTGGCTTCTGCAATTTTCCTCGTAGTGTTTTCAATGTCATTCCCAAATTATATGTTTGGCATGTGCTACACTCTATCACCATTTTCGATATTTGTTCCTGTAGGCCTGGCACGAACCCATTTTCCTGAATGTCTGCTGCAATGCATTGTTTGTCATTATGGGCTGGGAAGTGAAGCTGCTGGAATGCTATTTCTAGTTTCTGTGACATTACTACTTTACCTGTGTTGTTCTGTCGCCAGAGGAGGTCAGTTAATGATCCATTAAACCCTCTCTTTTCCCATAACACCTTTTCCTCGACTGACGCATCTAATAACTGAGAAACTGACATGGAGTTGTATCCTTCCCTTTGTTCTTCTTTCACATGCTTTTGCAATACATACTCACCTGTTCTTTCCTTAGGTAGGTAAGATTCTTCTTTGGCTTCCGCTGCTGCATTCCCTAATGAGATGACGTCATTCTTGTTCGTGTGGGCCTGGCAATTCACTAATGCTACAACTGTTGGCTCTTTTAACGCCTCTATTAATGCTGCACAGGGGACACATCTGCTCTTCTAAATCCTATCCTTCCCCGACAAGCTAATCCCCCATGCACTGTTGTGGTCATGTATGCAGAGTCAGTGTATATCGTTACTTTGCTTCCTTTTGCTGTATGCAGTGCTTCAATTAGTGCCACTAGTTCTGCTGCTTGTGGTGAGAAATGGGCGGGCAATCTTTTTTGGACAATCACTTCATACTCTCTTTCCTCCAAAAGTACCACTGCCGCCCCTACATGTTTCTCTCCTGTTTCACAATTTATTGATGCTGACCCATCTACAAAATACACTTCTCCTTCAGTCAGTGCACCTTCATTAACTGTGGTGTACCGTCATCTTCCCCTCTGTATGTGGCACAATCGTGTATTTGCATATCTTCTACTGTGCATGCTTCTGTGAAAAATGTAGCTGGGTTCACTGTCTTAAATCGCACAATGTGTATGTTTGCACTTGATAGTATTATTTCATATGCTGTGGCTCTCTGTGTTGAGTATCGCCAACAGTGAATAATCCACGTACAGAGTCACAAAGCATCCAATCACAATTGTTGCACTTTTTTCGATGATGAACGCTGCGGCTGCGAGAGCTTGTTTGCAAGCGAAAAGTCCCTGCTTTACCACGTCTAGTGTACCGCTGTAGCACGCCAGAGGCTTGTGGCTCAACAATGTCTTTTGTGTCAGTACTGCTGTCATGAGTGTTCCATTAAAATGCGAAAATAAATAAAATTTGAGCTCATAATCTGGTTTGGCTAGGACAGGTGCCGTTGATATCAGTTCTTTCAGTGTGCTGAAGGCAGTGTGCATTTCTGGTGTCCATTGTAATGCTGTGTTTTCCCTTTGTGCTTCTTTTAGGGCTTGTAGGATAGGTTTTGTGTATCCTGCATACTCTGATGTCCAGGCACGGCAATAATTGCACATGCCAAGAAATGTCTGCATCTCCTTCACTGTTTTAGGCTCACTCACAGCTAACACCGCGGCTGCTCTATCGGGTAGTATTCTTTTGCCATCTTTTGATATCAGCTGACCCAAATATAATACTTCTGTCAAACAATATTGTAACTTCTCCCTGTCCACTTTGTAGCCTTTGTGTGCCAATAATCTCAATAGTGTTAAGGAATCCTGTCTGCATTCATCCTCATTCTTTTCACAAATCAAGAGGTCATCTACGTACTGAATGATCATGCTTTTTGTATCAATGTTTGCAAGATCTTCATGTAAAATACAGTTAAATATACTTGGGCTCTCACAGTATACCTGGGGTAATCTACAGTGTTCATATCTTCTCCCCTCCAGGGTAAAAGCTGTCAGGTACTGTGACTTAGGATCTAGTGGTACTGAAAATAACGCATTCTTCAGATCCACCACAGTGAAACATGACACATCTTTCGGTATACTGCACAGGATCAATGCAGGGTTTGGGACAAGTGGGAACTCTTTTTGTATGAGGTCATTGGGGGGGCGTAGGTTCTGTATCATCCTCGAAGCCCCTCCCTTTGCCTTTTTGATGGGGTAGATATAAGTGTTACAGGGAGAATTTGAAGGTACTATGATCCCTTGCTGTAGTAGGGTTTGTATTGTTTACTTTATCCCTTCTTCTGCCTCTCGTGACAGGGGCTACTGTTTTACCCGGGGCAATAATGCCCCTGGCTTGAGTTTTATTTTTACAGGTGTTACCTCACGCAACAATCCCACGCCATGTGGGCCAGTTGTCCAGAAGTCTGTTGGTACATGTTGCATGTCTTCATTGATAAATGCTGGTGGTGTGCTCACTATGGCCATAAGTGGAAGTGGCACTTGTCTGTTCTGAATCATTATGTCACAAGGAATTGCTATTTCCATTATTATTTCCCCATCACTGTCTGAGTCAGTGAAATGCGCCTCATCAGACAAATCTCGCGAGGCTGTGTTTGCATTTATGCACAACACTGTCCGCCATTCACATCCATGTATGTCTTGTCCAATTACTGCTATCCTTTGTGATGATACTTGCACCCCATGTAAATATAGGGACACCACCGACCCTGGCATTATCTCAGGGCGTGCTATGGGCCGGAACACAAATTCTGTTTGCACTCTCCATTCTTGGTGTACAACTCGTGCCAGTGTCTTTGTTAGGCAGAATTATATGCAGTACCTTTTGGGAACACCACACACAATTAGGACTACAAGTGAGAGTACAAGTTCAACTTTGGTACAAGCCTGTACTACACAGTAAAGTGGTAGCGATTGCTGAGCAGCCAGACTTATCTCAATAGTAAAGTGAGCAGTATCAATAGTTACACAAAGGATTCAAACAAACACTGACTCCAGGTTTCTGAGTAAAAGCATATTTATATATATATATATATATATTTTTTTTTTTTTTGGCGGCCAGCGACTAACCTCAATCAATTCGATCCGTTATCTGGGTGTCCAGTTTAACAATTCACTCTATGAAGAGCAGTGGCTAAATGTTCTAAAACTGAAAGCAGCAAGATTAGCGCTCCAAGCGGCAAAGCTTAATAATAACTTTGGAAAATGTTCGCTAACTCCAGTATTAACGTTCTACCTTCAAAAGGTAGTTCCTATTCTAACATTCGGCGCAGAAGCCGGTTGGAACATTAGTGAGCAAAAATGGAACCAACTAGAGGGGCTTTTCTGGAGATGTGTTCTGAATCTTCCAGACTGTGTTTCAATCATTCTGATACGCCACGAACTATTGTTAAACTATCTCTTCACCCATATGATCTGGAAGTCCACCATGCTGTGGCGGAAAATAAAAGACGTGAGTGGGGCGCCAGCCTATCAAATATTTACTCTTACTGGTGATCTAAACACCAGTTGCATGTTAGACCAATGGCACAAAAAAGTTCAAGACTGGATCGTGGCCGCAGAAATTAATAACTTCGATCTATTTTCTCGTCCCAAACTTTCAAAAAGAAAATTTGAAGCATGGTCATGGATCGTCAATGTTGAAAAACGGACAACAATGGCAACCGCTCAATGGCTAGGCAATGTACAAAAAAAACTCAACTGCCAAGCCCAATATTTGACTCAATGTTATACTCGCCTCTATCGAGAACAATTCCTACGTTTCCGTTTAAACACCTTGAACTCGAAGGAAATTCTATATCAAAGGAAACATCCCACTGTAAATAATAATCTATGTCGCTTCTGTGCTGCTGCAGTGGAATCACTGAAGCATTTAATTCTAAATTGCTCAGCGTTATGTGACCATCGCTCTGCCTACCTAGGCGAATTTGCCCCCTTGGATGGGGATATGGCGACATGGTGGCTCCTGATTTCCTTTGGACAAAACAACAAACATGTTTGCGCCATTGTAAACTATCTAACAGCACTTCTAAAGTTTCCATTCGATTACAAAGATAATCCCATCGTGTAGTCTCAGTAGCCCATAGAGATGCCGGTAATCTATGGTGCCTGCTGCATAGAAATGATGTGACAATGCCTTGAAACAAAAGTTTTTTCTGTTCGTTAAAACTGTTGTTTTTCAATTTAAAAAAATATATATATTTATTTACACATCAGTTATTAAACATCTCACTATTATCAAGCAGTTGATAAATAACGATTCTAATACACTACATCACACACAATAGATTCTGGACAAGTTAGGCTCAAAATGAAATGTGAGCAAAATGGCAATCCAGTAATTTAAAAGGGAGGGAAAGACAAAGTTAGACAGAAGTTGAGCAGCACCAACAAGTAAGTAAGCAGGGCAATCTAGAAAAGGGAACTACAGTGAGGAAATCAAATCAAGAGGCCAGGGCCAAAGTCAATGGAACAAAGTATTTGCAGAGGATCAAACAGTTCAGGTTAGTTTGCGGTTAAGTCTTTGCCAATAATTCAGAACGAAGTTGGTCGGACGAAAAGTTACTTTAAAGAAGAAAGAAGGACAAGCCCTCAGATTGGCGAAAGATTTCACGCATTTTCACTGTGGCTGGATGAAACGAACAACCGGGTTAGCACAGTACCTTTAGAGCAGAAGAATGCTGTAGCTGAGGCAGACGTTCCTGGCAGGTCCTGCAGGCTCACGGGTCCTGAAGTGACTGTCGCACTGACTCGAAGTAGGAAGACCGGAGGGTCCTGCACTGCCCAGGGAAGAAACCAGCAGCAGAGCAAAGCGACAAATAAAAGGTGTGCTCCTTAAAATCCAAGCAGGGTCGGTTCCTCCAGACTATCTGGTTCACTTTAGCTGTGCACAGAAAATTCAACCAGAGGAGGGAGGCCTGGCTTGCAGTTTGGCGAACTGGTTGTTCCCACCAGCTCAAGGGGAGAAGATTCCTTGCAGATCTTCCCTTTCGTCGAAGTTTGAAGAGCAGGGCTTAACCAGGACGTTCAGTCATGGTAGAGGTCCTCTTCTGTCAGGTTCTCTTCGGTTCTCTCGATCCAGTGGCGACTCTCGCTTCTCAGTCCAAGAAACCTGGATTTCCTACAGTTTTTCCCCCATTCACACATCCTGGCTGTCAATCACAAAGCAGGGTGGCTGTCCCGCCGGGACAGTCACCACAGCCCATCATACCAGAGTCCCACATGGGTCTCCAAGGAGACCCTGTGCAGGGAGTCTCAAACCCCTCCCTCACATCCTGTCCACCTCAGACATTCAGGCGCCTAAGGAGGGCTTCTGTGCAGAAGACCGCCAAAGGTCGGCGAACAAAGGAATCAAACCTGGTTTCTGCGGCCACGATCCAGTCTTGATTTGGCGTGCAGAGTAAAACACGAGAGAGACTTTTACAAAAAGAAATGGCGAATAAACCCAACTGGAACAGTATAAATGTAAATATTGTCCAGCGGGTTTAAGTTCAAGTCTACTAAGATATCCTAAAACAATACCAAGGCTATTTAAAATAACCGCGGTAGGAAAAATAGGCCTTTTCATTAATACTTGCCACCAGCCAAGTATTAATGAAAAGGGAACAAAACAATGTTGCATGACAAATGGACAAAAAGGATACATATTAACCCTTTCAAGAACTCTATGTAGAACTCTATGTAAGATAGTTTGTACTGGGTCTGTGAGTTTAAAAAGACTAATAAAGTCAATGGCAACTTTACATGTTCTGGGAGACAGTAGTTAGTCCCAGAAAATGCAGTCGGAGTGGGGAAAGATAACCCTGTGTCACTGCACTGAGGTGTTATGTAACGCACAGTAAAAAGATGATGCTTATGGAGTAGGTTAGGCTCCACAGTCTATGAACACAAACATGTTAAACACACACAGCAAAACACATGTAAGTGTGGGATAAAAGGCTCACACTCTTACCAGGTGAAAAAAATGCATCCCAGAAATCCAGCAAAGCTGCTGAGGGACTCAGTATGTAAGGGAAATTAGACATTCTGGATAATTCTCCCTAACAGTCTTTAACCCTTGTATGAACATGTCTGCATCTACCGGTATTACACGCACCTTCTGCACTGTGGCTTGTGTGTGTATTACTAGCATGGCTTGCATTCCACATATCCCAGGAGTTGAACACACGAACAGGATAATTCATAGAATTTCGCAGAAAAGTGTCGCAAGCGGCTGGCGCAGAGTGTCCGCATGCGATTGTGTGCGCCAGGCACGTGCGCTAAAACCGATTTCCGCGCACAGCGTATTCATGGATTTCATGCTCCCAAACCAGCCGTGGCACAGAGTATCGCTGCGAGCCTGCAGCAGCGTCAGTAACGCCCCCAAGAACGCCCTCGCGCAAGGAAAAGCCATCAAAATCGCTAAATCATCGCAAAGGGCTGCGCTAACCCTGGACCAGTGTACAGGGCTGCCAAACAAGGAACGCAAAGCGGGCAACCTTCATATCAGGAGTACGCGGGAAGTTTTACATGCAATTAGCCAGGGTACGTGTATTACAGGGGTACGCGGGAAGTTCAACACGCGATTGTCCAGGGAACGTGTATTACAGGGGTACGCGTGAAGTCTTACATGAGATTAGCCAGGGCACGTGTAATACAGGGGTACGCGGGAATTATCACATGCGATTTGGCAGGGTACGTGAATTACAGGGGTGCGTGGGAATTATCACACGCCATTTTGCTGGGTACGTGTATTACAGGGGTGCGTGGGAATTATCACACGCGATTAGGCTGGGTGGGTCCTCACAGGTGTTCCCTGTACACACTCCACAGCCCCTGCAGGCAGCCCACAAAACAGGGGACTACCCTGCACACCTGCTCATGTCTCCCACCACCCCCACCCCCCAGCCACCAGGGGCAGCCTCCACCAGGCCCCCACCCATGTCTCCCACCACCCCCACCCACCAGCCACCAGGGGCACCCTCCACCAGGCCCCCACTCATGCCCAACTCATGTCTCCCACCACCCCCACCCCCCAGCCACCAGGGGCAGCCTCCACCAGGCCCCCACTCATGTCTCCCACCACCCCCACCCCCCAGCCACCAGGGGCACCCTCCACCAGGCCCCCACTCATGTCTCCCACCACCCCCACCCCCCAGCCACCAGGGGCACCCTCCACCAGGCCCCCACTCATGCCCAACTCATGTCTCCCAACACCCCCACCCCCCAGCCACCAGGGGCAGCCTCCACCAGGCCCCCACCCATGTCTCCCACCACCCCCACCCCCCAGCTACCAGGGGCACCCTCCACCAGGCCCCCACTCATGTCTCCCACCACCCCCACCCCCTAGCCACCAGGGGCACCCTCCACCAGGCCCCCACCCATGTCTCCCACCACCCCCACCCCCCAGCCACCAGGGGCACCCTCCACCAGGCCCCCACCCATGTCTCCCACCACCCCCACCCCCCAGCCATCAGGGGCACCCTCCACCAGGCCCCCACTCATGCCCAACTCATGTCTCCCACCACCCCCACCCCCAAGCCACCAGGGGCAGCCGCCACCGGGCCCCCACCCATGTCTCCCACCACCCCCAACCCCCCAGCCACCAGGGGCACCCTCCACCAGGCCCCCACTCATGTCTCCCACCACCCCCACCCCCCAGCCACCAGGGGCACCCTCCACCAGGTCCCCACTCATGCCCAACTCATGTCTCCCACCACCCCCACCCCCCAGCAACCAGGGGCGCCCTCCACCAGGCCCCCACTCATGCCCAACTCATGTCTCCCACCACCCCCACCCCCCAGCCACCAGGGGCAGCCTCCACCAGACCCCCACCCATGTCTCCCACCACCTCCACCCCCCAGCCACCAGGGGCACCCTCCACCAGGCCCCCACCCATGTCTCCCACCACCCCCACCCCCCAGCCACCAGGGGCACCCTCCACCAGGCCCCCACCCATGTCTCCCAAAACCCCCACCCACCAGCAGTGCAGGGGCAGCCTCCACCAGGCCCCCACTCATGTCTCCCACCAACCCCACCCCCCAGCAGTGCAGGGGCAGCCTCCACCAGGCCCCCACTCATGTCTCCCACCACCCCCACCCCCCAGCCACCAGGGGCAGCCTCCACCAGGCCCCCACTCATGCCCAACTCATGTCTCCCACCACCCCCACCCCTCAGCCACCAGGGGCAGCCTCCACCAGGCCCCCACCCATGTCTCCCACCACCCCCACCCACCAGCCACCAGGGGCAGCCTCCACCAGGCCCCCACTCATGCCCAACTCATGTCTCCCACCACCCCCCAGCCACCAGGGGCAGCCTCCACCAGGCCCCCACCCATGTCTCCCACCACCCCCACCCACCAGCAGCGCAGGGGCAGCCTCCACCAGGCCCCCACTCATGTCTCCCACCACCCCCACCCCCCAGCAGTGCAGGGGCAGCCTCCACCAGGCCCCCATTCATGTCTCCCACCACCCCTACCCCCCAGCCACCAGGGGCAGCCTCCACCAGACCCCCACTCATGCCCAACTCATGTCTCCCACCACCCCACCCCCCAGCCACCAGGGGCAGCCTCCACCAGGCCCCCACCCATGTCTCCCACCACCCCCACCCACCAGCCACCAGGGGCAGCCTCCACCAGGCCCCCACTCATGTCTCCCACCACCCCCACCCCCAGCCACCAGGGGCACCCTCCACCAGGCCCCCACTCATGCCCAACTCATGTCTCCCACCACCCCCACCCCCCAGCCACCAGGGGCAGCCTCCACCAGGCCCCCACCCATGTCTCCCACCACCCCCACCCCCCAGCCACCAGGGGCACCCTCCACCAGGCCCCCACTCATGTCTCCCACCACCCCCACCCCCCAGCCACCAGGGGCACCCTCCACCAGCCCCCCACCCATGTCTCCCACCACCCCCACCCCCCAGCCACCAGGGGCACCCTCCACCAGGCCCCCACCCATGTCTCCCACCACCCCCACACCCCAGCCACCAGGGGCACCCTCCACCAGGCCCCCACTCATGCCCAACTCATGTCTCCCACCACCCCCACCCCCCAGCCACCAGGGGGAGCCTCCACCAGGCCCCCACCCATATCTCCCACCACCCCCACCCCCCAGCCACCAGGGGCACCCTCCACCAGGCCCCCACTCATGTCTCCCACCACCCCCACCCCCCAGCCACCAGGGGCACCCTCCACCAGGCCCCCACTCATGCCCAACTCATGTCTCCCACCACCCCCATCCCCCAGCCACCAGGGGCAGCCTCCACCAGGCCTCCACCCATGTCTCCCACCACCCCCAGCCACCAGGGGCACCCTCCACCAGGCCCCCACTCATGTCTCCCACCACCCCCACCCCCCAGCCACCAGGGGCACCCTCCACCAGGCCCCCACGCATGCCCAACTCATGTCTCCCACTACCCCCACCCCCCAGCCACCAGGGGCAGCCTCCACCAGGCCCCCACCCATGTCTCCCACCACCCCCACCCCCCAGCCACCAGGGGCACCCTCCACCAGGCCCCCACCCATGTCTCCCACCACCCCCACCCCCCAGCCACCAGGGGCACCCTCCACCAGGCCCCCACCCATGTCTCCCACCACCCCCACCCACCAGCAGTGCAGGGGCAGCCTCCACCAGGCCCCCACTCATGTCTCCCACCACCCCCACCCCCCAGTAGTGCAGGGGCAGCCTCCACCAGGCCCCCACTCATGTCTCCCACCACCCCCACCCCCCAGCCACCAGGGGCAGCCTCCACCAGGCCCCCACTCATGCCCAACTCATGTCTCCCACCACCCCCACCCCCCAGCCACCAGGGGCAGCCTCCACCAGGCCCCCACCCATGTCTCCCACCACCCCCACCCACCAGCCACCAGGGGCAGCCTCCACCAGGCCCCCACTCATGCCCAACTCATGTCTCCCACCACCCCCACCCCCCAGCCACCAGGGGCAGCCTCCACCAGGCCCCCACTCATGTCTCCCACCACCCCCACCCCCCAGCAGTGCAGGGGCAGCCTCCACCAGGCCCCCACTCATGTCTCCCACCACCCCCACCCCCCAGCCACCAGGTGCAGCCTCCACCAGGCCCCACTCATGCCCAACTCATGTCTCCCACCACCCCCACCCCCCAGCCACCAGGGGCAGCCTCCACCAGGCCCCCACCCATGTCTCCCACCACCCCCACCCACCAGCCACCAGGGGCAGCCTCCACCAGGCCCCCACTCATGCCCAACTCATGTCTCCCACCACCCCCACCCCCCAGCCACCAGGGGCAGCCTCCACCAGGCCCCCACCCATGTCTCCCACCACCCCCACCCACCAGCCACCAGGGGCAGCCTCCACCAGGCCCCCACTCATGTCTCCCACCACCCCCACCCCCCAGCCACCAGGGGCACCCTCCACCAGGCCCCCACTCATGTCTCCCACCACCCCCACCCCCCAGGGGCAGCCTCCACCAGGCCCCCACACATGTCTCCCACCACCCCCACCCCCCAGCAGTGCAGGGGCAGCCTCCACCAGGCCCCCACCCATGTCTCCCACCACCCCCAGCCACCAGGGGCACCCTCCACCAGGCCCCCACTCATGTCTCCCACCACCCCCACCCCCCAGCCACCAGGGGCACCCTCCACCAGGCCCCCACTCATGCCCAACTCATGTCTCCCACCACCCCCACCCCCCAGCCACCAGGGGCAGCGTCCACCAGGCCCCCACTCATGCCCCACCCATGTCTCCCACCACCCCCACCCACCAGCCACCAGGGGCAGCCTCCACCAGGCCCCCACCAACCTGGATGACTCCGAGCCATCTTCCCCCGTTGGGCCCTGTGGGGTCCCAGCTGCCCCTTCTGCTGCCGAGGAGTCCAACTCCGACCTCCGCCTCTTGGACCTCCCCTCGCCAGCTGCGGCCTGGGAGGTGGCACCAGACTCCTCACTCCCCGACGAGATCACAACTTGGGAGGGGATCCGGGCCTTGCGTCTCCGGCTGGTGGTGCGACCCCTGCCGCTGTGCTCCACAGCACCTTCTCCGCCCTCTTCATCAGTTGACGCTGCAGACAGGGAGAAAGAAAACACAGGCATCATGGCACTGTAAAATGGACTCATACACACATGACAGTTATACATGAGTGGCATTGGTAAACCTCACACATGGCATCACAATCCCCAACACACATGTCATTTCAACTTGCACACATGAGCCATACCACAGCCATAATGCAACAGCCAGCACCATCCATTCACATACAACAGCATGGGCAGCCAAAGGTCATCCACACATCACATGCAAAATAGGGAGTACACTACACATGCACACACAACACCAAACCTGCATGCATGTGTACACCTCCGCCAACTGTCGCAGTGTCTCGATTGACATCCATGTCACACCTGACAATTATACCTCCACATCCTGTGCCATGCAAGGCCACACACACAAGCACCATCCATGTGTCACACATGAGACCCCTCGCATGTGTCACCCTCACAGCCCTGTACACACCCCCTACTTGGCCACATAAAAATACATGTTCAACCTGCACACTCATGGCACACCACCACACGCACAGCTTACAATCAGAATGCATGTACACTTACCGCTCTACTCCAGACGAGTCTGCTTCTCAAGGACCTGGATGTGGAGCGCTGGGGATATGCGTTCCAGGACACTCATCTGATCTTCCGACAAGTGGCCCCGCCCGCCCCTTAGCATCTGCTGCCATCATGAGGCGCCGGGCCTTGTTGAGGGTCCTGGACCTGAAGTCCTCCCAGCGCTTCCTGACACGTTCGTAGTCGCGGACTGCCACCTCCTCCGCGTTGATGGCAGTCACAATGTCCATCCAGATCCGAGTCCGTCCTTCCTTGTCGGCGCGCAACCTTCCGAAGAGGGCATCATACTGCCCCAGGACATGCTCTGCCAGGACACCAACTTCCCTGGCACTGAAGCTGGTGCCCCTCTGCCTCCTTGGCCGGGGGTTGCCACTGGTGCCAGATGTTGTAGTGCCCGACATGGCAACCCCAGAGGCAGGAGTGGGTGGGCAACTGGGTCCTGGGGCTGGGCTGTGGGGCGACGGACAAGCAGTCGGGAGCCTTTGGTTCCAGCAGGGGTGGTCACAGCAACAGCACCCCTGGCTGATGTGCAGGCAGCAAATGGCAGGGCACGTGGGCAGCAGGCAGTCAGGCAGCAGCAGATGGCAGGTGGGAGCGTGCTCAGGGCTCAGGGGGGCAGTAATTTGGGCTCCTGGGCAGGAGCGTGGTCTTTCGTGTGTGTACGCGTGGACAGCTTGATACCGAGTGATTTTGCACGTGAAAATCCCACACGTCTGTGTGTAAATCGATGAAAGGCCCTTAGCGCGTAAATGCGTCACCAGCGTATGCGCGTCTATGAAGTCACGTGCACGCGTAGGAATAAGTTGCGTGACACGTCCGAGTCTCAAAGCGTGTTATTGGTGGAAATAGCCCTACACGCTGAAGTTATAAAGTGTGTAATTGGTGAAAATGGACCTACACGCAGAAGTGTCAAAGTGTTTAATTGGTGAAAATGGACCTACACGCAGAAGGGTCAAAGCGTGTAATTGGTGAAAATGGACCTACACGCAGAAGTGTCAAAGCGTGTAATTGGTGAAAATGGACCTACACGCAGAATTGTCAAAGCGTGTAATTGGTGAAAATGGACCTACACGCAGAAGTGTCAAAGCGTGTAATTGGTGGGAATGGGCCTAGCACGTACACGCCGCGTAAGTGACGCTGTACGTGTGGGCCTGCATATAAGGTACGTGTAGAACACCAATTCCTTGTACGTGCTTTTCGTGGAGAGCGAGTGGGTGAATTCTGTACTTCTTGTCGTTTCACACGCGATTTACTTCACGGCTATTCCAGTTCGTACTCCCTGTTACCTCTGACAGCTTTTTCTCTTTTTTCTCTTGTACTGGTTTACCTGGGCCTGTTCCCTCAAACAGTGTTCCCTTCTACTGTTGTCCTGTCTCCTCAGACAGCGTACATATCTTCTTTTGGCGGGGGTGTTGCCAACCAAACGCGCTCATTTTTCACGCTCTTTTACCTGGCAGATGGTGAGTCACGCACGTATCTAACATCTGTGCTTGCCCCGTGTGTAGCCTACCCCTTCAGAGGTCATTCTAGGCTGCGTGTGACACGCATACGTTCATTCTTGTGTTACTGGGTGCCACAGCGTAGTGCAGGTTTTTCTTTCTGCACACGTGGTCTAGGAGGGGTTGCGTGCACGTCATCTCCCTTTTTTGGACCTCCTGTGCGTTGCGTGACCCGTCATCTTTCCCCAGGGGTTACATTCAGCCTTGCTAGAGCACTAGGGTACAATTACCATCTGGTACCCAACCCCTTTGACCCCCAATTGCCCAGGACAATAGTCTACAGCCACTCCCATACGCACATTAATATCAGTGCCATGGCTGGGAGGCGAGGATTCCGTAAGGGTGGCAAAGGTGGAAGAGCCACAAGTGGTGGCCGTGGTGGATCCGGTAGGGGACGTGGTCGTAACTTGCAGGGTGAGCCTGTCCCCCCATGTGTGGAGGACCAGTCAAGGGCACCCATAATCCCCCCCGCCCGCCCTCCCGTTGAGGCTGATGTGGCTGACACCATCCATGCTCAGCCGTTGTTGGACCAGCCCATTGTGGCACCAGACCTGGCTGACTCCATGGCTGACTTCCAGGTCAGCAGGGCTACGACACGTGCGCTGGTGCACGTTGATGCCATCATGCCACGTGGATCTGGGGCAGCAAGGTCATCTGCTGCCCCAAGTAGGCAGGGCGGAGAGGCTGCAGGAGCAGCTGCGGCTCCATCCACCCCAGCTCTCACACACCCAGCCAGGACAGTGTCGGTCCTAGTCCATCCTGCTGACATTCCCCCTGACACCATTACACTTGAGCCAATGCCTGCACCAACTCCCATGCTGAGTGTGCAATCCCACACACCTGATACAGAGCCCACCAGGGCTCCTGCCCCTAGTGTCCAGAGCGGTGCAGGACACTCAGGATCACCACCACCTTCCAAGCGGAAGAGGAAGAGTGCTCTCCCGGCACAGGCTGATGCCCCAGACACGGCTACACAGTCCGGCCCGTCGAGGAAGCCCAGCTCCACGGATGACGAACTGAATGCACTTGTCGAGTATGTGTCCGGATATGATAACGAGATGGTCATTGTTGCAGGATCCAAGACCACACCTGCACAACGCCAGGCACACTGGCAGACCGTTGCGGATATCGTAAGTGCCCTTGGAATCGTGAGGCGCACAGCCAATGATTGCTATAAGCGCTGGAATGACCTAAAGCGCAGGGCAAAGAAGAAGCTGGCCTCAAGTCATGCCGCAACTCTAGTGACTGGAGGTGGGTCTCCAGTATTAGACATGGAACTCACTCCACATGAGTCAGTCGCTGGGACCTACGTCACGGAGGAACAGATCCAAGGCGTGGGAGATCTGCCTGATTACGAGGCATTGTCCGGTGAGTGCACATGCATGTGTGTGTCATCCATGTGCATGGTGTGTGTGTGAGGGCATCTGTTTGTGTGCCAGGTGAGAGTGTGTGCGCCTGAGTCGTATGGGTCAGCCATGTGCTTCATGCAATACATCCTGCGCAGCTGCATATGGCCATTGCAGTATCCCCTCTGCCAACAGTAGACATCTAGCCCAACAGCACCCCAGTTGCCCTTGAAGTGTCACCTTGCCACAAAATTGTTGCTTAGTTTTCTATGTTCATTCAGACAGATTGTTTGCATTCCACCACTTATACTAGGAATTCCTCAGTCCTCTAGTCACATGTCTGGCATGGCTATGGTAAAGTGGAGTGACTTTGTTACCTGGATATCATATGTACACACATGTCCCTGTGCAATTGGACCATATTGGACTGGCAGCTCCAGGTGAAAAATCAGACCTGTTTGAATTAGAAAAGCTATTGCATGCGGGAACTGGACTGAATGAATAAGTGCTGCCCTCCTCTCCATCTTCACTCAATAGCAATGGTACATGCCATCTGTGTGATGGCATGTGTGTGTCACCTGGCAATCACAGGCCAATGTGTGATGCCACTGCCAGGCAGCATGCAGAAAATGTGTTCTTCTTCCATCTTTGTGTCATCAGTGTGTGCAATTTGCCTGCCCTTCATACGCAGTGAGGGTGCATGCATGGGAGGGTCTTAGTCATGTGGGACATGTGTCAATCAAGTACTGGTTCTCTTGCTTCTCAGCCCTCATTGTGTGCCATGGTGCTAATGGCTGTTTCCATTTCTTTGTTATTATGTCTTTGCAGGGGAAGACGCACCTGATACTGCTGGGGTTGTGGAGATGGTGCAGAGCCAGGAGGGGTCCGAGGGCCGACCATCCACCAGTGAGGGACGTGGTGTGCTGGTGGGTGAGAACCCACAAGTGCTGCAGGTCGTGCTCTCAAGGGGTGTCTCTGGCTGCACCTCCCCCGAGCTGTACTCAGCTGTTGATTCGGATGATGAGACCTACGTGCCGTCGCAGGTGAGTGTTCCAGGGAGGGATTCTGTTCTGTCCCACCCACCTGCACCAAGGTCAGTACCCTCAATGGGGATTTCAGTGTTGGCAGCTAGGACTTTGGTGGTTACGGATGCAGGGTTACACTCCGCGACATCTGATCCTGTTCCTGGGCCAGCAGATCAGAGGGGGAATGCAGTCCTGCAGCCTCAGGCAGTGCCGGCACAGCAAGGCGCAGTCCGCCTTGCCCCAGACAGGTGTGGTGCCCGCCGACGTGGTGGCCGTACGTCACCTGGCAATACCGCATGGGAGCAATCCATTTACGGTATGGCTACCCAACAGGCAGCATCATCCGAGATGATGGCTCAGGCCATGGATAGGGTGGCCACTTCCATTGTCCCCCCTGAAAGGCTGATGGAGCGACTAGAGCAGGCAACCGACTCCATCTGCCAGTCACACAGGGAGGACATGTTGGCGTCCAACAGGGACAGGCGGGCGGCACTGGCGACTCTGCAGGAGGCCATCTCCATAGAGTCCCAGGGCCACCGGGAAGCCCTGAGGCAGGAGCTACATCAACTCAGGACGACTCTTGTTGAGCTTGAGGCTTCAACACACCAAAGGACAGAACAGCAGCTGGAGCGTCTCACCCGTACGCTCTCAGCTGAGATGCAAGCAACGAGGGCGGAGGTCCGGGCATCCCGTGAGTTGTTGCATGGGGACATCCGCACCCTCATCCTCCAGAACGAGACCTACCACACCCGCATGTTGCAGCCATGGAGGAACAGAGTAGGGCCTTGCGTGGGCTGCCTCCCATAGTGCAACCACCTCCGGATGCAGCTGCACAGGGTGATAATAGCGACAGCAGTGATACTCCCACAATAGGGTAGCCGTGTGGGCCATGAGCCCATGGAGGTGTTTTTTTTTCCCAGGATCCACACAGGTGGGTTTTGGTGTGCACCTTGTCCTCGGACCTCCTGGGTGGCCTCCCCAACCCCCCGGGCCCATTAATGGCCATTTTTGATTTTTTTTTATTTTTATTTTTATTTTTATTTTATTTTTTATATTTTTCCCAATTTTTTGGGACATTTTGTTGGCTTCCGTGGTTCCTGTGGGCATACGCTGCATTGTGGCTGGGCACATGCAGGCTTGTCATGTATTAGGTTCAGATGCCTGGGTTTGAGTCACACACACCCCTCCTGCTTCCCGTTTCCATGGGCTTGCAAAGGGTGTGCCCAAGTGACATTGAAGTACATGGTGACATTGGACTCCCACTACATGTGTGGGTAGTCTAGTCAATACTGTGTATACATTCCTAGTGCATATTGCTGTTGTGTTGTACACTGCATGTTGCATTGATGTGTAACTCATCATCTGTGTCTGCCTCCCAATTTGCAGGTCCCTTCCTCATGTCTACACAAGGCCCTCTAGTCTGGAGATGGGGTCCTTGTTGGCAGCAGTGCACCTACAACTCTACATGGCGCCAACACTGTACAGTTGGAAGTGGTGGGAGTGCAGGCATTTCCAGGTGGTGAGACTACTGATTTATTACATTAGTGAAGTCATGTCAATGGTAGTACCTGCTCAAGTTTGTTGTTGGTCCTGCATTACAGTGAGCATTTCAGGTGTAGCAAGTTTCAATTGGGGACACTGTACATCGCGACACTTGTCATGTTGCGGGGATTACTTTGTTTACCTGCACATAGCATGACATGGCACGGTGTGTTGAGTGGCGGTGCTGGGGATGGGTTGGGTGACATGGCACTGTCCTCTTGTTGCATTTAGCAAGTGGGTATTCATTTTAGCTGCTTGAATGTGTTTCTTCCCAAAACTGCATTGGTGGTGTGTGTGGGTAGGGATGCACACATTGTAACACTTCCAGGTGAACAATCTCAGGCTGATATGCTTTTCACGGTTGAATCTCCAGACATTCCGGATCACTGTCAGGTTGAGTCATCATTGATTGTCAGATGGAATGTGCCAGGCCAGTGTGCAGTCCACAGGGGTGTGAATACTATGTGAAGTAATTAGCCACTAGCTGTGTACTGGCTGCCTCCCCCCGTGCCCTTTCCCCTCCCATGCGCAGCGGCTGTGCATGTGGTTGGGGATGTGGGGCCACCACCATGTCCACGGCCAGGCCCCGGCGTGTTGCAACGTTGTGCAGTACACATGCTGCCACTATGATCCTGCACACTACTGGGGGAGCGTATAACAGCTGCCCGCCAGAACGGTCAAGGGAGCGAAAGCGTGACTTTAGCACTCCGAATGTGCGCTCCACTATGCCCCGGGTTGTAATGTGGGCTGTGTTATATCTTACCTCGGGTGGCGTGGTGGGGTTCCGAATTGGCGTCATCATGTGGGGGCTGAGAGGGTAGGCACTGTCCCCTGTGGAGGTGTTGATTGGTATCATTGGTGGGGTTGTGACCTTGCTCAGTATCCAACATGCATGCATGTGCAGTGGCATACATACTCACCAAGCAGCCATGTATCGCCATGCCGCCCAGCTTCTAGGTCACGGCATAGGGTGGACATTCGGTAAATGAAGCTGTCGTGGGTGGACCCGGGATAGTTGGCATATACTGAGGTGATGATTCCCTTGGCATTACATACTACCTGCACGTTGATGGAATGCCAGTGCTTGCGGTTCCTATAGATGTGCTCTGATGCCCTGGGGGGACGTAGAGCCACATGGGTGCAGTCGATGGCACCTAGCACTTTGGGGAATCGTGCCACACCGTAAAAATCCAGAGCGGCAGCATGCCTTTCTGCAGGTGTTCTGGGCAGGTATATGTGCCTGCGGACTGATGGGCGTGCAGTGATGATGTTCAAGACCTGGTGTAGGCAGCGTGACTGGGTGGTCTGTGACACCCCAACCACTATGGCACTTGTCCGCTGAAATGATCCAGTGGCTAAGAAGTGCAGTACATTGAGGACCTTCTCCAGGGGGCTGAGTGCTTGGGAGCACAGGGTGGGTGATGTGAGGTCATCCTCCCACTCACTCACCAGGTCCAGTATTATGTGTGGTGGAAACCTGTACCTTCCATACACCTGGTCATCAGGCATCCCGAAAAGGCTGGTTCTGGGTGTGAATATTCTGGCCCTGACTATCCTCCACCTCCTCCTTTGGTAGCCCACTGCCACTGCTGCTAGGAACGGTATGTTCATCCTGGCGTCTGAGCTTGTTATTGTTAAAGTGCGCAAATTCATGCTTTGCGCGTGTTCTAGGCGAGCGTGTGACCCGCGCACACCTGGTTCCCAGTCCAATAGCGTGTGAAATTCCCACGCACCACGGGATATAGGTGCGCTGACGTACTTGCGTGTGTAAGTGCCCGCGCACCCCTGAAATACACGTACATAGGCCAATCGTGTGTACGCGCACTTTTGTCCAATTACACGCGATGACACTCTGACGTGCAGTATTTACACGTGTGCTCCGTCATCACGTGCTGAGTGGGGAACACCCGTGCGGGTCACGTCACATACGCGCTTACGCGCTGAGGGACTCTGGACCAATAGAATCGCGTATGCGTGCTGACGCGCTTACGCGCTAAGGGCCTTTCCTCGGATTTCACGCTGACGTGCCGGATTTTCACGTGCCAAATCACTCCGTATCAAGCTGGCCACGCGAAAACACACGGAAGACCACGCTCCTGCCCAGAAGGCCGAGTTACTGCCCCCCAGTGCCCCGAGCAGCCTCCCACGTGCCATCTGCTGCTGCCTGCCTGCCTGCCTGCTGCCACTGTGCCCTGCCATTTGGTGCCTGCACATCAGCCATCTGCAGGGGTCCAGTTGCTGTGTCCACCCCTGCTGGAACTGAAGACTCCTGACTGGGATTACATCGCTCCACAGCCCAGCCCCAGGACCCAGTTGCCCACCCACACCTGCCTCTGGGGTTGCCATGTCGGGCACTTCCACATCTGGCACCAGTGGCAACCCCAGGCCAGAGGGGCAGAGGGGCACCAGCTTCACTGCCACTGAAGTTGGTGTCCTGGTGGAGCATGTCCTGGGGCAGTATGATGCCCTCTTTGGATCGTCCCGCGCCAGCAAGGAAGGACGGGAGAGGATCTGGGCCGACTGTGTGGTTGCCATCAACGCGGAGGGGGTGGCAACCCGCAACATCCAGAAGATCAAGAAGCGCTGGGAGGACTTGAGGTCCAGGACCCTTGTGAAGGCCCGGCGCCTCGTGGAGGGGGGCCGGGGCCGCATGAGTTCCATCCAGATGAGGGTCCTGGAACGCGTACGCCCAGCGCTCCACGCCCAGATCCTTGAGAGGGAGGCCCGTCTGGAGTTGAGCGGTAAGTGTCCAAGCATTTCTGTGTGAGACAGGGCATGTTGCTGTGTGCTGGGTCTATGATACTTGCCTGTATGTGTGCCATAGGCCATGTATGCATGTATGTGTGCAGGGACATCATGGTAATGCATGTGCAACCAGTGATGTGTGACCCACATGGTTGTTGCATGTGTTCAAATGCTGCATGGGGAGCCCTATGCAGATTTTGAACATGAGAGCATGCCAGTCTCTGTGCTGGGACATGGGTGGGGGTGAGGGATGGGTGCTGATGCCAGGTACATATGTGGTAGCCATGCCTGTGTGCCTGACCTCCGTGTCTGTGACTTGTGCATGCCATGGATGCATGACACATGTGTGTGACAATGCACAGATTCAGTGGAGCAGCCAAATTATCCTTGTATCCGCTGTGTTTGTTGTGTTTGGGGCCAGATGGATGTGACTGAGGTGAAGTGTGTGCATGTGATAGGCATGAGCCATGATGCATGTGAGTTACATATCATTGAATGTTTCAAGAGTCCATTGGACATGCATGGAAATGTCCATGGCATGCACCATGCCTGTTACTGTGTGTGTTTTGCCTGGACTGACCCATGTGTTGTGGAGGGACATGATGGAAGTGTACATTGACAGTGGTGCTCATCTGCTATTGCTTCCTGTCTAGGGGACCATTGTACAGTACCCTGATGCTTGTGTTCTTTGTCTCCCTCTACGCAGCGGCTAGTGAAGAAGAGGACGGAGACGGCGCTGTGGAGCAAGGCGGCGGGGATGCCCCCACGGCTGCAGCGGAAGGGGTGGGTGAGCCCCCACAGGGGCCTGCTACGGTGGGAGACGGTGAGGAGCCATCCAGGTTGGTGGTTTGCACAGAGGAGGAGGAGGCCGCCACTGGGGCACACATGGGGCCTGGTGGGGACATCCCTGCTGGTGCAAGTGGTGCAGTCCAGGCCCAGGGGCAGGAGGCAGCAAAGGTCACCGTGGAGGGGCCTGTGCATGTCGCTGTCCCTGACCCTGTGAGTGCACCACCATGCACCAGCAGGGATGCCCCGTCCCAGGCCCGTCCGCAGGTAGAGGGGATGTCCATGTCACCTGACTCCCCTCCACCTGCGGACGTGGGAACCCCTGGCCGTGTGGAGAAGGTCCTGATTGGGGTCGCGATGCGCACGGCTGTGATTCGTGATGCCGTGCGTGCTTCCTGGGAGGAGCACGCACGTCATCACGAAGTGCACCGTGCCGACGTGGCCCAATTGGGATCGGCCATGTTCGGGGGTTTCCTGCATGTGTTGGCCAATCTGGCGGCCCTCTCCTCCTCTGTGCAGGCTATACACCAGTCGTTCTCCTTGCCGTCTTCCGGCCCAGATGCCACCAGGGCCCCCTGTGGACCTGCCCCGACCAATGCAGCCAGCTCGGTGGGGATCCCATCCCTGCCACAGTTGGGAGCCGGATGTCCAGCAGGGGTGGACAACACAGCAACTGGACCCCAGCAGATGGAAGATGTGACAGCATCATCGGGCAGGGCACGTGCACAACGGCGTCGGTGGTTTCCATCAGCCTGGATGCCGTCGTGCTGGCAGAGGCAGTGGCGTCGGAGGCAGCAGCGGGCTCGACGTGGGAGGCATCATGGCTCGGGGCCATCAAGATCAGAGGGGCAGGCATCGGCCGGAGGGCAGGGCAACCCTGGGATGGTGGTGTCTTCCGTGTGGGAGCAGTTGGTCCAGCGGATAGGTGCGGAGCGGCAGCGGGCGGAAGAGGAGCGGCTCGCCATGGTCAGGGCGGAGTTCTCCATGCGCCGGGCGTTGAGGCGGGCTGAGTGCCTCGAGGAAGCTCGCAGGGAGTTTGAGCTGAACATGGGGTTATCCCTGCGAGACCTCGGGGCCAGGACAGAGTCCCGACATCGACATGGAGTTCGATGATGCCCTGGCCAGCAACATCACCAAGTGAGCCGCAGGACTTGCCCGCTGCCTTTGTATATAGTTATTTAGTTAGTTAGTGTTAGGTTTCCTTTATTTATTTTTATTATTTTGGACCGCTTGGACAATGGCCACTTTTTTGTATAGATGGACCCTTGAACATTCCTGTATATAGTTTGCTTTTTGAAGATACATTTTTTTTTATTTGTTATTGTGTTCACCATGAGGAAATGGTTTTTCATTATTTTCCTTCTACATGATATTGCTTTGTACAACATTTGTTTTTGTATTCCTTTGTTTTTTTGATTTTTACTTTTGTTCTCGGACATGGACCATTTATTTTGTTATCCACATTGTTGTATGTTTGATTTGTTTACTTATTTTTCATCTTTAATACATTTTTTTATTTTTACTTTACTTGTGTTATTTTCTCATTGGTTTCATACATGTCATGATATGGGTTTTGACATTCACTTGCACCCATTGTGTATGTGTGTGTGACGGACATGTGTTCATTTACATACTTGCCATTGGGGTTGTATCATGTAATTGCATTCACTATGTGGGTGGATGCAATCCTTGCCTGGGTGTTTGTGCTGGGTATGCTGCCCATTACTGCCATGATTGAGTATCGTCAGGACCTGGCGGCAGGGGGACATGTGTGGGTGCCTGGTGGAGGCTGCCCCTGGTGGCTGGGGGGTGGGGGTGGTGGTAGACATGTGTGGGGGCCTGGTGGAGGGTGCCCCTGCACTGCTGGGGGGTGGGGGTGGTGGGAGACATGGGTTGGACATGGGGGGGGGCCTGCTGGCAGGTGCACCACAGTGCTGGGGGGTGGGGGTGGTGGGAGACATGGGTGGGGGCCTGGTGGAGGGTGCCCCTGCACTGCTGGGGGGTGGGGGTGGTGGGAGACATGAGTGGGGGCCTGGTGGAGGGTGCCCCTGGTGGCTGGGGGGTGGGGGTGGTGGGAGACATGAGTGGGGGCCTGGTGGAGGCTGCCCCTGGTGGCTGGTGGGTGGGGGTGGTGGGAGACATGGGTGGGGGCCTGGTGGAGGCTGCCCCTGGTGGCTGGGGGGTGGGGGTGGTGGGAGACATGAGTTGGGCATGAGTGGGGGCCTGGTGGAGGGTGCCCCTGGTGGCTGGGGGGTGGGGGTGGTGGGAGACATGAGTGGGGGCCTGGTGGAGGGTGCCCCTGGTGGCTGGGGGGTGGGTTTGGTGGGAGACATGAGTGGGGGCCTGGTGGAGGGTGCCCCTGGTGGCTGGGGGGTGGGGTGGTGGGAGACATGAGTGGGGGCCTGGTGGAGGCTGCCCCTGGTGGCTGGTGGGTGGGGGTGGTGGGAGACATGGGTGGGGGCCTGGTGGAGGCTGCCCCTGGTGGCTGGGGGGTGGGGGTGGTGGGAGACATGAGTTGGGCATGAGTGGGGGCCTGGTGGAGGGTGCCCCTGGTGGCTGGGGGGTGGGGGTGGTGGGAGACATGAGTGGGGGCCTGGTGGAGGCTGCCCCTGGTGGCTGGTGGGTGGGGGTGGTGGGAGACATGGGTGGGGGCCTGGTGGAGGCTGCCCCTGGTGGCTGGGGGGTGGGGATGGTGGGAGACATGAATTGGGCATGAGTGGGGGCCTGGTGGAGGGTGCCCCTGGTGGCTGGGGGGTGGGGGTGGTGGGAGACATGAGTGGGGGCCTGGTGGAGGGTGCCCCACAGTGCTGGGGGTGGGGGTGGTGGGAGACATGAGCAGGTGTGCAGGGTAGTCCCCTGTGGTGTGTGCTGCCTGCAGGGGCCGTGGAGGGTGTACAGGTAATGCCTGGGAGCACACAGCCAAATCGCGTGTGGAACTTCCCGCGCACCCCTGCAATCCACGTACCCGGCCAAATCGCGTGTGGAACTTCCCGCGCACCCCTGCAATCCACGTACCCTGACTAATCGCGTGTGGAACTTCACGCGCACCCCTGCAATCCACTTACCCGGCCAAATCGCGTGTGGAACTTCACGCGCACCCCTGCAATCCACTTACCCTGACTAATCGCGTGTGGTACTTCCTGCGCACCCCTGCAATCCACGTACCCTGACTAATCGCGTGTGGAACTTCCCGCGCACCCCTGCAATCCACGTACCCTGACTAATCGCGTGTGGAACTTCCCGCGCACCCCTGAAATCCACGTACCCGGCCAAATCGCGTGTGGAACTTCCCGCGCACCCCTGAAATCCACGTACCCTGCCTAATCGCGTGTGGAACTTCCTGCGCACCCCTGAAATCCACGTACCCGGCCAAATCACGTGTGGAACTTCCCGCGCACCCCTGAAATCCACGTACCCTGACTAATCGCGTGTGGAACTTCCGCGCACCCCTGCAATCCACGTACCATGACTAATCGCGTGTGGAACTTCCCGCGCACCCCTGAAATCCACGTACCCGGCCAAATCGCGTGTGGAAATTCCTGCGCACCCCTGAAATCCACGTACCCTGCCTAATCGCGTGTGGAACTTCCCGCGCACCCCTGAAATCAACGTACCCGGCCATATCGCGTGTGGAACTTCCCGCGCACCCCTGAAATCCACGTACCCTGACAAATCGCGTGTGGTACTTCCCGCGCACCCCTGTAATCTACCCGGCCAATTCGCGTGTGAGACTTCCCGCGCACCCCGGTATACACGCACACGTTTTTTTCTGTCAGCGCGTGTCTGTGTTTGTGGGTACCCCTTTGCACGTCATTTGTCCTGGAGGGCCACAGTATTGGCCATTCATCATGGCTGTATATAGGTGCTATTTGTTGGCGCACCTTTTGGCGCACATTTCTTCCAGGCGCAGAGATGCTACCGCCTGCTTTCTTGTGGCGGTCGTGTTTGTGCCTGTGCGCTGGTTTGAGCGTGCGCTTTTTTTCCCTATTCTATTCCATGAATACGTGTTGTAGGCGAGCGTGTGGGCGTTCCGCGCACTTGTACCCTGTGCTTCCCCCATGACGCCCACATTTTGGCAAGTTGTTCCCCATTCCGAGTGTTACGCCCCGTGTTACGCCTACTTTTGTTGCGTGCGCCGTGCTATGTGCGATTTTCGCTGTGGCCTGTGCGATTTTCGCTGTAACCTGGCGCACGCCGTTAGATGGGGGGCCTGGTGGAGGCTGCCCCTGCACTGCTGGGGGGTGGGGGTGGTGGGAGACATGTGTGGGGGCCTGGTGGAGGGTGCCCCTGGTGGCTGGTGGGTGGGGGTGGTGGGAGTCATGGGTGGGGGCCTGGTGGAGGGTGCCCCACAGTGCTGGTGGGTGGGGGTGGTGGGTGACATGGGTGGGGGCCTGGTGGAGGCTGCCCATGGTGGCTGGGGGGTGGGGGTGGGGGTAGACATGAGTGGGTGCCTGGTGGAGGGTGCCCCTGGTGGCTGGGGGGTGGGGGTGGTGGGAGACATGGGTGGGGGCCTGGTGGAGGCTGCCCCTGCACTGCTGGGGGGTGGGGGTGGTGGGAGACATGTGTGGGGGCCTGGTGGAGGGTGCCCCTGGTGGCTGGGGGTGGGTGTGGTGGGAGACATGTGGGGGCCTGGTGGAGGGTGCCCCTGGTGGCTGGTGGGTGGGGGTGGTGGGAGTCATGGGTGGGGGCCTGGTGGAGGGTGCCCCACAGTGCTGGGGGTGGGGGTGGTGGGAGACATGAGCAGGTGTGCAGGGTAGTCCCCTGTGGTGTGTGCTGCCTGCAGGGGCCGTGGAGGGTGTACAGGTAATGCCTGGGAGCACACAGCCAAATCGCGTGTGGAACTTCCCGCGCACCCCTGCAATCCACGTACCCGGCCAAATCGCGTGTGGAACTTCCCGCGCACCCCTGCAATCCACGTACCCTGACTAATCGCGTGTGGAACTTCACGCGCACCCCTGCAATCCACGTACCCGGCCAAATCGCATGTGGTACTTCCTGCGCACCCCTGCAATCCACGTACCCTGACTAATCGCGTGTGGAACTTCCCGCGCACCCCTGCAATCCACGTACCCTGACTAATCGCGTGTGGAACTTCCCGCGCACCCCTGAAATCCACGTACCCGGCCAAATCGCGTGTGGAACTTCACGCGCACCCCTGCAATCCACGTACCCGGCCAAATCGCGTGTGGAACTTCCAGCGCACCCCTGAAATCCACGTACCCTGCCTAATCGCGTGTGGAACTTCCTGCGCACCCCTGAAATCCACGTACCCGGCCAAATCGCGTGTGGAACTTCCCACGCACCCCTGAAATCCACGTACCCTGACTAATCGCGTGTGGAACTTCCCGCGCACCCCTGCAATCCACGTACCATGACTAATTGCGTGTGGAACTTCCCGCGCACCCCTGAAATCCACGTACCCGGCCAAATCGCGTGTGGAAATTCCTGCGCACCCCTGAAATCCACATACCCTGCCTAATCGCGTGTGGAACTTCCCGCGCACCCCTGAAATCAACGTACCCGGCCATATCGCGTGTGGAACTTCCCGCGCACCCCTGAAATCCACGTACCCTGACAAATCGCGTGTGGTACTTCCCGCGCACCCCTGTAATCTACCCGGCCAATTCGCGTGTGAGACTTCCCGCGCACCCCGGTATACAAGCACACGTTTTTTTTCTGTCAGCGCGTGTCTGTGTTTGTGGGTACCCCTTTGCACGTCATTTGTCCTGGAGGGCCACAGTATTGGCCATTCATCATGGCTGTATATAGGTGCTATTTGTTGGCGCACCTTTTGGCGCACATTTCTTCCAGGCGCAGAGATGCTACCGCCTGCTTTCATGTGGCGGTCGTGTTTGTGCCTGTGCGCTGGTTTGAGCGTGCGCTTTTTTGCCCTATTCTATTCCATGAATACGTGTTGTAGGCGAGCGTGTGGGCGTTCCGCGCACTTGTACCCTGTGCTTCCCCCATGATGCCCACATTTTGGCAAGTTGTTCCCCATTCCGAGTGTTACGCCCCGTGTTACGCCTACTTTTGTTGCGTGCGCCGTGCTATGTGCGATTTTCGCTGTGGCCTGTGCGATTTTCGCTGTAACCTGGCGCACGCCGTTAGATGGCCTGTGCGCCAACGTGCGCCGCGCACTTTCTTATCGCACATCCGATGGTCTTCTCGCGCACGGCCTTCCATGAATCGATGTGCGCTGCTTTTCGTGCGATTTTCGCACTTGCACTGCGATTTTCGCTATTCCACTGCGATTCACACATTTTTGACCACTTGCGCCGCGCTAATAATTCCATGAATCGGCTTTTATACCTCTATCTGTGAACAAGATAGTCATATTGAGCTTACTAAGGAGATACCTCCCCAGTAAATTTATGGGTGAGTCTTCCTAATACAATAGGGGTGCCCGCACAGTTTTTTCCCCCCGCTGTTACTTCCAATTCTTCTGTGTATGGAACCTCGACCATCATCCCAGAAAACCCCTGCGTCTCCATTTTATGATTAGCTAGCGGAAACCTGTCTTCTCGTAGGCAAGTTTATTCTGCTACTGAGTCTACTATAAAAATAAACTGTGTGTTCCCTATCTCCGCCCCCACCAGTGGTTCCTCTGCTGCGTTGAGGGTAGTTGATAGTATTGGACATGCAAATGCTCCCTGTGGGCTATCCTATGCGGAATACCTTGTGTCTTCCCCACTGTCAAAAACATTACCTGATACTACTACTGTTCTTCTGAAAGGTGCGGGGGCACCGTTTGCTATTGTGACAAAGGGGTTTCCGCGGATCGGAGCATGTGCTCTCGGGACTGTGGGTGTTGTGGTGCATTTGGTGGAGGTGCTCGATAATCGTCTATGTACCTGGGATCGGGTTGCTCTTCTCTCCTACTGCCACCCATAGGCAACCCATGTGGACTTCCTGGGTGGGGGGTGGCCATACTGTTGTTCATTGTGGTATGTGTTCATGGGGCAGCTTCGACACTCTCTTGAAAAATGCCCCTACCTCCTGCAGTTCCAGCACGCCCCTGGTCCTCCTCCCCATGGACCTTGTCCTCCTTGCCCTCTGTCCCATATCCGCCTCCTCTAGACCCTCTGTACCCACCTCTTACTACCCGCGCGCTCCTTACTTGCCATTGTGGCCCTCCATATTGTTCCTCACCTTGTTCCTCACCTCACCATTCCACTGCTCCTGTCCCTTCCCAGCCCAATGCGGCCATCCTTGCTTGTATGGCTAGCTGCCCTTCCTTTTCCTCTCATTCTATTTCTTCTGGGAGGGCAGCTACCGCTGCAGTGACCTTCACTAGTTTTGTCTGAATTAATTTGGCCTCATCTACCAGTATCTCCCTTTCTCTTTCTTTGATTCTTTTGCAGTGATGCACTATAATAATAATTCTGGCCAGCCCTCGGCTTCTATCCCAGCTATTTTATCAAGAGCCTTCAGAACTTCCTTCGGGAGCCCTCTTTTGATTATGAAATAGAACAGGGAGGAGGATTGTCCCCAAGACGTGCCCATCTCCGCCATCCACATCTCCTGCACCCGAAGAATGAAGGCCATCGCATCCACCTCCTCTCCCATTGTGCACTGCATTACAGACTGTAAATCTGGTGTATCTGTAAAAGTGTCTCTTAGTGCATCCCATACTCTTGCTCTTACTGTGTTAAAAGATGCCCCATCATGGCGGTCACAATCTAGTGCTATTCCAGGGAAGCCTGCCTTTGCCCACACCCTATTGTCTTGATCACCTACTGCGGACACTAATAAACTGTTGACATCACCTACTGCCAAGGAAACCCCGGCAGTATTCTTCTCAAACGCATAGATCCACTTACTTTCCCCTGCCAGAGATGGGGTAGTGATTTTAGTAAATTTGCTTTATCCATCTGGGCCAAGGTATCTCATTGGGTCTTCCTCCCCCTCTGTGTATCAATGGTAATTGTAATTTGTTTCTTGTTGCCTTCCCTGTACTTACCTTCACTCCCTTTTTTGTCAACACCGCCATTCTTCCCATCCTGTTCCCCAACCTACCATTCTTCTTCCATCATACTCCTCAAGGTAGACTGTTCCATTCCTGCCGCCAACCCCTCGTGTTGCACACCCTAGCCTTTTCTCTTCTTCTTCCTCCACTTCTAGGTCACACCAATATTCCTCTCCTCTATCTGATGCCATGTCCCCTCCTTCTGCGCCCCACTCACTGACTGCTTGATCTATTTCTATTATTCTCGTGTGCGCATCATTCATTCAGAACAATAATTCTTCCTTCTTCCACCCCTCCTCCGTTGACCTCTCAAGTGGTTGTGACATCTGCATTTTATCTGCTCTGGAGGTACCAGAGCCTCCTTGTTCGCATTATCTCTTAATGGTGATAGTTCTGTCCGCTCATTGTTAATCGTGAGTCTAAGGGCCTCATTACACGGACGGCGGTGAGGGTTAACAGTCACCGTTAATGGTGCCGGTGACCGTTGACCCTTACCGCCTTACTACGAGGTCCTTTTGCGAGTTGGAGACTTTAGCGCCTGCTTTATGCAGGCGTTAAAAACCAACCCACACAGGGACCAGGGAGCTAAATACGGTACCGCAATTTGCGGTGCCGTAATTAGCACCTGGCCCATTCCCATTATGCCCTATGGGGCAAAAATGGGAATGGGGAAGGGCAATGGGGGAAGGGGGAATTACCGCCCCACCAACCTTGGAATAGGGCGGTAATTCCCCTTTCCTCCAAGGCGGTGCCGGTATTTCACCGGCATGTCCACCGCCGTCCGTGTAATGAGGCCCTAAATCTTGCGTGAACATTTCGATTTCTATTGCTGGGGTACTCACCTGTCCACTTGCTCTCGGACACTCATATGGGGGTGTGGCTGGGACTGACAGCTGGGGTGTTGAAGGGGACGTGGGTTTTGACACATACACTGGATCACTATACCCTTCTGCTGGTACTGGCTTTGGCAGGAGGGGATACAGTCATGTGACCTCTATCTTACCCTCCTTCTCTTCCCACCCCTTTCTGTTACTGTTTGCTGCCAGGGGAGATGTGCTTTGTTCCGTTACCTTTCTTGGATGCACTTCCTCGAAGAGCCTCCACAGGTCTAATATTTCTCACCTATTTTGCAACTGTTTGCCTTTGTACTTCACAAACAAGCAGGTGGCAACCATATCTAGGAATTTTTTGTCAAACCCTCCTTTGGGAAATATCTGGGGTAAATCTTCCCCTTTCAACTCTGTGATCCATTAATCGTGATACGTTGTGATCCGATCAGCATATCCTGGCAAGCTCTGACTTGCCAGGATATGCTGATCGGATATGCTGACAAATGTGTGACATTTTGGATTAGTAGTCTGGGGTGAGCTGGGGTGGCACACAGATGGGGGGTCTGCAACTGTCACCTCAAAAGGCAGTGGGGTGAAGGGGCTAACATCTTATATTTCTTTAAACAGGGTCTATGGGTCTGAGGCAGATTTGTGGGAATATCGTGTGTCAGTGGGCAGGGGGGTGGACACTCGGTGCGGGCCCAGCGGAAGGGGTTAGCAGTTACATTTGTAGCATTAGGGCATCGGTAAGACAAGGGCCTTTGGCCATTCTACCATCTTGAGGGGGAGAATGGTGGGGGCTGAGCGCACGTTGTGGTGCACGGCGCTGCTGAGGATGGGAGAGAAGGCCCCGTGGCCGGTTGAGTTTGGCCTAGTTCGATTTGTGGTATCATACGTGAACCATTGGGATAAGGAAAACACATGTTTTTGCCACTTTTTATTTACAAGCAGTACTAAGCAGACTCTGATTACATTGTGGGCTATGCCTTCGCGTTTACCCTGGTCATCGTGCTGAAAAATGGCTCTATTTACATTAGCCTCGTGGCCTTTCCACTTATATTGTGCACATGAAGATAACACATTTATGAGTGTACATAGTATTGACAAACTAGTGAGCATGCAGACGTTACATTTTGCATCATAATTAACAAGTCATCTAGCATGCCATACATTTGCGGGGATCTTTGGTAGAGAACAATGTGTAGTCATCATTATAGGACACCGGCATACGGATCATAATTTCATGTTGATTGCAATTGATATAGACATGTTACTAAATGATAGTTCTGTTATATCTCATAGAATCAGCCACCTTATACACAACCACAGGAGGGGATTTATAGCTTTCACAGAGGGGATTAGCATTTTAGGTGAAACAGGGTGGCACACAGTCGGCAGGGTATATCTGCTGCATCGAAAGAGGTGTGAGGTTGGGGGGTTATCTACAGTGTATACATTAAGGGTAGGGTCTGCAAGTGATGAGACATGTTTGTGTTTTTTCCAGGCCCAAGCTCTTGCCCGGTCATTCACAGGTCAGTGATGGAAGGAGGAAGGCCAGAGATACAGTGTTTAACTTGTAGCCATTCTTGCCTTGTCCCTGTGAGAACAGGGCTGCAGCTGGGACACAGAGGGAAGGAGGTGGGGGAAATAGCTGGCTAAATGTGCACAGTGTCAGGGGAGAGCTTCAGGCCTGCAGGCTGGCTTTGCTACAAGGCCTACTTTAGCATGTACAAAATGGAGTCAGGTTTTAGTACAAAATGGAGTCAATAATCAGTGGCTCAACCGGCAAAACACCCACATAAAGTTCACCATAAAGTGGGATTTCCAGTCCATAAATTTCCTAGACCTTCACATCTACCGTTCTGGGAACTTACTAAAAACTGAATTATTTCGGAAACCAACGGATAGAAACAGTCTCCTCCATTTCTCGAGCTATCATCCACAGGGCCTGAAGTACAATCTCCCGTATGGACAATTCTTGCGCATCCGCAGAAATTACATGGACAAAGAAAAATTCAACCTACACGCCAAACAACTACACACTCGCCTAGGACAGAGAGGCTATCTGAAAAAATCTATAAGAATGGCTAAAAAGAGAGCAGCAAACACAGACCGTTCCATCTGTCTCGCCACCAAAACCAAGGATCCCGTAGACAGGACTGTCTGTGTCACAACGTTCAACCTGATAAGCAACCTCATAAAAACCACCATCAGGAAACACTGGCACTTCATCAAAAATGAAGGGAGTCTAGCAAAGAAACCACTATTTTCTTTCAGAAAGAACAAAAATCTAAGGGACACGTTGGTCCATATTTTTTTGGAAACCTCAAAAACCCCAGCAACATTATGGAACCTGCCACCAGTCATGGGACACTACGCTGCGGACATTGTGTGGCTTGCCGCCACACGACTAACAGCAAGACTTTCACCTACAAAGATTGTACATGGAACATGACGAACCACACTAACTGCGAAAGTAGATATGTCATCTACGTCATCAAATGTCGGTGTGACATGATATACATCAGAAAAACCATCAGACCTGTTAAACAAACGATCAACGAACATAGATCCTGCATTAAGAACAAAGTACAGGATAAACCCCTGGTTGAGCACTTCAACAAAAAAGGCCATACGCATGAACAATTCACCTGGACTGTGCTGCAACAACTGCAGCCCCAGAAACGCGGAGGCAACATTGACCTGGCGCTCACGAAACTGGAACAAAAGTGGGTCCACAGACTAGACACAGACCGCCACGGCCTCAACATAACCGTAGAGTGGAAACATTTTTGGGTCTAACCCCACCCACCACACACAATAATGCCATATTGTGCTTGTTGGACCCTGGAAATCTTATACAGATGTCAGACATTTGAATTGAGTACATGCATGCCACTAAACTGTATGAACCTATTGAGTACGGAATAGAACTGTGGTCACATGTTATATCCAGCACTTGATATGTATTCAACATTATTGACTCTCGCTGTGCACCACATGTCCCATGCTCCATAGCGCCTCTCACTAGTTTCCGTCCATCACCATGGGCTCCTCAGCACCTCCATTAGACCGAACACTACATGTCCCAGCATCCTTAGCAGTTCCAGTAGTTTCAGTCCTCCACTGAGACTGTCGTCCATTTGCGGAACGGCGAGGACCACTCCCATTGGTCCTAGCACCTCTCGCACCCGTGCCATTGGCCCAGACACCACTCTGGGACTAGCTTATTAGCCAAGCGAGTTGCATCTGTATGCTACAGCTACCATTACAGCAACAGATCCCCCGACAACGCACATTGCTCTCACGGCTCGCGGTAAGTGCCTAAATCTAGCTCTCACTCCTCCAGAGAACAGTACCCTCTACACTGATCTGTTTACTCACTCACAGGTAGTCCACGATAGCGGTACCACCTCCATCCCCATGTGGGCCCAAGTTAATATTTAAGGCATGATATGCACAGTAACCACGGGTTACTTTTCGACCCTTCCACTGTGACCCATCTGTAGAACACAGACGCACCACTATTTCGGACGCACTTCTCAACATTGGGCCTCATTAGGACCCTGGCGGAGAGGGTTTTACGCCAGCGTAGTGCATGGCGTACCTCTCCGCCATACTACGAGTTCCCGTAGCGCCATGGCGGCCTTTTCCGCCTGGTTTTACCAGGCGGAGAAAACCATGGCGCTACGGGACCTCGTTGTTAATTACGCCACCGTATTTTACGGTGGCGTAATTAACTCCTTCCCCACTCCCATTATACCCTATGGGGCAAAAATGGGAATGGGGAAGGGCAGAATGGGGATTGGGGATTTACCGCCCCGCCAAGGTCGGAATGGGGCGGTAAATCCGCCAACCCCCATGGCGCTATCGGCGGCTTTCCGCCATGCTTCGCGGTGCATTTAGCACCGCGAAATCCGCCTGGGTCCTAATGAGGCCCATAGACACCACTTTTGCGCTAATTTTTAATTTTATTTTTATTTCACTTGAATGGGTCGATAATACCCTCCACGCCCCAGATCATTTAAGGCAATAGTTGACACCATGTTGCTGACACGCCCTGGAGCGTTCATGCATGTACGGTATCCACCGCATCCTTTAGTGTCCACCGAACCAGGGACGCCCTCACCCTAGTCCTAGACGCTGGTACCGACACTTCATACTCACGTCCATCTTTGTTTTTTTTCAGACGAGGGACCTTCTTAGGCCCTCCTCTAGCCGATTGGATCCTGACCAAATCGTTACCTCAGGAACCCACGGCTCCCCCAGTGCATTCTGTGCACCTCCATCCAGCTTTTTCCCCTAGATGATTCTGTGTAGCATCACCACTGCTAACACAGCAGCAGGTAAGCTGTCCTTCGATATGGCAACACTAGGCCACAGTTAAGAAACATTAAATAACACAATTAGACCCCGAGATCCTTACAAATCCTTCTCTATTCACAGACAAAACGGACTACACCACATTTGGTGCTCATCCTGAAGAAGGCCAATACCATCCAGGCAACAATTCTGCCTTCCTGGCCGAAACACACCTGTGTCGATCCTCAGTGACACAACTGCAAATACCCTTTTTCGTGTATGTCTTGTAGATTATGTTGTGTACACCCCGTGTTTACGGTTCCCTGGACCACCCTATGTCCCGGGTGCACTATTGTATAAGTACATGTTCCTCTAATTGTTGTATACCACTGTTCCTTTAGCTGGAACTCTGTACCTCAACACAAAAGAGGTAAATACGCAATCTGTATTTCCACCAAACTCAATCAATATTGTCCATTCCTTTTGAGCCTTAAGTGCTTATCGAAAGCTATGTAAACTAATTGAACTATAACACTTGTGGTTTTCTGAAATAAACTCTTCTGTTCAGAACAATAGCCTGCTGATTTGTAGGATCTCACATCCCGATTTTTTTCATTATTATATATTTTTAAATCTACAGACCCAGTGCAAACTATCTTTCATAGAGTACTGGAAGGGTTAATAGTTATCCCTTTTTGTCTGCTTCTCATGGAACAATATTTTGTTCCCCTTTCTCTAAGATTTGGCTGGTGGCAGTGGTATCTACCATTTTTTTCCTACCGCGGACTATGAAAATAGCCTTGGTACTGTTAGAGGCTATGGTGGTAGCCTCAAACTTTAATCCGCTGGACCCCTTTTAATTGGTTCCAGCTGGGTTTATTCGCCATTTCTTGATGTAAACGTCTTTCTCGTGTATTACTCTGCGCGCCAAAACAGGTTTGGTTCATTTGTTCGCCGTCCTTTGTCGGGCTTCTGCACAGAAGCCGTCCTTACGCGCCAGAGTGTCTGGGTGGACAGGATGTGAGGGAGGGGTTTTAGGCCCCCTGCACAGCGTGTTTGGAGACCCAAGTCACACTCTAGTTTGATTGGCTAGGTGGCTGTCCTACCAGGACAGCCACCCTGCTTTGTGATTGACAGCAGGGCTGTGTGAATGGGGGAAAACTGCTTAAAAGCAAGTCTCTTTGACTTGGAAGGCAGAGTCACCACTGGATCGAGAGAACCAAAGAGAAGCTGAAGGAAGAGGACTACTGCAACTGCTGAATATCCCGGTGAAGCCCTGCTGTGGGTCCGAATCTCCTGAAAATTCAATGACAGGGAAGATCTGCAAGGAATCTTCTTTCCTTGAGCTGGTGGGACCAACCAGTTCGTCAAACGACAAGCAAGACCTCCCTCCCCTCGTCGAATTTGCTGTGCATCACTGCAGTGAACCGGATAGCCAGGTGGACCGGACCCTGTTTGGGTTTTAAGGAGCGCACCTTTTATTCGTCGCTCTGCTCTGCTGCTGGTTTCTTCCCTGGGCAGTGCAGGACCCCCCCAGTCTACTTCCTTCGTGTCAGTCCGACAGTCACTTCAGGAACCGTGAGCCTGCAGGACCTGCCAGCAACTTCTGTCTCAGCTACAGCATTCTTCTTCTACTAAGATACTGTTCAAATCCAGTCATTTGTTCCGTCTGACCACGGAGAAAGTGTTTTAAATCTTTCGCTAATCCGTGGGCTTGTCCTTCTCTACTCTTTTAAATAGGTTTTCCTCCGACCAACTTAGTTTCAAATTCTTGCCAAAGACTTAACCGCGAACTACTCTGAACTGTGTGATCCTCTGCACCATTAACATTGGCCCAGGCATATTGATTTGAATCCTAGTTGTAGTAAGCCTTTTCTAGATTACTTGTTGGTGCTGCTTGATTTTGAATAACCTTGTCTTTCCCTCCCTTTTTAAATGGTTGAAGTGCCATTTTGCTAACACCTAATTTTGAGCTTAACTTGTCCAGAGTTGATTGGGTGTTGTGGAGTGTATTAAGATTGTGATTTTCTGCTGCTTTATAACAGTGAACTGTTTTATAACTGATGGTGTAAATAAATGTATATTCTTTTACTCAGAAACCTTGAGTTAGTGTTTGTTTGAACCATAGCAATTGCTGTCCTTTGTGTAACTTCTGATACTGCTCACTTTACTCTTGAGATAGGTCTGGCTGCTCAGCCATCGCTACCACTTTATTGTGTAATACAGGCTTGTACCAAAGGTGCATTTGTACTTACACTTGTAGTCTTAATTGTGTGTGGTGTTCCCAAAGGGTACTGCATATGATTCTGCCTAACACCCAGCAATCCGCATGCACTTTACCACACTGCATCAACAACACACAAACAACACATGAACAACACCTACAGCACACAAGGTCTCTCCCGATCCGATGCCCGCACCAAAGCTTTGCGCACTGTGTATACCGAACTGAAGCCATCAACGGCACACCACTTCTCCCACTCTCCTACTCCCCCTCAACCTGACTAACCCTACTCGCCCTCTGTCTTGTTTACAGATCTGCCAGAGCACCTGGGGAGCAATTCCATTCGTGACAGTGCACTATATAAGTACCTTTAACATAACATAACATAACATGACAGATATGGAAGAGAGAATGACAAACCCAGATAGGGCCCTGATAGAAATGCAACTATGTTCAGGCCCATTACGAAGCCCACGGGGAGTTAGCCAGGATTCGTCCAGACCAATCAATACACCATTTGACATGAGCTCTCAAAGAAAGTAGCTGTCTACTGCTGAAGATGGTTATATGAACCAACCAAGTTAATCAATCCTATTTAATTAGCAGTCTGCCTTGATGAGATTAATAAAACAAAAACCTAAACACAATCATCCCATGCTTTCAAACATTAGTTGTTTATTCGCAGAGATCTGCTATGAAAATACACTAGTCTTGCAGATAAAACACAGTTTTCAGACTTCTGGTTATCCATGAATATAACATAACTTACTAAAGGTACTTCGACTAGGTTAATACATGAAATATTCTTTTTAGTACAGACTAGCAAATTAACTTCAGCTGTATTCAACTCTTTTTTATGACATAATAAACCAAAGTAGACATGTTCTATAAAAATGTCATTGTGAATTAAAGGTCATCAGTGCCAAAAATGTTTATATGTGTCTCACCTTTTATTTATATTTGTCTCACCTTTCATTTATTACACATGATCACACCGAATAAAGAATGTGCACCAGTCAGAAGGAAAGATTTGTATATGCTATTAAAAAAAAAAAAAAGAATAATGGCTGCACTGTGCATTTTTTTGACAAATATAAAAAGAAATGCACACACATTGACAACACCTATGAAAGCTTTGGTGCATTTGAAATTACTTTGAAACCTGGATTTCTGTGGGGTTTATACCTTTGAAAGCAGTGGACAAAACTGCATTACGTCTGAACATTGTAGAATGTTTTGTGAAGTTCTGCTCGGTTGGAGAGGGAGAGGCAAAATTAAAGTAAGATCCCAGAGGGGAACCCAAAACACAATTTTCTATTAACCACCAATATCACAGTGTGCACTCTGAGCAAGCAGGAAAAAACACGCTGGATACGTAAACCACCATTGAAAAATGTGTTATCATCTACACCTGCTTTAAAGCTTGGTCTGGATTTTTGGAACGTGTTTTTTTAAACCAGTATATGGGCTTAAATATAGAGATGTGTTGACCCTGGGGTTTGTGAACAGTTCATAATTGCAATCTGTTTTGTTGGATGCTAAACTGAAAACTCTCAATCACGCAGCTATCCCCAACATACTCACGTCAGACACCCTCAATCGCCACCTAACCTGATAAAAGACAATGCCCCGTGCCTTGTTTTCTCCCATGGTTGCTTGCAGATCCCTTGCTGTCGGATTGCCCAAACTCCCACTCCCCTGCTCTTAGCTCGCAGATCCTTTGAACTGATCCCTTGCTACCCACTTCCCTTGCCTTGTTCTTCCCCTATGACCTTTAAAGCACTCTGTTGCTTTGGGAAGCTGACTTCATGCTCAGTAAATACCATTATAATTACACTAATAATCCCGTTTGTAATACAAAAGCAAAACCTAAACACTCCAACTGTAGCACTGTAGTGATCAGTCCGGTTTATTTTCACACAGCCAGGTCCAGTACCGGTGCCAGTATGCAACCCGGCACCCCCAGAAGTCTGTAGTCAATTGTCATCAAGTATTGTAGTGGATTTATGTGGATCTAATAGAGGACTATTAAAGTCCACATCTTGTGTGTTCAACGGGTCACAGTCCACAGCACCAGCGCAACATTGGCTGCCACAGTGACTACTGGAATGAAGACATTCCACTTCATTGCAGTCAGTGCCATTTAAACCTGGTTACCATGGATACACCCTGTCCGTGCAGTCACATTCTTATGACACTTTTTTTATATGTGTGTGTCTGTCTATGGCATTACAAATCCATGGCTCTTGCCTGGCACGATTGCAGCATAAACTGAATGCACGTGTGTCTAAATGGGGCTGCTGGAAAAAGAGCAACTTTGCGGAGACTGTGATAAGATAGTGGAGTGGCTTGCCGCATGTAGCTGTCATCTGTGTGTAACGTAAATACATCACCTATTTCATAGCACATTCTATGACTTCTAAGCACTGCCTACAGGCCACGCGCTTCATCCTCAACCTGTCTTAATTGCCTTTCGTCCTTCGGAAGTCGACAAAATGGCTACAAATAACTTGAGATAGCATTGTACAGTCCTTTGAAGTGAACACCTATGTGGCTGTAGTGGTTATTTTATTAATAGGTAGTTTATCGTGTGAATCCAGTGTTTGAAAACATGTTCACCAATGGCTGCATATCACTGGAACAGCCATGTTCCAAATCACATTTGTACTGTTTGTTGCTGTTAGGTGGTATTGTAAGAGCTGGCTATAAGTCAAAACTATTGGCATGAGAAGTGAAGATTGGAGAGAGATGCTACAGGAGGAGGGACCAGGGACTTCATTTCACCAAAATGTCAGGGGTAATGGAAGTGACATCACACAAACTTTGACCTCTGATGACATCACAGGAAGTGATGTAATTTGACCCCACCCCGAAGTGACATGACAAGAAGCCATGGAATGCAAGCTTTCACCAGTTGACAAAACAGGAAGTGGCATCACATAGCAAGTACACTACAAAAAATATGGTTACAATATCACGATATCACTATAATGTGACATATGTATCGTTAATATCAGGGTGTATAGGCCAATGTTACCAAATTACTTTGAATGTAAGCAGACGTCCAAGGCCAAATGATAATGATGTGTTATTATATAGCACTTACACTTAAGCGCTTTAATATATACATACAATATCGACTTCAGAAGGATGAAAGGCTGAGTTGAGGTTTTTAAGAACAGACTAAATCAGCGACTCACCCCCTCAAGTGTGCCTGAAATAAAATGAGTTAAAAAAAAACATTTTTTAGGGGTTGCAAGTGAGACCACAGGGGTACTAAGGGAGACCTCGGGGGTCGCAACTTCGACCACTGGTAACCCCCAAATGACATCCCTGGGAGGGACCCTCATACTGTGGGTGATTCTGAGAACTGTGCAGGATCTCTTTGAGCTATCTATGTGCTTTTATGGGAAATGAATGTAATTTCAAAGCAATATTCGGAAAGGTGTTGACTGAATTTGAACTGTAAACGAGTTCCTAGTTAAATATAAATGTCAGACCCAAGTAGGTGTTACCACACTTGATTTATAAGAAATATGTGTGTCTTTTAATACGTTCCTTGCACTAAATGTGTGTAAAAAGCAAAGGCAAAAACTGTGGCTCTTATATAGGCATTAGCCAAACACTTTCACAATATGAGTAGGTACTAAAACCATTAAACAACTTTTGCCATCTTATGTCAAGGGAATGCCATTATGACATAAACCCATGTCTGCAGAAAAACCAAAACGATTGTGCTTGTCAAAGGTTATTTCACATGGGGGTGGAGGGTTAGATGAGATTGAGAATGCAGCTCTTAGCATCCATCTGCTTCACAAATATAAAGCAAAGAACGAATATGGTATCCTGGTGACATGGGTTGTCTAATTCTATTTATTTTTCATGGTGTGTTCTCAAATATCTGTATGACAAACAGCATTGCAGCACCCTATTGTATGTAAAAGGGCCAGGGAATCACAGCGGAAGGGGCTGTCAATATTTTCTTCCCCTTCACCAGCATGGCATTTATGTGGACGAGCCACTCTTCGATCCAGTTCCTCTCCAGATTATTCAGAACATGTTTGTGATCATGCATTAGTTTCAAGACATCTAGGCAGGTGGCTAAAGCCCCACATCAAGTGCTTGCATGACACATCTCTGGCTGTAATCTCAGAGGAGTCTAAAGGACCTCCAGCATGAGCTGAAACCCCATGGGTATTTGGGACTTTGACCAAGAGTTGAATGAGTGTTATGTGAGACCTGTACTCTCACATGCTTAGGTCACATGGAAGACACCTAGCCAGTGGCCTGGTGGTGAATTCAAGGGTGAACACCTCGATCATTGAAATGACATACACTGAGTTAGTTGGTGGGCTGTCTGTTTCAAATATGATATATGTTTTCAATACAGCACACAACTAGTGTTCACCTTTTGATTGATGAAACCGTAAAAACAGATGTAGGGGATGTACATACATTTTTAAAATCCCTTTGGTGCCCACATTTTTTTATTTTAATGATTTTTATTGTTTAAATATTGAGTTTGATACAGATATCAACAAGTTACAGACTTTGAATAAAACAAGAACTATAAAGAAATGACATAGTAAATTATTCTGGTCACTTGTAATAGTATTTATATATAGCTAAATCATTTGTTAAAATCACTTACAAATATAATATGAACTATAGTAGATATAAACCACATTAATATAACAAGTAGTATAAAATTAATAGTAGCATAAGTCTGCAAAGAGTGACTGATATGTAGTGAATATAGAGATTAGGGGGGAGACATACAGGGAGACAGACAAGAGACATATAAGAATCAGGAGGGTAGAGGATAGAGGGGGAGAATGGGTATATTGGATTATTTCATCAAAATAAACTAATCATTTCAAACATTATTAAGTTCTAGCATGTCAATATGAGTATGGAAATATGGATAATGATGCAATTATAAGGGTGTAGATTCATGTACCATGAGCAGTTGCATTAAAACAGTTAAGATACCTGGTGAAAAAATACCATTTAGCATTATATTTAGGAATTGTGTTATGATTATTGGCCATGCACATTTCCAATTTATGAGTGTTACAAATGGTATTCCACCAGATTTTGGTAGAAAGCAAACTAGAGTTTTTCCAGTTAGCAGTGATGCATTTTAAAGCTATGCAGATGAATAAATCATAAAGTCTAGCAGAGTCAGATGGGAAATAAGTAGTAATGGCTATACTTCCTAAAAATATGTTAACAAAGGAAAAGGGCACATCAACACAGAAGATACACTTAAGAAGCTTCCAAATTTCCTGACAAAATTTAACAATAAATGAACATTCAAAACACATATGCAGATACGTGGCGGGAGATATGCCACATGACCAACATTTTGTATTATAATTCGGGTTAGACTTAGCCAATTTGGCCGGAGTAATGAATGCTCTATGCATGAAGAAATAATAGTGTTGTGAAATATTTGCTGTTACCGATATTTGTTTGATTTTAGCAAACAGACGATGCCATATTTCATCTTCAAACATGAAGCCCAAATTTGGTGCCCAAATTAAATATGTCTTTAATAGGGTTTATTCTAAACTGAGTTATAGGCCATGCTGAGTAGGAAGACAATTAACGTTATATATAACATCAAGGAAAAATGACATATAGTTGTATTCAAAGAGAAATACAGCTCCCACACTTATCTCTCAGCAGAGTTTCTTCACATGGTGGAATTAAAAACAATTTATATATGAGTAGGAAGGGCACCAGCAACCAATCTGTGGAGGTGCTTAGTTTTCCAGAAATGTGCCCCATATGTAAGTTAACCTCTCTAGGTGGTTGTGACCTCCCTCGTGGAATTCCACCTTAGATCTCTATTTGGGATTTAATCCCCATTGTCCAGTTACATGGACCACGTCTCGATAGGGCAATTTGATCAGCCAATTAGAGGCACGGAGCCATTCTAAAATAGATATGAGGGATTTTGTGATGAAATGACATCCGCTCTGCAGGACTACAATACAAGATTTAAATTGAACTAAAAGGACATATAAACTAATACAAAGTGTAACAACGCATGCCCAGAATATATAGATTGTGGGTTGAAAGTAAGCACTCTTGGTATGAAGGCAGTGGTATACAGGCAATTTACTTTGTAGAAATGCTCTTGTTTAAGAATATATCTTTTAAAATCTAAAGAGTGAAATCATAAGTGTCACTATGGCCTTTCAAACCACGCCAACCAAGCTATGGGGAGCAATAAGGTCCACTCAATTACACACTGATGTCTTGCGAACAAAGCACCTTCCTAACTTGTTCAGAGACTACACTGGCACCTTGCCTCGAGGCCTCTCCCTACCAAACACAGCCACCGCCTTGTCATCCCAAGGTTCAAACGCAACAGAGACGCAGGATCCAGCTTCCCTGTTTCTGAAGCCACCCTCTGGAACGCACTGACGTTTCTTCTTCAATCTGAACCTTCCTACACTGCGTTCAGGAAAAAGCTTAAGACCTCCCTCTTCAACAAATCCTGCATCTGAGCCCATTCTACAGTTCTCCTACACTGTCTAATGACTGTAACCAGTGCCTGGTTTTGTTCATTTCTAGAAATGCAAAATAAATAAATAAATAAATAAATAAATGACCAACGTTATATTCCTTAAATCTTCTGTTTGGGCTCAGCTGCATTGATCACGTAGTCCAGGCACTTTTTGAGGCATGCATTTGTAGTCAAACCAGTGACCTGGTTGCATAGATCCAACATGCAGGCCAGCTCAGCAGTGGTAACAGATTGAGGCATGACGAGCATCCATAATGGCAAGTGATGTCAAGTCAGCAGAGCTCGAAGGTCATCAACTCTTGGATACAGAGAAGGCAGCAATTTTACTTCAGCATTGAGCAAGCCTGATTGGGTTCAACACAGAATCAAAGCTGGCAGTGCTGATGGCACACGACTCAGAGAGGCTGATTTATATGCAGTCAGTGTTGAGTCGTTGGGCCCAACGGTTAAAGCGGTTAGACGCCTTAGGATGTTAAAAGCAGCTACTGTGGATTCCTGCAGTGATGAAAAGTGTCATGAAGGCACTTGAGATGGCACACTGCAGCTTCAGGATGCAGGGAGAGCCAAAGGCGAATTCAATTTGATCCTGGGATGCTTTGTGGTCCGGTCCAGAGTCCCACAGTAAACAGTATGTCCTTCTTCTGCCCTTCTCCACGTTTACCAGGGACACTTGCAGGTCTTCACTTTCAGAACAGAAAGCAAAGACCTGGTTACGTGTTTCTAGGCAACAGGCTGGCCTTGAACAACAGCAGGTCACTCCAATTGTGCAGCTGAAGTGTCTGCAGAGAAGGTCTTTCTCCTTTCTTGGAAATCTTTATCTTCAGCCCAATAGCAGGTGACTTTGTGCAGACAGATACCACAGTAAGGTACCAGTGAAATCCTTCTTGTTCTTGAATGCAAAGATGAATAAATTAAGGGGGGTCCTCCCCCCTTATAATGCTAATTCTGGACAGAGGTTTCTCTCTTTCAGCCTTTTGTAAGGGGACAAATTCAGATGTTGTAATAACAGTTTTCCCTTCTGATGTCAGCTCGCACAGTACCTACTCTGTAAGAAATGGATAGGCAGAAAGTGTGAACAACCTTCGAAAAATCCAAGATGGTGGAACCCTCTTTCCTGGGCTTCCTTAAACTTCTAGCTCTTGTGTCTACTTCAAAGAGATTCCAGTAATAACACCCCTATTGTGACAACCTCTTTGTTCAGTCAGGGCTGCCATTGAAGCACTGGTTCCTGCTTACTCATGGGGGTATACCCTGTTTTTCTGAGAAGGTGTACAGCCTTCCCAGGAGAGAACAAATGGAGCTTCTCAGGCTTGACCCAATAGTTTGTTGTAGGTGTAAAATTAGCCCCATTCAGTCATACACATAAACTATTAAAATTGCAGGTGACAATGGATAATAAAGATTGAATAAAAAGACATCACGTTGGCATTGGTATTTTATAAATATCCCCAGAGGCCAGTACATCAAACTAAATATAGCTTTATATTTATATTTTACCAGCAAATCTTCCTTTGAAATGTGCGGTTATATGACTGAACTTTGTTTGCTTATCTTCAAAGGAATCCCTGTTTTTATCCAAAAAGGCCAATGCGAAATTTAGAATGATTCTGTTTCTAGATGTATTAGCAAGACATCCGCAAGAGCCCGCTATCCATATATAGTCAAGAATGGCCATTCGAATTTGCTAGCACGGTTTTGGGTTTGCACCTTTTAGTGAACAAATCTGTCATGGCACTTTCTAAAAGTGTTTTCCTTATGTGCTGCTAACATGCACTTAGCATGCCAATTACTAATGCCCAGCAGAAAGCATACATGTATTATAACCTCTGGTGATGTTTCAACCTCTTACCTGAAAGAGAATAACGTTCCTTAAAGCTAATATTAAAAAGATACTTATTAACCAGAGGGATATTTCAATAAATTAATTCATCCTGTCTAACTTATCTGAGAGCTTTGCTCGGAGAAAGGTCCATCTAGGATTCAATGTACAATTTTAGTAATCCCTCTGTCAAAAGATTACATTAATACAAATGTGTTAGTAAGTGATTTAGGTGTGAGGAGCTACTTCCTTTTTCATGCCATGTTCTGTGAGGTATTTCCTTCTCTGAATGGTAAGTGTGTTTGTTTTTTTTGTTTTTTTAAACAGCCTGTTCATTAATACTTGTTCATAGGCATATCTATTGAGAAAAAAGAGAACATTAATTTTACTTCAGACACTGGTCTTTTCTGAAAGATTGCAAGGATAAGTTGGTACATAGTTTTGAAGTATCTATCGAAAACCGTTTCGCATGGTTTCTTCAACTGTCACAATAAAAAAATGCTCCCAGAATGATACATCTTCCTTCAAAAAAGGTAGCAACCATGTCATAAACCTTTCCTTAGGAAATATGCAGCATGCATTAGCTTTACCAAACTTCAAAATATTGTTTGCAATTGCACTGCTAATTACATCAATTATTTTGAATATATTTATGCTAGGGGTCCATAGTTTGATTAAGGGTGTAGAAATAGTCTGTGCTTGGATGGTAAATGCTGTGCAGCCAAACACGCGTAATTCGACTGGCGTGTCCTAAACAAACCAATGCTTCAAAATATCAGTGCCTAACAAAATGTTCAGTCACATTTCATCTGACAAGTTAAACGCTGAATCCATGCTTCTAAAACGATCCTGAACTTTAATTATCTTTACTAAATCAGTTTTACTGGTAAAGTAGCAGTTGCAGCACACTATCTATGCCTCTATACCCACATTTAGCTTCAATGATTACCAAATAAATCTTCTCCAAATGTGTCTTTGTCTCTTTTCACAAATTCAGTGTGCACACGAATCAAATAAACATGCCCAATGCTTCTTTGCGTTGTTGCACTAATTCAGTGTTTTGGGTGATAAAAGAAACATGTCACAAATACTTCTTTGCATGATTAATTACTCTTTGTTTGCACTAATTTAGTCTACAGTGTGCAGGTTAATCAAATAAAAATGCCTAATGGTTCTTCGTCTCTTACTAATTCGGTGTCCAGGTAATCAAATAAAAATGCCACAAATGCACATTTGTCTCTATTCACTAATTAAGTGTACTGGGTAATCAAATATAGATGCCAAAAAAGCTCCTATGTCTCTTTTAAAAATGAAAAGATGAGTTAGCACGTTGGTACTTTACATAATGGTTGTGTCATTCAGCTCCCTGCTTCCATCATGTGCACATCTTGCTATCTGCCAAAAGTACCACTGGATCTTGAGCGTTTTCTGAGCCCCTTCTCAACCAGATTTCATGGCGATTTATACCTATCATGTGACCCTTTATCTAATATAAATTGCAAGTTGCTGCATTGTTTTTATTAAAATAGCTGACTTTGCATTGCTGTATTCTAATGTGTGGTCCATGCCTGTTGCATCCTGTGTTAATTAATTCATCCTAATTTGCCTTATGCAATGGAAAATTTAACCTGTATCTAAGTGGACTTATCTTCCTGTCCAACTTGCTGAAAAAATATTAATATTCCTGACCTTTGTTCTAATTGCTTCTCAGCTGAAAGAAGGGAGTTTTTCTGACTTTAATTATACATGCACTGTATAATGCCCATATGCTTTTCGGCATACTGTATTTCAGTAAACAGTCCTCATGGCTAGATCCTAAATCTACACAGCCACGTTAGTGGCTGTGTAGTTATGGTTAAGTTGCTGTTTCCAAAAGAAGAGCCCTTTTTGGGTGGCTTATAACTCCTCTCTCCCTGGACGAATCCTCACCAAACTGTGCGAAAAAAGTATATGGGTCAAACTGAATTTTTTTGCAAAGTTTGGTGAGGTTTGGTCCAGGGAGGCCAAAGTTATAGGGGGGGGTCCCAAAACTTCTTTTTTTCCCAGAGACTAAATAGGGAAAAAACTTTGCTCACACCTACAGCCCAAACCGCTGGATGGATTTTCACCAAATTTGGACCAGGAGCAGCGGCTTGGTCCCGAAAGCGTGCTTTTGCAAATTGACCAAAAAGTAGGTCACAAAAAATTAGTGATATCTATGTTCGGTCCGCGAACACACTTCCCTGTTGGCTCCGCGGACAGTGTCCTGATTGGCCAATCGGCTTGCTTCATGTCCGCGGACATGCAAAGTGTTCGCTGATTGGACGGTGACGAGCGTGAAGTGCGTCAGATTTTAGGAAACGCCCGCCATCTTATTGTACTTAAACATTAACAAAACTTCTATTAAAAAACTATAAACTGTTAGAATATGCCAATAGCTATCTAAATGCCCCAAGATTCTACAACAACTAAACAGATAAATGAATACCACTAAATTATATAAAAAAAATAGACAGTTGCAATACCCCAACTGGTATCTAACTGCCCCAAGATTTTACAATAACCAAACAGATAAATAAATACCACTTCATTACAACAAAAGATAGACAGTTAGAATATGCCAACTGGTATCTAACTGCCCCAAGATTTTCAATAACCAAACAGATGAATCAATATCACTACATTATAACAAAAAATAGACAGTTAGAATACACCAACTGGTATCTAACTGGCCCAATATTTTACAATATCCAAACAGATAAATCAATACCACTTCATTATAACAAAAAATGCATGTTCCCTATCTCCGCCCCCACCAGTGGTTCCTCTGCTGCGTTGAGGGTAGTTGATAGTATTGGACATGCAAATGCTCCCTGAAAGGTGCGGGGGCACCGTTTGCTATTGTGACAAAGGGGTTTCCGCGGATCGGAGCATGTGCTCTCGGGACTGTGGGTGTTGTGGTGCATTTGGTGGAGGTGCTCGATAATCGTCTATGTACCTGGGATCGGGTTGCTCTTCTCTCCTACCGCCACCCATAGGCAACCCATGTGGACTTCCTGGGTGGGGGGTGGCCATACTGTTGTTCATTGTGGTATGTGTTCATGGGGCAGCTTCGACACTCTCTTGAAAAATGCCCCTACCTCCTGCAGTTCCAGCACGCCCCTGGTCCTCCTCCCCATGGACCTTGTCCTCCTTGCCCTCTGTACCCATATCCGCCTCCTCTAGACCCTCTGTACCCACCTCTTACTACCCGCGCGCTCCTTACTTGCCATTGTGGCCCTCCATATTGTTCCTCACCATTCCACTGCTCCTGTCCCTTCCCAGCCCAATGCGGCCATCCTTGCTTGTATGGCTAGCTGCCCTTCCTTTTCCTCTCATTCTATTTCTTCTGGGAGGGCAGCTACCGCTGCAGTGACCTTCACTAGTTTTGTCTGAATTAATTTGGCCTCATCTACCAGTATCTTTTGGGCTATCTCCCTTTCTCTTTCTTTGATTCTTTTGCAGTGATGCACTATAATACTCTATAATTCTGGCCAGCCCTCAGCTTCTATCCCAGCTATTTTATCAAGAGCCTTCAGAACTTCCTTCGGGAGCCCTCTTTTGATTATGAAATAGAACAGGGAGGAGGATTGTCCCCAAGACGTGCCCATCTCCGCCATCCACATCTCCTGCACCCGAAGAATGAAGGCCATCGCATCCACCTCCTCTCCCATTGTGCACTGCATTACAGACTGTAAATCTGGTGTATCTGTAAAAGTGTCTCTTAGTGCATCCCATACTCTTGCTCTTACTGTGTTAAAAGATGCCCCATCATGGCGGTCACAATCTAGTGCTATTCCAGGGAAGCCTGCCTTTGCCCACACCCTATTGTCTTGATCACCTACTGCGGACACTAATAAACTGTTGACATCACCTACTGCCAAGGAAACCCCGGCAGTATTCTTCTCAAACGCATAGATCCACTTACTTTCCCCTGCCAGAGATGGGGTAGTGATTTTAGTAAATTTGCTTTATCCATCTGGGCCAAGGTATCTCATTGGGTCTTCCTCCCCCTCTGTGTATCAATGGTAATTGTAATTTGTTTCTTGTTGCCTTCCCTGTACTTACCTTCACTCCCTTTTTTGTCAACACCGCCATTCTTCCCATCCTGTTCCCCAACCTACCATTCTTCTTCCATCATACTCCTCAAGGTAGACTGTTCCATTCCTGCCGCCAACCCCTCGTGTTGCACACCCTAGCCTTTTCTCTTCTTCTTCCTCCACTTCTAGGTCACACCAATATTCCTCTCCTCTATCTGATGCCATGTCCCCTCCTTCTGCGCCCCACTCACTGACTGCTTGATCTATTTCTATTATTCTCGTGTGCGCATCATTCATTCAGAACAATAATTCTTCCTTCTTCCACCCCTCCTCCGTTGACCTCTCAAGTGGTTGTGACATCTGCATTTTATCTGCTCTGGAGGTACCAGAGCCTCCTTGTTCGCATTATCTCTTAATGGTGATAGTTCTGTCCGCTCATTGTTAATCATGAGTCTAAGGGCCTCATTACACGGACGGCGGTGAGGGTTAACAGTCACCGTTAATGGTGCCGGTGACCGTTAACCCTTACCGCCTTACTACGAGGTCCTTTTGCGAGTTGGAGACTTTAGCGCCTGCTTTATGCAGGCGTTAAAAACCAACCCGCAAAGGGACCAGGGAGCTAAATACGGTACCGCAATTTGCGGTGCCGTAATTAGCACCTGGCCCATTCCCATTATGCCCTATGGGGCAAAAATGGGAATGGGGAAGGGCAATGGGGGAAGGGGGAATTACCGCCCCACCAACCTTGGAATAGGGCGGTAATTCCCCTTTCCTCCAAGGCGGTGCCGGTATTTCACCGGCATGTCCACCGCCGTCCGTGTAATGAGGCCCTAAATCTTGCGTGAACATTTCGATTTCTATTGCTGGGGTACTCACCTGTCCACTTGCTCTCGGACACTCATATGGGGGTGTGGCTGGGACTGACAGCTGGGGTGTTGAAGGGGACGTGGGTTTTGACACATACACTGGATCACTATACCCTTCTGCTGGTACTGGCTTTGGCAGGAGGGGATACAGTCATGTGACCTCTATCTTACCCTCCTTCTCTTCCCACCCCTTTCTGTTACTGTTTGCTGCCAGGGGAGATGTGCTTTGTTCCGTTACCTTTCTTGGATGCACTTCCTCGAAGAGCCTCCACAGGTCTAATATTTCTCACCTATTTTGCAACTGTTTGCCTTTGTACTTCACAAACAAGCAGGTGGCAACCATATCTAGGAATTTTTTGTCAAACCCTCCTTTGGGAAATATCTGGGGTAAATCTTCCCCTTTCAACTCTGTGATCCATTAATCGTGATACGTTGTGATCCGATCAGCATATCCTGGCAAGCTCTGACTTGCCAGGATATGCTGATCGGATATGCTGACAAATGTGTGACATTTTGGATTAGTAGTCTGGGGTGAGCTGGGGTGGCACACAGATGGGGGGTCTGCAACTGTCACCTCAAAAGGCAGTGGGGTGAAGGGGCTAACATCTTATATTTCTTTAAACAGGGTCTATGGGTCTGAGGCAGATTTGTGGGAATATCGTGTGTCAGTGGGCAGGGGGGTGGACACTCGGTGCGGGCCCAGCGGAAGGGGTTAGCAGTTACATTTGTAGCATTAGGGCATCGGTAAGACAAGGGCCTTTGGCCATTCTACCATCTTGAGGGGGAGAATGGTGGGGGCTGAGCGCACGTTGTGGTGCACGGCGCTGCTGAGGATGGGAGAGAAGGCCCCGTGGCCGGTTGAGTTTGGCCTAGTTCGATTTGTGGTATCATACGTGAACCATTGGGATAAGGAAAACACATGTTTTTGCCACTTTTTATTTACAAGCAGTACTAAGCAGACTCTGATTACATTGTGGGCTATGCCTTCGCGTTTACCCTGGTCATCGTGCTGAAAAATGGCTCTATTTACATTAGCCTCGTGGCCTTTCCACTTATATTGTGCACATGAAGATAACACATTTATGAGTGTACATAGTATTGACAAACTAGTGAGCATGCAGACGTTACATTTTGCATCATAATTAACAAGTCATCTAGCATGCCATACATTTGCGGGGATCTTTGGTAGAGAACAATGTGTAGTCATCATTATAGGACACCGGCATACGGATCATAATTTCATGTTGATTGCAATTGATATAGACATGTTACTAAATGATAGTTCTGTTATATCTCATAGAATCAGCCACCTTATACACAACCACAGGAGGGGATTTATAGCTTTCACAGAGGGGATTAGCATTTTAGGTGAAACAGGGTGGCACACAGTCGGCAGGGTATATCTGCTGCATCGAAAGAGGTGTGAGGTTGGGGGGTTATCTACAGTGTATACATTAAGGGTAGGGTCTGCAAGTGATGAGACATGTTTGTGTTTTTTCCAGGCCCAAGCTCTTGCCCGGTCATTCACAGGTCAGTGATGGAAGGAGGAAGGCCAGAGATACAGTGTTTAACTTGTAGCCATTCTTGCCTTGTCCCTGTGAGAACAGGGCTGCAGCTGGGACACAGAGGGAAGGAGGTGGGGGAAATAGCTGGCTAAATGTGCACAGTGTCAGGGGAGAGCTTCAGGCCTGCAGGCTGGCTTTGCTACAAGGCCTACTTTAGCATGTACAAAATGGAGTCAGGTTTTAGTACAAAATGGAGTCAATAATCAGTGGCTCAACCGGCAAAACACCCACATAAAGTTCACCATAAAGTGGGATTTCCAGTCCATAAATTTCCTAGACCTTCACATCTACCGTTCTGGGAACTTACTAAAAACTGAATTATTTCGGAAACCAACGGATAGAAACAGTCTCCTCCATTTCTCGAGCTATCATCCACAGGGCCTGAAGTACAATCTCCCGTATGGACAATTCTTGCGCATCCGCAGAAATTACATGGACAAAGAAAAATTCAACCTACACGCCAAACAACTACACACTCGCCTAGGACAGAGAGGCTATCTGAAAAAATCTATAAGAATGGCTAAAAAGAGAGCAGCAAACACAGACCGTTCCATCTGTCTCGCCACCAAAACCAAGGATCCCGTAGACAGGACTGTCTGTGTCACAACGTTCAACCTGATAAGCAACCTCATAAAAACCACCATCAGGAAACACTGGCACTTCATCAAAAATGAAGGGAGTCTAGCAAAGAAACCACTATTTTCTTTCAGAAAGAACAAAAATCTAAGGGACACGTTGGTCCATATTTTTTTGGAAACCTCAAAAACCCCAGCAACATTATGGAACCTGCCACCAGTCATGGGACACTACGCTGCGGACATTGTGTGGCTTGCCGCCACACGACTAACAGCAAGACTTTCACCTACAAAGATTGTACATGGAACATGACGAACCACACTAACTGCGAAAGTAGATATGTCATCTACGTCATCAAATGTCGGTGTGACATGATATACATCAGAAAGACCATCAGACCTGTTAAACAAACGATCAACGAACATAGATCCTGCATTAAGAACAAAGTACAGGATAAACCCCTGGTTGAGCACTTCAACAAAAAAGGCCATACGCATGAACAATTCACCTGGACTGTGCTGCAACAACTGCAGCCCCAGAAACGCGGAGGCAACATTGACCTGGCGCTCACGAAACTGGAACAAAAGTGGGTCCACAGACTAGACACAGACCGCCACGGCCTCAACATAACCGTAGAGTGGAAACATTTTTGGGTCTAACCCCACCCACCACACACAATAATGCCATATTGTGCTTGTTGGACCCTGGAAATCTTATACAGATGTCAGACATTTGAATTGAGTACATGCATGCCACTAAACTGTATGAACCTATTGAGTACGGAATAGAACTGTGGTCACATGTTATATCCAGCACTTGATATGTATTCAACATTATTGACTCTCGCTGTGCACCACATGTCCCATGCTCCATAGCGCCTCTCACTAGTTTCCGTCCATCACCATGGGCTCCTCAGCACCTCCATTAGACCGAACACTACATGTCCCAGCATCCTTAGCAGTTCCAGTAGTTTCAGTCCTCCACTGAGACTGTCGTCCATTTGCGGAACGGCGAGGACCACTCCCATTGGTCCTAGCACCTCTCGCACCCGTGCCATTGGCCCAGACACCACTCTGGGACTAGCTTATTAGCCAAGCGAGTTGCATCTGTATGCTACAGCTACCATTACAGCAACAGATCCCCCGACGACGCACATTGCTCTCACGGCTCGCGGTAAGTGCCTAAATCTAGCTCTCACTCCTCCAGAGAACAGTACCCTCTACACTGATCTGTTTACTCACTCACAGGTAGTCCACGATAGCGGTACCACCTCCATCCCCATGTGGGCCCAAGTTAATATTTAAGGCATGATATGCACAGTAACCACGGGTTACTTTTCGACCCTTCCACTGTGACCCATCTGTAGAACACAGACGCACCACTATTTCGGACGCACTTCTCAACATAGACACCACTTTTGCGCTAATTTTTAATTTTATTTTTATTTCACTTGAATGGGTCGATAATACCCTCCACGCCCCAGATCATTTAAGGCAATAGTTGACACCATGTTGCTGACACGCCCTGGAGCGTTCATGCATGTACGGTATCCACCGCATCCTTTAGTGTCCACCGAACCAGGGACGCCCTCACCCTAGTCCTAGACGCTGGTACCGACACTTCATACTCACGTCCATCTTTGTTTTTTTTCAGACGAGGGACCTTCTTAGGCCCTCCTCTAGCCGATTGGATCCTGACCAAATCGTTACCTCAGGAACCCACGGCTCCCCCAGTGCATTCTGTGCACCTCCATCCAGCTTTTTCCCCTAGATGATTCTGTGTAGCATCACCACTGCTAACACAGCAGCAGGTAAGCTGTCCTTCGATATGGCAACACTAGGCCACAGTTAAGAAACATTAAATAACACAATTAGACCCCGAGATCCTTACAAATCCTTCTCTATTCACAGACAAAACGGACTACACCACATTTGGTGCTCATCCTGAAGAAGGCCAATACCATCCAGGCAACAATTCTGCCTTCCTGGCCGAAACACACCTGTGTCGATCCTCAGTGACACAACTGCAAATACCCTTTTTCGTGTATGTCTTGTAGATTATGTTGTGTACACCCCGTGTTTACGGTTCCCTGGACCACCCTATGTCCCGGGTGCACTATTGTATAAGTACATGTTCCTCTAATTGTTGTATACCACTGTTCCTTTAGCTGGAACTCTGTACCTCAACACAAAAGAGGTAAATACGCAATCTGTATTTCCACCAAACTCAATCAATATTGTCCATTCCTTTTGAGCCTTAAGTGCTTATCGAAAGCTATGTAAACTAATTGAACTATAACACTTGTGGTTTTCTGAAATAAACTCTTCTGTTCAGAACAATAGCCTGCTGATTTGTAGGATCTCACATCCCGATTTTTTTCATTATTATATATTTTTAAATCTACAGACCCAGTGCAAACTATCTTTCATAGAGTACTGGAAGGGTTAATAGTTATCCCTTTTTGTCTGCTTCTCATGGAACAATATTTTGTTCCCCTTTCTCTAAGATTTGGCTGGTGGCAGTGGTATCTACCATTTTTTTCCTACCGCGGACTATGAAAATAGCCTTGGTACTGTTAGAGGCTATGGTGGTAGCCTCAAACTTTAATCCGCTGGACCCCTTTTAATTGGTTCCAGCTGGGTTTATTCGCCATTTCTTTTTGTAAACGTCTTTCTCGTGTATTACTCTGCGCGCCAAAACAGGTTTGGTTCATTTGTTCGCCGTCCTTTGTCGGGCTTCTGCCCAGAAGCCGTCCTTACGCGCCAGAGTGTCTGGGTGGACAGGATGTGAGGGAGGGGTTTTAGGCCCCCTGCACAGCGTGTTTGGAGACCCAAGTCACACTCTAGTTTGATTGGCTAGGTGGCTGTCCTACCAGGACAGCCACCCTGCTTTGTGATTGACAGCAGGGCTGTGTGAATGGGGGAAAACTGCTTAAAAGCAAGTCTCTTTGACTTGGAAGGCAGAGTCACCACTGGATCGAGAGAACCAAAGAGAAGCTGAAGGAAGAGGACTACTGCAACTGCTGAATATCCCGGTGAAGCCCTGCTGTGGGTCCGAATCTCCTGAAAATTCAATGACAGGGAAGATCTGCAAGGAATCTTCTTTCCTTGAGCTGGTGGGACCAACCAGTTCGTCAAACGACAAGCAAGACCTCCCTCCCCTCGTCGAATTTGCTGTGCATCACTGCAGTGAACCGGATAGCCAGGTGGACCGGACCCTGTTTGGGTTTTAAGGAGCGCACCTTTTATTCGTCGCTCTGCTCTGCTGCTGGTTTCTTCCCTGGGCAGTGCAGGACCCCCCCAGTCTACTTCCTTCGTGTCAGTCCGACAGTCACTTCAGGAACCGTGAGCCTGCAGGACCTGCCAGCAACTTCTGTCTCAGCTACAGCATTCTTCTTCTACTAAGATACTGTTCAAATCCAGTCATTTGTTCCGTCTGACCACGGAGAAAGTGTTTTAAATCTTTCGCTAATCCGTGGGCTTGTCCTTCTCTACTCTTTTAAATAGGTTTTCCTCCGACCAACTTAGTTTCAAATTCTTGCCAAAGACTTAACCGCGAACTACTCTGAACTGTGTGATCCTCTGCACCATTAACATTGGCCCAGGCATATTGATTTGAATCCTAGTTGTAGTAAGCCTTTTCTAGATTACTTGTTGGTGCTGCTTGATTTTGAATAACCTTGTCTTTCCCTCCCTTTTTAAATGGTTGAAGTGCCATTTTGCTAACACCTAATTTTGAGCTTAACTTGTCCAGAGTTGATTGGGTGTTGTGGAGTGTATTAAGATTGTGATTTTCTGCTGCTTTATAACAGTGAACTGTTTTATAACTGATGGTGTAAATAAATGTATATTCTTTTACTCAGAAACCTTGAGTTAGTGTTTGTTTGAACCATAGCAATTGCTGTCCTTTGTGTAACTTCTGATACTGCTCACTTTACTCTTGAGATAGGTCTGGCTGCTCAGCCATCGCTACCACTTTATTGTGTAATACAGGCTTGTACCAAAGGTGCATTTGTACTTACACTTGTAGTCTTAATTGTGTGTGGTGTTCCCAAAGGGTACTGCATATGATTCTGCCTAACACCCAGCAATCCGCATGCACTTTACCACACTGCATCAACAACACACAAACAACACATGAACAACACCTACAGCACACAAGGTCTCTCCCGATCCGATGCCCGCACCAAAGCTTTGCGCACTGTGTATACCGAACTGAAGCCATCAACGGCACACCACTTCTCCCACTCTCCTACTCCCCCTCAACCTGACTAACCCTACTCGCCCTCTGTCTTGTTTACAGATCTGCCAGAGCACCTGGGGAGCAATTCCATTCGTGACAGTGCACTATATAAGTACCTTTAACATAACATAACATAACATGACAGATATGGAAGAGAGAATGACAAACCCAGATAGGGCCCTGATAGAAATGCAACTATGTTCAGGCCCATTACGAAGCCCACGGGGAGATAGCCAGGATTCGTCCAGACCAATCAATACACCATTTGACATGAGCTCTCAAAGAAAGTAGCTGTCTACTGCTGAAGATGGTTATATGAACCAACCAAGTTAATCAATCCTATTTAATTAGCAGTCTGCCTTGATGAGATTAATAAAACAAAAACCTAAACACAATCATCCCATGCTTTCAAACATTAGTTGTTTATTCGCAGAGATCTGCTATGAAAATACACTAGTCTTGCAGATAAAACACAGTTTTCAGACTTCTGGTTATCCATGAATATAACATAACTTACTAAAGGTACTTCGACTAGGTTAATACATGAAATATTCTTTTTAGTACAGACTAGCAAATTAACTTCAGCTGTATTCAACTCTTTTTTATGACATAATAAACCAAAGTAGACATGTTCTATAAAAATGTCATTGTGAATTAAAGGTCATCAGTGCCAAAAATGTTTATATGTGTCTCACCTTTTATTTATATTTGTCTCACCTTTCATTTATTACACATGATCACACCGAATAAAGAATGTGCACCAGTCAGAAGGAAAGATTTGTATATGCTATTAAAAAAAAAGAATAATGGCTGCACTGTGCATTTTTTTGACAAATATAAAAAAAATGCACACACATTGACAACACCTATGAAAGCTTTGGTGCATTTGAAATTACTTTGAAACCTGGATTTCTGTGGGGTTTATACCTTTGAAAGCAGTGGACAAAACTGCATTACGTCTGAACATTGTAGAATGTTTTGTGAAGTTCTGCTCGGTTGGAGAGGGAGAGGCAAAATTAAAGTAAGATCCCAGAGGGGAACCCAAAACACAATTTTCTATTAACCACCAATATCACAGTGTGCACTCTGAGCAAGCAGGAAAAAACACGCTGGATACGTAAACCACCATTGAAAAATGTGTTACCATCTACACCTGCTTTAAAGCTTGGTCTGGATTTTTGGAACGTGTTTTTTTTAAACCAGTATATGGGCTTAAATATAGAGATGTGTTGACCCTGGGGTTTGTGAACAATTCACAAATTAGAATTTCAATCTGTTTTGTTGGATGCTAAACTGAAAACTCTCAATCGCGGAGCTATCCCCAACATACTCACTTCAGACACCCTCAATCGCCACCTAACCTGATAAAAGACAATGCCCCCTGCCTTGTTTTCTCCCATGGTTGCTTGCAGATCCCTTGCTGTCGGATTGCCCAAACTCCCACTCCCCTGCTCTTAGCTCGCAGATCCTTTGAACTGATCCCTTGCTACCCACTTCCCTTGCCTTGTTCTTCCCCTATGACCTTTAAAGCACTATGTTGCTTTGGGAAGCTGACTTCATGCTCAGTAAATACCATTATAATTACACTAATAATCCCGTTTGTAATGGAAAAGCAAAACCTAAACACTCCAACTGTAGCACTGTAGTGATCAGTGCGGTTTATTTTCACACAGCCAGGTCCAGTACCGGTGCCAGTATGCAACCCGGCACCCCCAGAAGTCTGTAGTCAATTGTCATCAAGTATTGTAGTGGATTTATGTGGATCTAATAGAGGACTATTAAAGTCCACATCTTGTGTGTTCAACGGGTCACAGTCCACAGCACCAGCGCAACATTGACTGCCACAGTGACTACTGGAATGAAGACATTCCACTTCATTGCAGTCAGTGCCATTTAAACCTGGTTACCATGGATACACCCTGTCCGTGCAGTCACATTCTTATGACACCTTTTTTATAGGTGTGTGTCTGTCTATGGCATTACAAATCCATGGCTCTTGCCTGGCACGATTGCAGCATAAACTGAATGCACGTGTGTCTAAATGGGGCTGCTGGAAAAAGAGCAACTTTGCGGAGACTGTGATAAGATAGTGGAGTGGCTTGCCGCATGTAGCTGTCCTCTGTGTGTAACGTAAATACATCACCTATTTCATAGCACATTCTATGACTTTAACCCCTTCTAAGCACTGCCTACAGGCCACGCGCTTCATCCTCAACCTGTCTTAATTGCCTTTCGTCCTTCGGAAGTCGACAAAATGGCTACAAATAACTTGAGATAGCATCGTACAGTCCTTTGAAGTGAACACATATGTGGTTGTAGTGGTTATTTCATTAATAGGTAGTTTATCGTGTGAATCCAGTGTTTGAAAACATGTTCACCAATGGCTGCATATCACTGGAACAGCCATGTTCCAAATCACATTTGTACTGTTTGTTGCTGTTAGGTGGTATTGTAAGAGCTGGCTATAAGTCAAAACTATTGGCATGAGAAGTGAAGATTGGAGAGAGATGCTACAGGAGGAGGGACCAGGGACTTCATTTCACCAAAATGCCAGGGGTAATGGAAGTGACATCACACAAACTTTGACCTCTGATGACATCACAGGAAGTGATGTAATTTGACTCCACCCCGAAGTGACATGACAGGAAGCCATGGAATGCGAGCTTTCACCAGTTGACAAAACAGGAAGTGGCATCACATAGCAAGTACACTACAAAAAATATGGTTACAATATCACGATATCACTATAATGTGACATATGTATCGTTAATATCAGGGTGTATAGGCCAATGTTACCAAATTACTTTGAATGTAAGCAGACGTCCAAGGCCAAATGATAATGATGTGTTATTATATAGCACTTACACTTAAGCGCTTTAATATATACATACAATATCGACTTCAGAAGGATGAAAGGCTGAGTTGAGGTTTTTAAGAACAGACTAAATCAGTGACTCGCCCCCTCAAGTGTGCCTGAAATAAAATGAGTTTAAAAAAAACATTTTTTAGGGGTTGCAAGTGAGACCACAGGGGTACTAAGGGAGATCTCGGGGGTCGCAACTTCGACCACTGGTAACCCCCAAATGACATCCCTGGGAGGGACCCTCATACTGTGGGTGATTCTGAGAACTGTGCAGGATCTCTTTGAGCTATCTATGTGCTTTTATGGGAAATGAATGTAATTTCAAAGCAATATTCGGAAAGGTGTTGACTGAATTTGAACTGTAAACGAGTTCCTAGTTAAATATAAATGTCAGACCCAAGTAGGTGTTACCACACTTGATTTATAAGAAATATGTGTGTCTTTTAATACGTTCCTTGCACTAAATGTGTGTAAAAAGCAAAGGCAAAAACTGTGGCTCTTATATAGGCATTAGCCAAACACTTTCACAATATGAGTAGGTACTAAAACCATTAAACAACTTTTGCCATCTTATGTCAATGGAATGCCATTATGACATAAACCCATGTCTGCAGAAAAGCCAAAACGATTGTGCTTGTCAATGGTTATTTCACATGGGGGTGGGGGGTTAGATGAGATTGAGAATGCAGCTCTTAGCATCCATCTGCTTCACAAATATAAAGCAAAGAACGAATATGGTATCCTGGTGACATGGGTTGTCTAATTCTATTTATTTTTCATGGTGTGTTCTCAAATATCTGTATGACAAACAGCATTGCAGCACCCTATTGTATGTAAAAGGGCCAGGGAATCACAGCGGAAGGGGCTGTCAATATTTTCTTCCCCTTCACCAGCATGGCATTTATGTGGACGAGCCACTCTTCGATCCAGTTCCTGTCCAGATTATTCAGAACATATTTGTGATCATGCATTAGTTTCAAGACATCTAGGCAGGCGGCTAAAGCCCCACATCAAGTGCTTGCATGACACATCTCTGACTGTAATCTCAGAGGAGTCTAAAGGACCTCCAGCATGAGCTGAAACCCCATGGGTATTTGGGACTTTGACCAAGAGTTGAATGAGTGATATGTGAGACCTGTACTCTCACATGCTTAGGTCACATGGAAGACACCTAGCCAGTGGCCTGGTGGTGAATTCAAGGGTGAACACCTCGATCATTGAAAGGACATACACTGAGTTAGTTGGTGGGCTGTCTGTTTCAAATATGATATATGTTTTCAATACAGCACACAACTAGTGTTCACCTTTTGATTGATGAAACCGTAAAAACAGATGTAGGGGATGTACATACATTTTTAAAATCCCTTTGGTGCCCACATTTTTTTTTTATTTTAATGATTTTTATTGTTTAAATATTGAGTTTGATACAGATATCAACAAGTTACAGACTTTGAATAAAACAAGAACTATAAAGAAATGACATAGTAAATTATTCTGGTCACTTGTAATAGTATTTGTATATAGCTAAATCATTTGTTAAAATCACTTACGAATATAATATGAACTATAGTAGATATAAACCGCATTAATATAACAAGTAATATAAAATTAATAGTAGCACAGCATAAGTCTGCAAAGAGTGACTAATATGTAGTGAATATAGAGATTAGGGGGAAGACGTACAGGGAGACAGACAAGAGACATATAAGAATCAGGAGGGTAGAGGATAGAGGGGGAGAATGGGTATATTGGATTATTTCATCAAAATAAACTAATCATTTCAAGCATTATTAAGTTCTAGCATGTCAATATGAGTATGGAAATATGGATAATGATGCAATTATAAGGGTGTAGATTCATGTACCATGAGCAGTTGCATTAAAACAGTTAAGATACCTGGTGAAAAAATACCATTTAGCATTATATTTAGGAATTGTGTTATGATTATTGGCCATGCACATTTCCAATTTATGAGTGTTACAAATGGTATTCTACCAGATTTTGGTAGAAAGCAAACTAGAGTTTTTCCAGTTAGCAGTGATGCATTTTAAAGCTATGCAGATGAATAAATCATAAAGTCTAGCAGAGTCAGATGGGAAATAAGTAGTAATGGGTATACTTCCTAAAAATATGTTAACAAAGGAAAAGGGCACATCAACACAGAAGATACACTTAAGAAGCTTCCAAATTTCCTGACAAAATTTAACAATAAATGAACATTCAAAAAACATATGCATATACGTGGCGGGAGATATGCCACATGACCAACATTTTGCATTATAATTCGGGTTAGACTTAGCCAATTTGGCCGGAGTAATGAATGCTCTATGCATGAAGAAATAATAGTGTTGTGAAATATTTGCTGTTACCGATATTTGTTTGATTTTAGCAAACAGACGATGCCATATTTCTTCTTCAAACATGAAGCCCAAATTTGGTGCCCAAATTAAATATGTCTTTAATAGGGTTTATTCTAAACTGAGTTATAGGCCATGCTGAGTAGGAAGACAATTAACGTTATATTTAACATCAAGGAAAAATGACATATAGTTGTATTCAAAGAGAAATACAGCTCCCACACTTATCTCTCAGCAGAGTTTCTTCACATGGTGGAATTAAAAACAACTTATATATGAGTATGAAGGGCACCAGCAACCAATCTGTGGAGGTGCTTAGTTTTCCAAAAATGTGCCCCATATGTAAGTTAACCTCTCTAGGTGGTTGTGACCTCCCTCGTGGAATTCCACCTTAGATCTCTATTTGGGATTTAATCTCCATTGTCCAGTTACATGGACCACGTCTCGATAGGGCAATTTGATCAGCCAATTAGAGGCACGGAGCCATTCTAAAATAGATATGAGGGATTTTGTGATGAAATGACATCCGCTCTGCAGGACTACAATACAAGACTTAAATTGAACTAAAAGGAAATATAAACTAATACAAAGTGTAACAACGCATGCCCAGAATATATAGATTGTGGGTTGAAAGTAAGCACTCTTGGTATGAAGGCAGTGGTATACAGGCAATTTACTTTGTAGAAATGCTCTTGTTTAAGAATATATCTTTTAAAATCTAAAGAGTGAAATCATAAGTGTCACTATGGCCTTTCAAACCACGCCAACCAAGCCATGGGGAGCAATAAGGTCCTCTCAATTACACACTGATGTCTTGCGAACAAAGCACCTTCCTAACTTGTTCAGAGACTACACTGGCACCTTGCCTCGAGGCCTCTCCCTACCAAACACAGCCACCGCCTTGTCATCCCAAGGTTCAAACGCAACAGAGACGCAGGATCCAGCTTCCCTGTTTCTGAAGCCACCCTCTGGAACGCACTGACGTTTCTTCTTCAATCTGAACCTTCCTACACTGCGTTCAGGAAAAAGCTTAAGACCCCCCACTTCAACGAATCCTGAATCTGAGCCCATTCTACAGTTCTCCTACACTGTCTAATGACTGTAACCAGTGCCTGGTTTTGTTCATTTCTAGAAATGCGAAATAAATAAATAATTAAATAAATACATGACCAACATTATATTCCTTAAATCTTCTGTTTGGGCTCAGCTGCATTGACCTGGTTGCATAGATCCAACATGCAGGCCAGCTCAGCAGTGGTAACAGATTGAGGCATGACGAGCATCCATAATGGCAAGTGATGTCAAGTCAGCAGAGCTCGAAAGGTCATCAACTCTTGGATACAGAGAAGGCAGCAATTTTACTTCAGCATTGAGCAAGCCTGATTGGGTTCAACACAGAATCAAAGCTGGCAGTGCTGATGGCACACGACTCAGAGAGGCTGATTTATATGCAGTCAGTGTTGAGTCGTTGGGCCCAACGGTTAAAGCGGTTAGACGCCTTAGGATGTTAAAAGCAGCTACTGTGGATTCCTGCAGTGATGAAAAGTGTCATGAAGGCACTTGAGATGGCACACTGCAGCTTCAGGATGCAGGGAGAGCCAAAGGCGAATTCAATTTGATCCTGGGATGCTTTGTGGTCCGGTCCAGAGTCCCACAGTAAACAGTATGTCCTTCTTCTGCCCTTCTCCACGTTTACCAGGGACACTTGCAGGTCTTCACTTTCAGAACAGAAAGCAAAGACCTGGTTACGTGTTTCTAGGCAACAGGCTGGCCTTGAACAACAGCAGGTCACTCCAATTGTGCAGCTGAAGTGTCTGCAGAGAAGGTCTTTCTCCTTTCTTGGAAATCTTTATCTTCAGCCCAATAGCAGGTGACTTTGTGCAGACAGATACCACAGTAAGGTTCCAGTGAAATCCTTCTTGTTCTTGAATGCAAAGATGAATAAATTAAGGGGGGTCCTCCCCCCTTATAATGCTAATTCTGGACAGAGGTTTCTCTCTTTCAGCCTTTTGTAAGGGGACAAATTCAGATGTTGTAATAACAGTTTTCCCTTCTGATGTCAGCTCGCACAGTACCTTCTCTGTAAGAAATGGATAGGCAGAAAGTGTGAACAACCTTCGAAAAATCCAAGATGGTGGAACCCTCTTTCCTGGGCTTCCTTAAACTTCTAGCTCTTGTGTCTACTTCAAAGAGATTCCAGTAATAACACCCCTATTGTGACAACCTCTTTGTTCAGTCAGGGCTGCCATTGAAGCACTGGTTCCTGCTTACTCATGGGGGTATACCCTGTTTTTCTGAAAAGGTGTACAGCCTTCCCAGGAGAGAACAAATGGAGCTTCTCAGGCTTGACCCAATAGTTTGTTGTAGGTGTAAAATTAGCCCCATTCAGTCATACAAATAAACTATTAAAATTGCAGGTGACAATGGATAATAAAGATTGAATAAAAAGACATCACGTTGGCATTGGTATTTTATAAATATCCCCAGAGGCCAGTACATCAAACTAAATATAGCTTTATATTTATATTTTACCAGCAAATCTTCCTTTGAAATGTGCGGTTATATGACTGAACTATGTTTGCTTATTTTCAAAGGAATCCCTGTTTTTATCCAAAAAGGCCAATGCGAAATTTAGAATGATTCTGTTTCTAGATGTATTAGCAAGACATCCGCAAGAGCCCACTATCCAAATATAGTCAAGAATGGCCATTCGAATTTGCTAGCACGGTTTTGGGTTTGCACCTTTTAGTGAACAAATCTGTCATGGCACTTTCTAAAAGTGTTTTCCTTATGTGCTGCTAACATGCACTTAGCATGCCAATTACTAATGCCCAGCAGAAAGCATACATGTATTATAACCTCTGGTGATGTTTCAACCTCTTACCTGAAAGAGAATAACTTTCCTTAAAGCTAATATTAAAAAGATACTTATTAACCAGAGGGATATTTCTATAAATTAATTCATTCTGTCTAACGTATCTGAGAGCTTTGCTCGGAGAAAGGTCCATCTAGGATTCAATGTACAATTTTAGTAATCCCTCTGTCAAAAGATTACATTAATGCAAATGTGTTAGTAAGTGATTTAGGTGTGATGAGCTACTTCCTTTTTCATGCCATGTTCTGTGAGGTATTTCCTTCTCTGAATGGTAAGTGTGTTTGTTTGTTTGTTTTTTTAAACAGCCTGTTCATTAATACTTGTTCATAGGCATATCTATTGAGAAAAAAGAGAACATTAATTTTACTTCAGACACTGGTCTTTTCTGAAAGATTGCAAGGATAAGTTGGTACATAGTTTTGAAGTATCTATCGAAAACCGTTTCGCATGGTTTCTTCAACCGTCACAATAAAAAAATGCTCCCAGAATGATACATCTTCCTTCAAAAAAGGTAGCAACCATGTAATAAACCTTTCCTTAGGAAATATGCAGCATGCATTAGCTTTACGAAACTTCAAAATATTGTTTGCAATTGCACTGCTAATTACATCAATTATTTTGAATATATGTATGCTAGGGGTCCATAGTTTGATTAAGGGTGTAGAAATAGTCTGTGCTTGGATGGTAAATGCTGTTCAGCCAAACACGCGTAATTCGACTGACGTGTCGTAAACAAACCAATGCTTCAAAATATCAGTGCCTAACAAAATGTTCAGTCACATTTCAACTGACAAGTTAAACGCTGAATCCATGCTTCTAAAACGATCCTGAACTTTAATTATCTTTACTAAATCAGTTTTACTGGTAAAGTAGCAGTTGCAGCACACTATCTATGCCTCTCTACCCACATTTAGCTTCAATGATTACCAAATAAATCTTCTCCAAATGTGTCTTTGTCTCTTTTCACAAATTCAGTGTGCACAGGAATCAAATAAACATGCCCAATGCTTCTTTGCGTTGTTGCACTAATTCAGTGTTTTGGGTGATAAAAGAAACATGTCACAAATACTTCTTTGCATGATTAATAACTCTTTGTTTGCACTAATTTAGTCTACAGTGTGCAGGTTAATCAAATAAAAATGCCTAATGGTTCTTCGTCTCTTACTAATTCGGTGTCCAGGTAATCAAATAAAAATGCCACAAATGCACATTTGTCTCTATTCACTAATTAAGTGTACTGGGTAATCAAATATAGATGCCACAAAAGCTCCTATGTCTCTTTTAAAAATGAAAAGATGAGTTAGCACGTTGGTACTTTACATAATGGTTGTGTCATTCAGCTCCCTGCTTCCATCATGTGCACATCTTGCTATCTGCCAAAAGTACCACTGGATCTTGAGCGTTTTCTGAGCCCCTTCTCAACCAGATTTCATGGCGATTTATACCTATCATGTGGCCCTTTATCTAATATAAATTGCAAGTTGCTGCATTGTTTTTATTAAAATAGCTGACTTTGCATTACTGTATTCTAATGTGTGGTCCATGCCTGTTGCACCTGTGTTAATTAATTCATCCTAATTTGCCTTATGCAATGGAAAATTTAACCTGTATCTAAGTGGACTTATCTTCCTGTCCAACTTGCTGAAAAAATATTAATATTCCTGACCTTTGTTCTAATTGCTTCTCAGCTGAAAGAAGGGAGTTTTTCTGACTTTAATTATACATGCACTGTGTAATGCCCATATGCTTTTCGGCATACTGTCTTTCAGTAAACAGTCCTCATGGCTAGATCCTAAATCTACACAGCCACATTAGTGGCTGTGTAGTTATGGTTAAGTTGCTGTTTCCAAAAGAAGAGCCCTTTTTGGGTGGCTTATAACTCCTCTCTCCCTGGACGAATCCTCACCAAACTGTGCGAAAAAAGTATATGGGTCACACTGAATTTTTTTGCAAAGTTTGGTGAGGTTTGGTCCAGGGAGGGCAAAGTTATAGGGGGGGTCCCAAAACTTCTTTTTTTCCCAGAGACTAAATAGGGAAAAAACTTTGCTCACGCCTACAGCCCAAACCGCTGGATGGATTTTCACCAAATTTGGACCAGGAGCAGCGGCTTGGTCGCAAAAGTGTGCTTTTGCAAATTGACCAAAAAGTAGGTCACAAAAAATTAGTGATATCTATGTTCGGTCCGCGAACACACTTCCCTGTTCGCTCCGCGGACAGTGCCCTGATTGGCCCATCGGCTTGCTTCATGTCCGCGGACATGCAAAGTGTTCGCTGATTGGACGGTGACGAGCGTGAAGTGTGTCAGATTTTAGGAAACGCCCGCCATCTTGGATTCTTGTGTAAGACTGTTTGGGAAGGGTGGGGGAGTAAGAAAGGGGTTAAATGTTGTATTTAGTTAGGTGGCAAGCACCCCTGTTGTGTTCGTCCTGACCGCGGACAATATGGGTGTCCTGAAATGTTCGTAAATAAACAAAAGGGGGGTGTCCTGAGGACACTACGCCTGTCCGTATGGTTCGTAGGCAAGTTGAAACTGTTCTAAGAACACATCAAGTGTCCTGGGATGTTCTAAATAAACGAAATGGGGGTGTCCTGAAGACGCTATACCTGTCCGTACTGTTCGTAGGCAAGTTGAAACTGTTCTAAGAACACATCAAGTGTCCTGGGATGTTCGTAAATAAACAAAACGGGGGTGTTCTAAGGATGCTTGAACTGTCTGCATTGTTCGCAAGCTAGTTGAAACTGTTCTAAGAACACACGCGGTGTCCTGAAATGTTCGTAAATAAACAAAATGGGTGTGTCCTGAGGATGCTATGACTGTCCATATTGTTCTCAGGCAAGTTGAAACTGTTCTAAGAATACAGGCGATGTCCTGAAATGTTCGTAAATAAACGAAATGGGGGTGTCCTGAGGACGCTGTCCGTATTGTTCGTAGGCAAGTTGAAATTGTTCTAAGAACATATGTACTGGGATGTTGGTAAATAAACAAAATGGGGGTGTCCTGAGTACGTTATACCTGTCAGTACTGTTCGTAGGCAAGTTGAAATTGTTCTAAGAACACATCAAGTGTCCTGGGATGTTGGTAAATAAACAAAATGGGGATGTTCTGAAGACGCTATGAAATTGTTCTAAGAACACATCAAGTGTCCTGGGATGTTCGTAAATAAACAAAATGGGGGTGTTCTGAGGGCGCTAGAACTGTCTGAATCGTTTGCAAGCTAGTTGAAACTGTCCTAAGAACACACCGGTGTCCTGAAATGTTCGTAAATAAACAAAATGGGTGTGTCCTGAGGATGGTATGACTGTCCGTATTGTTCGCAGGCAAGTTGAAACTGTTCTAAGAATACAGACGATGTCCTGAAATGTTAGTAAATAAACAAAATGGAGGTGTCCTGAGGACGCTGTCCGTATTGTTCGTAGGCAAGTTGAAATTGTTCTAAGAACATGTGTCTTGGGATGTTCGTAAATGAACAAAATGGGGGTGTCCTAAGTACGCTATACCTGTCCGTACTGTTCGTAGGCAAGTTGAAATTGTTCTAAGAACACATCAAGTGTCCTAGGATGTTTGTAAATAAACAAAATGGGGGTGTTCTGAGGACGCTGTCCGTATTGTTCGTAGGCAAGTTGAAATTGTTCTAAGAACATATGTACTGGGATGTTGGTAAATAAACAAAATGGGGGTGTCCTGAGTACGTTATACCTGTCAGTACTGTTCGTAGGCAAGTTGAAATTGTTCTAAGAACACATCAAGTGTCCTGGGATGTTGGTAAATAAACAAAATGGGGATGTTCTGAAGACGCTATGAAATTGTTCTAAGAACACATCAAGTGTCCTGGGATGTTAGTAAATAAACAAAATGGGGGTGTTCTGAGGGCGCTAGAACTGTCTGAATCGTTTGCAAGCTAGTTGAAACTGTCCTAAGAACACACCGGTGTCCTGAAATGTTCGTAAATAAACAAAATGGGTGTGTCCTGAGGATGGTATGACTGTCCGTATTGTTCGCAGGCAAGTTGAAACTGTTCTAAGAATACAGACGATGTCCTGAAATGTTAGTAAATAAACAAAATGGAGGTGTCCTGAGGGCGCTGTCCGTATTGTTCGTAGGCAAGTTGAAATTGTTCTAAGAACATGTGTCTTGGGATGTTCGTAAATGAACAAAATGGGGGTGTCCTAAGTACGCTATACCTGTCCGTACTGTTCGTAGGCAAGTTGAAATTGTTCTAAGAACACATCAAGTGTCCTAGGATGTTTGTAAATAAACAAAATGGGGGTGTTCTGAGGACGCTGTCCGTATTGTTCGTAGGCAAGTTGAAATTGTTCTAAGAACATGTGTCCTGGGATGTTGGTAAATAAACAAAATGGGGGTGTCCTGAGTACGCTATACCTGTCCGTACTGTTCATAGGCAAGTTGAAATTGTTCTAAGAACACATCAAGTGTCCTGGCATGTTTGTAAATAAACAAAATGGGGATGTTCTGAGGACGCTTTGAAATTGTTCTAAGAACACATCAAGTGTCCTGGGATGTTCGTAAATAAACAAAATGGGGGTGTTCTGAGGACGCTAGAACTGTCCGAATTGTTTGCAAGCTAGTTGAAACTGTCCTAAGAACACACGCAGTGTCCTGAAATGTTCGTAAATAAACGAAATGTGTGTGTCCTGAGGATGCCATGACTGTCCGTATTGTTCGCAGGCAAGTTGAAACTGTTCTAAGAACATGTGTCTTGGGATGTTCGTAAATAAACAAAATGGAGGTGTCCTGAGGACGCTGTCCGTATTGTTCATAGGCAAGTTGAAATTGTTCTAAGAACATGTGTCTTGGGATGTTCGTAAATAAATGAAATGGGGTTGTCCTGAGGACGCTGTCCGTATTGTCCGTAGGCAAGTTGAAATTGTTCTAAGAACACATTATGTGTCTTGGGATGTTCGTAAATAAACAAAATGGGGATGTCCTGAGGACGCTATACCTGTCTGTACTATTCGTAGGCAGGTTGAAACTGTTCTAAGAACACATGCAGTTTTCTGAAATGTTCGTAAGTAAACGAAATGGGGGTGTCCTGAGGACGCTATACCTGTCTGTACTGTGGGCAAGTTGAAACTGTTCTAAGAACACTCGTCATGTTCGCGAACATTAAAAGTGCCCATATGGCATAGATAAAATGTTTGACTCTATGGGTGTGATATTGTAACGCTCACCTGATTCCCGTAGAGGCGCCGGTCTTGACTGGGCGTATACCGTATCTTCAAAGGTGATGTGTAACACACGGCTGGCTCTTTGGGCTGGACCTCTGTGCACTGTATGTCTGACTCGAAGGGTAAGATGTCTGCAGATAGAAAATATGGGATTAATGAACTGGGTTATTGAATGTCTCTCTCTTCTTCCCTTTCTCTTCTCCTGTAGAACCCCGAAGGTTAACGCTCTCACCTTAGGTAAGTGAACGCCGTGCTCTCCATCTGCCTCGGGGCAGGGTGCTGTAACCAGTTTCTTCACTGGATAAGGGGAGCAGGCCTCTTGACTTCAGAGGACTGCTGTCCGTCGTTTACTGCACGAACGGTAAGTTTCGAGTAATTCCAATGTCTTTAAAGTCTTTAGTAATGATGTCTCCTATTTTGCAGGGTTCCGGCGATGGTGGATGACGGGCTGAAGTGAGTTGAAGATGGAGCCCGTGTGATGAATAGAAGCGCCTGGAAGCACGTAAGTAAGCGCTTGTTGCCTGCTTCACGATGCGCTCTAACTGTCGTTTTATTTTGCAGGTACAAGTTCGGAGCGGCTGCAGGGTGCCGGAATACCCACTGGGTTAGATGTGGAAAGGAGTAATGGCACGTGAGTATTAAAGTTCCCCAATGTCTTTAAACGCACCTTGTTTTGTCTTTCAGATGCGGGATGCAGCGCCGAAGGCCTCCGGAGCGTGCGAAGAGTTGGTAAGCCTTTGTCTTTCAGATGCTGGAATGCAGTGTGAAGACCTCCGGAGCGCACGAAGAGTAGGTAAGCCTTTGTCTTTCAGATGTCGGAATGCAGCGCGAGGCGTTGGTGACAGCCGATGGACCAGGTAAGTGAAGAGCTGTCACTGAAGACCGTAATGCTAACCTGTTCTTTCTTGTCTTTATAGGTGTTGCTGAAGACTGGATTCAGGATGGTAAGCCTTTTTCCTTAGGCCCAGGATCAGATGCAGAAGACACGATGAGCGTTCTGCTGCAGAGGATGCAGAATAACGCAAAGCAAGATTCATCCATCGGGTGTGGTTTAAATAGCCTCCTGTAGTGCTTAGGTTACTCCTTCCACAGCCACGCCTAGGTAAGAAAAGAGTTCCTGCTTTCCAGAAGAGTTCCAGTGTTCTGAACCTAGGGAGTGGCTCCTGCCCCACCCAACAGGAAAAGTAGTTCCAAACAGAAGAGGATCAGAGGCTCAACTGGCAGGCAAGTAAGCAGCATGGTCTGCTGCAGGTAAGTCCACCCAAGCATTATGAGCCCGGCGCTTCCAGAGCTGGGACTGGGCATATTTATGAGCCTGGTGCCACTGGCGCTAGGACTGGGTCCAAAAGGTCCCAATTGGGACTGGTTGGCACTCGGAACCTGGGTTATGGATCTGCTTCCAAGGGAGTTGGGAAAACCCTGACCTTTTGGAAGCAGAGATCATGACAGTACCCCCCCCTCAAGGCCCCTCCCAAACCGGGCTTCTCCGGGGGTTTTGGCTTGTCAGGAAATGTTCGGTGAAATCTTTTGATTAGGCGAGGAGCATGGACATATTCAGCAGGTTCCCAGGATCTCTCTTGGGGGCCGTAGCCTTTCCAGTCAATTAGGTAAAATAGTTTAGATTTGGAGATCTTGGAGTCCAGAATGCTTTTGACTTCAAACTCGAGTTCTCCAACAACTAGGATAGGTTTTGGAGATTTAGTTAGTCGGGTTTGAGGTTGCACAGGTTTTAATAGAGAGACGTGGAAGACTGGATGTATCTTCACGTGCGGGGGCAAGTCCAACTTGACCGCTACTGGGTTTACTATGGTAGTGATGGAATAGGGACCAAGGTATCTTGGGTTGAATGTGCGTGGCCCTTTTAGAGGTAGATATTTGATGGATAACCAGACTTGATCCCCTACTTGATATTGAGGGGCTTCCTTCCGATGTTGATCTGCTCCTTTCTTGTATTGTTCTTTAGCCATTTGAAGGTGAGAAACAGCTTCCTTAAAGGCTTGGGTGATTGTAGAATGCAGGTAGTCTACTGCTGGTGTTTCAAGATCTTGGAGGGGATCCAACTCCGAGGTTCGAGGGTGACTGCCGTACAAAAGAAAAAACGGGGTTTTCCCAGTTCCCGAATGGACAGAGTTATTGTAGGCATATTCGGCTATCCAAAGGATGTCTTTCCAAGTTTTTTCAGTTTGTTGCAGCATGCAGCGTAAATACTGTTCCAGAGTTTGATTGGTCCTCTCGGTTTGTCCGTCGGTTTGAGGGTGGTGACTGGTCGATAGCCTCACATCAATTTGAGCTGACCGACAGCAACTTCGCCAAAAATGAGAAATAAATTGACTACCTCGATCCGAAATTAGAACCGAAGGAAAACCGTGCAGTCGGACGATGTTTTCGAGAAATTCTCGGGCCAGAGTTGCTGCTGTTGGCAAGCCTTTGAGCGGAATGAAATGCGCCATCTTGGAGAATAAGTC